>NC_089842.1:147485748-147801581 GCF_035609145.1 Eleutherodactylus coqui | reverse complement strand
GCCTATGTTCTGTTGTTTGGGACTAGGATTTGTCCTATTACAGAAATGATTGACATTAAAAATTTAATAAAGTCTATTGGCTTGTGTATGATATATACCCGGTGCGTATTTACTATTTTTTGGTGAGATATGTGGTGCGATGCTGTGGTATTTACCATTTATGTAATATAAAGTAAAAACCAAAATGGGTATAAAAGCACATATACACATAAGACATACATATATATAGTTAAGATGGATACAGAATGGCATGGTATATTAGTCTTTATTGGATAGTTGGGAAACATGATATCCATGGACAGCTTCATTATATATTCCGGGACTCACAATTGGTGGTATTCCACTGTATCCTCCGTATGAGAATTTTCCTCTGAGGTGGGTTTTCTTTGCTATCTTCTCATAAGCCGGATCTATTGCGCCTCTTGTGGCTGGAATTCAGGCAGTGACGGACTGTCACGTGATGCCCACAGACTAGGTATCCTAGTGATTCTCCATGGCCTAGGTCTCGTGTGGTCTTGTACTCTCACGCATGCACTGTGTCTACCACGCGGTCTCCGAGGTGACAGAACGTCAATTGGTATGCGCTTGCGCAGTGTGCATAGCGGGACTCCGTGGTGGCCATTAGGTGAGACGGAGGTGGTCAGTAACATATGTTTGGTTGATGAGATGTGAATTCCGATTGGTCAACTTTTTAACTCATGTGTGTCAGTGTATTGTATAAAATGTCGGTATTATCTAATGAATTCAATAGCCTGACAAAGGGAGCAAGATATCCCCGAAAGCTTGCTGTAACATCATGTATTTTTGTTAGCCATTAAAAGGTATCTTATCTACAAGATTACTTGGTTTCTCTCACTGAGAACAATCACACTTTGCTCTACTGGCTAATATGGTACCAAACCTTTTTTTCATTTTGGCAATTAATACACGTGTAGAGCGCCTTTAGCAGTTAATACAGCCTGGTTTCGGTTTGGAATAGACTCATACAAGCACTGACTGGTGTCTAATAAAATATTAGAATACTCATCATGCAATAACTGTTCAAGAGAGATATTGGTAGGAAATAACGTGTTCTTCCAAAACTGACCAGAGTGGCTCGATGACGTCTGATGACTGTGCTGGCCAGAAAAGATACTGAACCTCATCTTCATGCTCCTGAAACCATGACTGGACACAGCGAGCTGCATGGAGAGGGGTGTTATAATCTTGGAAAATCACATCCCTGTCATGAAACAACATTTGCACCATTGAGTGGACCTGATCAGCCAAAATGTCAGCATAGTCCTTGGAAGTCACTCTCCCTTTTAAGGTGACAATAAGTCCTGCAAAAAACCATGCAATGGCTGCCTAAACCATAATGGATCCACCACAATACTTGACTGTGGGAAGCAGACAGATGGAATGATAGGCTTCCTTTGGCATTTGCCAGGCATATACACATCCAGAGGTGCGAAATACTGTAATGGGGGAGTCACTGAACCAATCCACATGTTTCCAGTAATCAGCAGACCAGGATTTGTGCTTCTGGGACCATTGTAGTTGTCTTTGTGTGTTCGTTTGTGCAACCAGTGGTTTGCAAATTGCTACTCGAACGTGAAAATTCAGTTAAAAGTAATACTGCGTGCTCTATGAATATGAGCTCTATGCATATGATACATAAATGTATGGAACTAAATAAATAGTGTATGGTACATTCTGGACAATGTACGCACTGTTTACTGACAAGCTGCTGACAAGTAAGGGTGTGTTTTCATTTAGCGTAAATGTTGTGGATTTTCCACAGTGGTATATAGTACAAACCATGTGGATTAAATTTTAACTAATGTAACATGGTGAAGAAAAAATTCACAAGGAGTTGACATGTGCTCCGGATGAGCTGGGTGAATTCTGGGGCAAATCTGCCACAAAATCCATGACAGAATTCCGCCCCATGTGGCTGCTCTATTCAGACAAAGTGGTTAATGGTTAGTTAGTGGTGCATTTGAAAAGCAGATCAAAACCGCACCTAAAAAACGGCATACTGTTTTACTGCAATTTGTCATAGTTTTTCATATGGTTTTGATAAAAACTGGAGCCACACTGAAAACCACAACAGATATTTCAAGAACCTAGTTACATTTCTGGTAGACCAAAAAATTTTAGTGGTTGATGGAGTGATCTATTTGTTCAGCAACACCAGTTGGCATATGTTCTTCGGGGCATTTCAAGAGTTCTTTGTAACATCCTAGTAGTGAAAAATCTAACAATACTGGTTGGATTAAGAGAAGATTGCACAGTGTATGTGTCACGTCCTCCAACAGAAAGTGAACTAGAAAACACAGGACTTGTGAACAGACATAAGCCAATGACTGACAAATGCTCAAAGCACTCACCTAGCATACCTGCACGCATAAACAGATTGAATAGATATGGTATGAGGTATTGGTTCGTATTTTGGCCAAGATGCTTAAGCTCACAAGCCCACCGACAAGGGTCCTCATTGTCTCATGGGTCCCTACTCTCACAAGAGAACTTCCACATGAATCCTGCCTGCATGAAGGGCGCTCGTCCCAATAGGGATGGCCCCACACTGGAACTAAGAGACCTAACTCCCCCAAAGATGGTAAACGATCCAAAGCAGGACAGGACACTTCACATCAACACACTAGGGATTGCATGCAACACAGAACAGGACTGTTCATACACCACATGTCTGGCGGAGACACACAGAACAGGTCACTGTTCACACAACAGAACAACGTGCATGAAAGCAAAACCCCAGGGTGAAGGGAAAACAGCATCCTCTATTCAGGGGAGCCAGTATATATGAGCAGCACACTAGTGAGGATTGGCTGGCTAGAGAAATCCACACCTAGCCAACACAATTATCCCACACCTGAGAAGCTGTGCTGCTGGAAACCCATATAGAACAACAAGTCCCAGAAGCACAACCTAACAGTATGGCAAGCTACAGCCATTAAAGGTATCCTAATATTAAAGTCTATATTATGCACATTTGTAATGTAGTGCAGTCAAATACGATCCATTGTTCAGTTTTCTGTTATTTTAGGTGATGACTTAGAGGAAGTCCCACTTTTCTGGAACATTTACAAACAATTACTTTTTTACATTGTGGGTTCATTCTTATTATTACTAGCACTAGTAAGGCCAGTTTCACATATGTGTTGGAGCCTCCGGTTGGAGGTTCCGTTGCAGATCCGGCTGAAAATACTGGAAGAAAAAGCGCTGCATGCAGTACTTTTCCTTCCGTTCAAAAGTCAATGGGGTCTGTCCTAAGACGGATCCATTTGGCCGCAGGGATTCCCCTTTCCTGCTTCTTGAACAGAGCAGGATAGCAGAACCCCCGGTGTGAAACCACCCTAACAGTAGTATTGCTGTTACCAGTTTTGTTCATACCATTAGCAATGTCTACATCATATGCAGTAGCAGATACTGCAGAGACAGAAAGTGATCGGCTGGTTGTAAAATCCACCAGCCAACTTGCAAAGAATCAGTGAAAATACCAGAAACTTTAAAGACCCCAGGTGCACTGCTCATTGGGCAAGTGGCCACACATGCTGGCATCGTAAATGGCAAGCAACCAAACCCAGGGTCAAAGCAATATTAAGTAGCAGAGCCATAGAAAATCCATCTCTTAATAAAATGACTTAGACTGTGCAAAATATGCAGACATCAGACCATTCCAAGACGAAGATAATTCCTTTCTTCCTTCTAATCTTTGCCCTATAAGTTATGAAGTATACTCCCTGGAATGTGAGCAAAAAGTACGGAGAAGCACGCTGCATTGTACACCTTATGAAACCTTGTTTACATATATACTTTCCACTTAGAAGGCTTCTGGCTTCATTTCGCACGAGCTAATAAATTGTTAATGATGAAACAATCTGCAAAAGTTAAAAGAAGGTGTTACTTGCCTGAGGGGCTCGCTGTTTTATTGCTACCAGAATATTTGTCGGTACTTGAAACTAAAGTGTTGAGTGTAGAGTAAATTATATAGAAATGTATTTTAACTTGAAAGATTCAGTTCCGAACTGTATTTTTTGTACTGGCTTCTTGTAAAAAAAAAAATAATTTGCATTATGCTATTCACATTTAGAAAAGGCAGGTTGCAAAATGTAGAAATTCTTGGTTCTGGTACAAGTGAAATATTAGATGTTGGTCACATGACAATTGCTTACTCATTTCTTGATCATAGCATTTATTGACTAAAGGCATCTATGAAATGCCTACAGATGAATAAAGAGGTCCCTGTCATGTCCTCCTGTCGGTGGGGTTGGCAGAATACTGAAGATTTGCAGTCATAGCACAACTGACTATCACAGCCTTTCTTATGCTCATACTACATAGAGGGACTGGGTACATAGCCATGGCTTGCTGACTCTTTGGTTCATGCTCCACTCAACCCCTCATACTGGTTCTCCTTAGATTTGGCTCCCCATGCTTGAAATATATGAAATGGGCGGTTCCAACTGCTCCCTGTCAATCAAGTTGGCCGTCACAGATATAGAATTTAAAAATTGAAATTTTATTAGGAATTATTTTAAAAATCAAGGCCCTTTCATCCTTAAGAGTCACACATTTGTAAGTGCCAGTACGGAAAAAACTTATGTAAACAGATGCTTCATTAATTGTCGATCGAAAAACGTCATTTATATGGCATCCTGTACTTGTCCGAAGAACTATATCGGCAAGACGTTACAACAATTCCGCAGGCGTATACTTGGACATATAGGGAACATCCGCTGGGGGGAATCAACACCCCTGGAAGACCACATCAAGACTGTCCATGGAGGGGACGAAAACGCCGTAAGATTTCAAGGGATCGAAATGATCCGTACCGATTTAAGACGAGGCCATATCGACAAAAGACTCCTACAGAAGGAGGCATCTTGGATTTTTCGCCTGGACACTTTGACTCCTAAAGGCCTGAATGCCACCCTAAACTTTAATTGTTTCCTCTAACATCTATACACGAATATTAAAGCGAAACTTGTCTATACTTGGGACAAGGCACTCAATTCCTCAGGGCGATAATAAGCTATCTCTCTGTCTAAATACTATGGAAGTCTGGACCTTGTTTCCCTCTTTCTCGGTCCAATAACGAATATACCATGACTATCCCTACTACATCTAAATATGACTGTTATACTGTTTAAGTGCTTGAGCATCTATTAGCGATGGATCTAAATATCGTTCATTTTAGCATTCTGTCTGCATCATTTATATATCCCTACATCTAAATATTGGCAACAAATACCAATGAATTTTTTCTTTGGTTGGCCTTGATTTTTAAAATAATTCCTAATAAAATTTCAATTTTTAAATTCTATATCTGTGACGGCCTTAGCTTCGACTATATAGATATCTCATACCACTGTGATTTCTGTCAATCAAGTTGACGTCATCCTTTTACAGTGAGCGATGGGACGGCCCCACTTGACACATTTTAAGCATTGGTAACCAGATTTAAGAGGTGCTAGTGCATAATGGGGAATGGGGGTATAGTGGAATATGAACAAAAGAGCCAGTGGGGCAGCGGCTGTAAAGCTTACTGTTATCCCCAACCCACTGGCTACATCTCTTGCTGTCAGACGTGAACTTTAGGTGAGAGAGGTAACCAGGTTACAATGTTGGAGATGCCCTTCATCTGGCAATCATAAACTAAACTTATGGAGTCATAGGAGCTGAATCCAAGGATGCAAGTTTTATACTAACCTCCACTGGGTTCCCCCACTGTCAAAGCCATGGCTGCAAGCTTTTGGTGGACTACATAGGCACACCATGGTTTAATTTATGAAGCTCATAGGAGCTGACATATTCCCTTTAATTAGCTTCCTAGAAAAGTTATCTTTGTATGCATCTGAGATAGGGAAACCCATTGGGACAAGGACTGGTGTGAATAGTAACAATCTGTGTTAGGGATTTAATGTGGATCTGCTGTGTTGCCCAACCAGTAGATGGATTAGGTAGCAGGACAGACAGCTGACTCTGAAAGCGTGGCTTGGAATGCAAAGGTGACAGGGGATCTAGCCCTATGCTGGAAGCAGGAGATGCAAAGTCACTGCCTATCAACAGCAGAGAATGCGCCCTGAAAAGGGCGGCCTTGCACGGGAATCTAGGCGCTCATTAACCCTGTCAGGACTGGTTGCCAGAAAGCCAGGAAGTTGGATAACACTACACCGTCTGCAGAACCAAGAAGTGAGCACATTCAGGACCAAGCTGGAAGTACTGACCACATTGAAGACCAAGCACCAACTGTAAACACAGGAACAACAGGAGCAGCTGCGACACATGCATAGATAAGAGGACTCATACACCAACACTGCAGCAGCGGCTGTCAGGTCTGAGGCCTCTATATACTGGTGAAGAGATGACAAACAATCTGCAGCTGGGTGGAAGAGACAGAACCAATTTCACCATGGATGTGCTGAAAAAAAGGCAATCACAGATTCAGAGAATGATGCCCATGTCTGCCAGACCAAACAATCTGTACAGTGTTATGGAAAATGTTAGTGCTGTATAAGTAAAATGAGGTTAATAAATAACAAAATGGCACCTTAGGCCCCCTGTCCACGGACGTGATTTCACCGGTGGTAAATCGCCGGCGAATCACGCCGTCTAAAGCTTTCCATAGCGTTGCTATGGAAAGCACCGTCCCCCTTTCCACGAGCAGAAAATCATTACGATTCTCTGCTTGTGGCCGGCAATTCGCAGCATGCTGTGAATTGCCACGATTCTCAGCGGTCAGCCTATCTGTTAGGGATACCACAACGCCCATGGACAAGGGGCATTATGGTATTAAAGGGGTTGTCCAAGTATACAATAAAAAATTAAATGGCCGGGCATGGTATAAAATAAGCAGTACACTACTTACCTCTCTTCTCCCCCTGAAAAAACAGCAGGTTGGCTTCTTTGATAACCCCAATCAGACCATTGCTGCCAATCAGAGGCCGCAACATCACATTCCAAACTCCTGGCATCATGGCACCAAGGATGTGAGTACTGATGCCAGTAGAATGGATGGTGACGCCGTGGCCTCCTGACGTCCGGGCTGTGCTGACAGCAGAGTCTACACCAGAGCAGTTTTACTGTTTTCCCAGGGAACAAAAGAGGTAAGTACTGCTTCTTTTGTTATTTTCTATCATGCCCAGCCATTTGAATTTTATTTTGTATCCTCGGCCAATTCCTTTATACGAACACCTTGTAGATCCCCTATTTCAAGTTGCCTTCACACATAGCCCAACATAACTAATAGCGGTACAGTTGTGAAAACCACCATTGCATGCAATCAACATACAAAATTATGAGGCTCAAATTATCCATGTGGAAAAACAATTAAATACTCTAAAAAGCAAAACAAAAATAAAGAATATCAAAGTAAACAACAAGAAAAATACAATTATAGGAAATGAGCTTTGTTTGCTTTTAATTTTAAAGGAACTTCATAAACAAAAAAAACCTTACCAGACTATTTGTGATAGGGAACAATCATACAAGTAGGCTACGTGTGAAATGTTGGAGAAAAGGGAGATCTGCAGTGTTTGATAATATGTGCACATATAAGACAATGATACCACATATGTGCAGTTTATCAGACACTGTGGTTCATTGTAAGAAACTCACTGATGCTCGAGGAAACATGGAGGAAATTCCTTTGGACATTTGCAGAAAATTCTGCACCCCTCCACCATCCAAAATGAAAGTATTGGAGATTTGCTATTCGTGTTGCGTAAAAAAAACAGAGGTTTGCACCTTGACAGACACCTTTCTAGAAAAGGTAGTTTCCAAGTCCCAATTCCACACACGGATTTTGCCCACTGACAGAACAAACTCTGCATGCGGATCTGTGTCAAAAACTCCAGCAGAAAGCCGCAGATTTTGACACAGCGAATTCCGTCATGTGAACACACCTGAAATGCTGTAGAGTCTTCTCAGCCAATTCCACTGTGAAGAATCTACATCCCATTTTTGCGCACGCCTCTGCATGTGTTAATGTTCTTTCTGCACACATAAGCTGTGCGTATTGTAATAAGCAGGCTGGAGTATTCTTTTACGCAAACAAAACGTGTGCACAAAATACACCTATGTGAATAAACCCATTGAAATCAATGGATTCTATTCATTGCGTATTGTGCGTGCAAAATTTGTTCACTGCGTATTGCGTTCCGCAAATAGGTTCCTGTAACACAGGCCTTAAAAGGGTTTTCCAGGCAAATACTATTGATGACACGAGTCATTTGGGATCCCTGGCGATCAGTTGATTGCCCACCTCTTGTCAGTGCAGTGGGGCTAAACATTGTCCTTTCCCACACTTCCACCTCTGACATCGGGGTTGGAGACGGAAGTGTCATAGAGGGCTTCACTCCCATTGAAATCAATGGGAGCGCTGTCTCCTATTACACTTATGCGTCCAAACCCGATGTCTGAGGCAGAAGTGCGAGAAGTGTAATAGGAGGCTTCAGATTTTAATGGGAGTGAAGCCCTCTATGACGCTGCCCCTGACACAGATGACAATGTCCGTCCCTGCTGCACTGACAGAAGGCTCGGTGATCAGCTGATTGTTGGGGATCCCGAGCAGCTGGTCCCCAGAGATTAAATATTGATGACCGATTCTGAGGACAGGTCATCAATAGTATTTGCCTGGAAAACCCCTTTAAAAGGCGACTGTAATCATTACCAGAAATTGGACCAATTAGTTGTGTGTATTGGGAGCACTGGGTATCAGTCCATGCAGAAAACAGGAGTGACGCCTCAGAGCCAGACTTTTGTTTATTTAATATGCTCTTACCAAGCTATCTAATGACATGTCACTATGACATAGGGCCTGCTGACAGTCCTGTTAACATGGGGCATCTAACCCCATATTAATATGATATTAACACATCTGTCATATATGAGAATAATCTGGAATAACAGCATTATTAGGCTGGCTGTAAATTATTTTATCATTAAACTTCATATTAGAGACTTTATTATGGGACATTACATAATATGATATTATTGGCAGTGATGCAACTATAGGAGGTGTAGTGGTTGTACCTTCCCACACGTTCTGAAGAAAAGCAATGTAATACGTGTGATATATGTAGAGATGCTTCCCTATAATTACACAATAATGTAATAATATTAGACAGGACAAACTGTGTAACTCCTATATAGTGAGAACACACTGCACACATGGATAGGAGAGTATATAGGTGGTAATTAGTAGCGGTTTTGCACCAGGGCCCAAGAGTATTCAGCTACATTGCATGGACCCATAGGCACTCAGTGGGCTTCCATAAGGTGCCTCCACATGACATTGGTTTATTCTTTTCTAAGTTATTGTATGCTTCCAGGTGAGGCTACTTTGCTGATGTCAACTAATGGTGCATGCTACATATTTTCTGTCAGATTAATACATAATCCAACACAAAAAAAACACCAATTGTTCCCATATATATTTTTGAAGGCATACAGATGTACAGTAGAGCCCCATAGAGTGCTATGGGTGCAGTAGTATGGCTCGGTACTCCTGAGTTATAATACATCTGTGTAAATGGGTCTCTCTAATGGATCTTGCCACCTGGGGCCCTACAAATGGTTCCACACTGGGCCTATAGAAAGGCTCTCAAAGGCTCCTTGTGTGTAATGACCTATTTTTCCACTTGTGTAGAGCTTGTTGACCACTAGACGCCTCTGCGACGCAGAGAAGACATTTCACCTAATTAACAGAGTTTGAGAGGAGACACATATTGGGATGTAAGAAGCTGGATGGTCATATCGACGAATTGCCCACCACCTTGGCTGTTCTGACCAGACCTTTAGGAGGTGTTGGGACCAATGGATGCGTGAGGGAATTTACACAAGGAGACCGGGCCCAGGACGCCCTCGACAGACCACCAGTAGAAAAGATCATCCGATTGTCCGACAAGCATGAGCAGCTCCAACTGTTTCGTTGTCCGCCATCCAGAGACAGGTGACACCATCATTACAGGCCACTGTGTCTGGTGGAACTATTTCCAGGCGCTTGGCTAAAGGATATTTGGTCTAATGGCGCCCATTACATGTGCTGTCTTTGAAAGCCACCATCCCTTCTCATTGCAGTGGTGTCACAAAACTGAACTGCTATGGAGTAGAACTGGGTTGTCTTCATAAACTAATTCAGGTTTAGTTTGGACACTGATGACCGCCATATTCGTGTCTGGAGACCTAGAGGTGAGCGCCTCAATCCTGCCTTTGTTATGGAGCAGCACACTGCCCCCACTGTTAGTGTGAAGGTCTGGGGGGTCATCGCATATGACAGTCGGTCACACCTAGTAGTGGTGTATGAGGGACAATGATAGCTCAGCCATATGTCCAGGACATCCTGCAGCCACATGTGTTCTTCTCTTGGTCGCATCCAAGAGGTATTGTCCAGCAGGATAATACTTGGCCGCAGACATAAGGGGCTCACAGGAATGTCCCCACAACATTGTCACACTTCCATGACTGCCCAGTTACCAGATTTATTATGAATAAAACATGTATAACACCATCTGGAATGCCAACATCACCAAGTTTGCATGTTCTAGAATCTCAGTTACAGTAAATGTGGACCGATATGCTGCAGGATACCATATGGAACCTGTATGCCTCCATGTCCGCCCATATTACATCTTGTATTCAAGCTAATGGTGGCCCAGCAGGGTACTGGAGCTTCCATGCTCACCCATTTAACATCTTGCATCCAATCTATAGGTGGCCCATCAGGGTACTAGAGCCTCCCTTCAAGGGTTCAGTTTTTCGCAATAAATTATCCTTTTGCTTTGATGTTGTAACCACTTACTTATATCAACGTTACAATCACACAGAGAAAGTTTCATTTGATTTCGGCAACTCCTTCTAGGTGCTTGATTTTTTTGGACAGTGAGTATATGTACTGTGTATAATGGGGTCAAAATGGCTTCTCATTGATCTCAAACAAGATCATCATCCAGTTTAAAAAAAGGAATAAAATGTATTGAAAACATGACATCCTATAATAGTTTGGATTTGCTTCATTTTTGCCTGTTGTGGAGCAGAATTGCATCATTTAACAGACAATGATAAGTGATGCCCCAAAGTCACATGAAGTAATAGATGAGATTAACATCAACTCCATCATATAATGTTACAATCAAGGTCTCAATCTTTGGTGGCAGGATGATCCTAATAAACCTTAAGGTTATATGAATCAACATTTTGCCCCATAGAACCTTCAGAAGAATACAAACAGGCACAAGTGCAACAATAAATGTACTTTACGTAATTGTTATATTGTGTGGTTCCCTGATATCATTAATGTGAATGCAAAGCAGCACTTTTCATTAAGGTAGAAGCTTTCTAAATACCTATACAGTATTGCAATGTATCATTGTTATTGCAGAGTGCATTTAGAAATTTTTATTTTTTTCATCCACAAGGGGGCGCCAGTTCTTAAGCGTAAACAAAATACACAAGCCCTTCACTGTATGAAGAGTCCTAGCCAGTTACATCCATCGGCATCTTGCGGTACCCTTCCTGGGAGTTGTAATCTGGGAATGCTGAGAGTTGTAGCTTAGCAACAGCTGGACAACCACAGGTTGCAGATGGCATATAGAAGAGGTCAGAGGCTGAGACCTAAACATAATATTGTATATATCATACAGATAGGTTTCGAAGAATGGATAAAATTATGGAAATATTATAATTGTTCTTAACTTATAATTGATGAGTTCTAACTTCACTGTTATTCTTTGTGATAATTCATTGTAAAATTTCATATATTAGAACATCCGACCATGACATCATATGTATGCGGTTATGTGACACTGACCATGTGTAGATGCTGGTATAGTGTAAAAGCCAATGCATTATTGGTCTTACACAGTCACAAGATTAATTCATATAATTAAAAAAATTTGGTAGTGTTAGCCAGTAGTGCAAAATGTGATTGTTCCCAGCAAGAGAAACCACGTAATCTTGTAGATATGATACTTTTTAATGGCTAACAAAAATACATGATGTTAATGTGAGCTTTCGAACCAATGCAGTGTTCTGCGTTGGTTCAAAAGCTCGCATTAACATCATGTATTTTTGTTAGCCATTAAAAAGTATCATATCTACAAGATTACTTGTTTTTTCTTGCTGGGAACAATCACAAGATTATTTCATGTGACTACATATATGTGTATGTGATGCTTAAGTGCCCTTATGGTTTACATGGTGTACAGAATCTGCACAAAAATCCTAATCCTAGAATCCTAAGAGGCGATACTTCGTTTTTAATGTACCAAAGCCTACAGGTAATCCAAATGTCCTGGTTACCCACCATGTTGCTCTAACAGAAAACTGAGATCTGGGCAGTTGTATGCTGGGTCTGTGTAGACAATATTATATGTGCATGTGCCTGCCGGTGACATGGAGCAAACACTGTGGTCACCCTGATAAAATGGCTCTGCAAGGGTCATGGAGTCAAAAAGACATTATTCTTTACCCCATGTAGCTAATATTCTAGTTTTCAAGTGAAAGAAAAATCACCAATGACCACAGTGTTTCCTCTACATTACAGTCTCATCCCTTAAACACATGGACAGAAAAAGCAGGTCTACAGGGCGAGGTTCCATCAACTTACCCCTGCGAGTGTTGGGGTAGTGGAATATTAGGGTTACTTGAATTCATACAGGAACTTTCAAGTTTAAGTGGTGTTAGGCTTTAACCCCCATGCCTTTGGGATGAAGCTCGGAAGTTATGCTCATTAGTAAACCATAGTGTAATACCTTATGCTGCACATAGGTGTCTCTTTTGCTGCTTTAATATATTTTACATGACCTTGTAGCTAAACAGTGGGCAAAATAAGAACAACTTAGATGAGAAAGAATCAAAACAAGAAGTTTAATGTGGGCGGAACGATATGATAGTGAGGAAAGGGTAATAAATATTGGGTAGAGAAAGCATGATGGGAAAGAAGCAGAAATAGGAGGCAGTAACATGTGGTCCATGAAGGAAATGACAATAAGTTATATTTATCAATATATATATATATACACTTATATATTTATAGATATATAAAATTTACAAATAAAATAACCAATTTATAATAGCTTACAATGTCACCAGCCGGTACCTGTGGGCAGGACAAAAATAAACACACATTCTCCATTTCTACAAAATTATTTACAAATCCAAATAAATTTTTCATTTAAAATATCCGCCAGTTCAGCATCATCTGTGTAAAGTCTTCATAGCGAAGTCATAAGGGGGACACATGTTGTCCACTGATAAACTCCTACAAGGTGTGACAAAATTTAGTTTAGTTGTTGATTATACTGTGCAAATTCAGGATGAAAAGGCACTAAATTTAGAAACCACTGAGAGGTGACAATTTTTGTCCCGTCCTATGTGGACTGAGATCCATATGGTGTCTCTTTGTATCCAGTTTTGTGCTCCTTCCCAACATGGTAAAGTTAAACCACTCCTGATGACAGCTGTTGGTTCACGACTCTTCCATCCCCCAAACATAGTGTGTTGGTGGCATGACTCCAGGAATGCGTAATGTCGGCCATTATGCCATCTTGTAAACAGCTTAAGGAAAACAACAGGAGCTCCATTCGCTTTCCCTAACCACAGTAAACCATGCAGAGGATAACCCTCTCTCCTTTGCAATCTTACGTCCTTCCTCTTCTGCTCAACAGGGTGCAAACACATGCTGTATCAATCCGGATCCAGCGCCAACCCACCAGCTTTTCATCCATGGTCAATGCTCTTACATATGACTGCTTTTGTTTGCATTCCGATAACCATTGTCTTTTATCTACCCCACGACAACCATTGGTGGTACCTCCTTCAGGGTTACACTTGGTCTCAAAAAAGTATTGCTTTAGTGGTCCTGTGAGTGTCTGAATTTCCGATAGGATAGTGACTGTCTTACCATGCATATCAACGGCTGTCTTCTTGTCAGTCACCCATACATGCCGGGTATCACATACTGAAAGCTCTCCTCTTCGAGAAGGGCTGATTGCATCTGAGCCCTGTGCACGTTTCACCCGAGAAGTCCTGTTGGCCGGTTCTGAGTGTGAAATCAACTCTTCCGCCAAGAACAAAAGAGGAGGTCCTGAGGGTTCCTGTCTAGTAAGAGCCACCCTTGGGGAATAAAGATTCCAATCTTTAGCAGCCATGTCAGGATATGTGGTTGCTAAATCCGGGAAAAAGCCATCCTGTAGTCCCTCGGTGAAATTAAAGACGTTCTGCGGTTGGTCTGTAGTGTTGGAAGAATTCTCAGGGCCATAATCCCGGTCAATGGTCTGGTTCTGGAAGGGGGCAGCTTTGATGGCACAAAGGTATGAGATCACCATGACATAAAGGCGGAGGAGCATTACTTAATCCACCTCAAACAACTGTAGAGAGAAGAGAGAAGACAGTTACATCATGATCTTTATATACATATATACACACATGTATCTATTATTAAACATATATTGTCATATCACAAATCATACAATATATGCATAGTTAAAGGGGTTGTCTGGTTACAATAGAATTTTTAATGACCGGTGCATAGGGTTTAAAATAAAAACAGTAGTACTTACTCCTCAGCCCCAGCGATCTACCAGTGCAGCCCTATGGTCCTCCCGGTCTTTGTTGTGGAACGGACACTACGTGACCACTGCAGCTGATCAGGAGCCTCAGTGGTCGGGTGCCGTTCTCCTGGACAGTTGCTGATATGCTGTGATCAGATATGCCAGGAGAATGACAACAGATTACTGCAGCCTCTGGTTGACAGTAGTCACGTAGTGTCCGTTCCATAATAAGGACCGAGAGGATCACAGGCCAGCAGCGCTGGATCGCCGCAGCTGAGAATGGGTAAGTACTGCTAGTTTTGTTATTTTAAGCCCTGCGCAGCTTTCATTAAAAATTATATTGTAACCGGACAACGCCTTTAATGTAGGAAATGCTACAGATATGTGGAAATCCAAAATGTAGTAAAATTTCACCATTCTGTCTGGGCCCAAATAGAGAAGAAAACCTAAAGTGAACAACACTAACTAGAAGAGATGTTACCTGTAATTACTGGAGGTAACTGCACTGTAATCACTATCACTGTGTAGAGCCGGTATCTGACTATTATGTGATAACTGCATTAGTTACAGGTGAACCCCTGCATCTGAGCTTGTCATGTTATAGAAGTTGTCCTATAGTGTGTTTGTGTGTGATATTATATTTTTTTAGGGGGAAGCACATTCTTTGCACAGGGGCCCTCTACACCCTGTACCTGCTCCTGCCATTCATAACCACTTTGATCATTTTAATGCTACAAGAGTTTTCTTAAACTTATATAAAAGGTTTCTTTGCAAAAGCATTTCAAGAATGCAGCAAAGAAGTTATACAAGAAAAGTCAACGCCTGACGTAAATGCATGAATGAGTTCCACAGCTTCACTTGTCCAGGATGAGAAAAACATAGCAGTTTTCTTCCAAGAACAGCACCACACCTGTCCATAAGTTGTGTGTAGTATTTCAACTCAGTCCCATTCACTTGAATAGAACTGAGCTACAATATTATAGTCAACCCATGGACAGATGTGATGGTGGTTTTGGAATAAAAAAGCCAAGTTTTTCTAATCCTGGACAACCCCTTTAAATATAGCTCAAAGATCATTGGGGGGAACTACAATATCATGAGAGAATTACTTACTTATATGCTGCCCTTCTGCACCTCAGGCCCTATAGACGCAAAAATTACAGGGGTATTTCCATCTTTACAGAATGACTGGGAGTAAGAAAACAGCCAAGCAGGCCACTCCAACAGAAGTACTCCCAACTGGCACAAACAGGGGCTGGGAAGCTCAGATCTAAAGATAGTTGCAGATCCGAAAGGTAGCCAAAAACTCTGAGTTGTAAATACCACTTAGGGCTCACACCCACTGGCGTTTTTTTAACGCGATTGTCAATGGGACTTTCTAATGTTTAAAAAGCATTGCAAGTTTGTGCTTTGCAATTTTTGTTCAATACGTTTTTAACATGAGAAAGTCCCATTGACATTGGCGTGAAAAAAACGCAAGTGTGCAGGAGCCCTTAATACCATAAAACACTACCTGGCCAAAAATATGTGTATGTGTGATTTTTCAGCTTCAAATATTTTTAATCAATTCCTCCTACATTATGCCATCTGATCAATTAATGTAATCCGATGTATTGACGTGAAGAACTTGTATGGCCTGCAGGGATTTGTCACCATAACCCCATTGAACAACTTTGGAATGAATTGAAAAGTCAAGAGCAAGCTGTCCAACTGCTGGTACCCCCGACCAAGAGAACAGCGCACCCTGAGTCTGAAGTGTGAATGGAGTGGCAGTGTGCATGTGTGACCACTGCTTCATTTACTTCTATAGAGATAGTCGAGCTCTGCACTTGACTAACTTGATCAGCCCCATAGAAGAAACTAGAAGAGTGGTGGCCATGCATGTGCACCTCCAATCTATTCACCTGGTAGACCTGGGTTACACTGCTCTCATGATCCCTTAGCGATCAATCATTTATCACCCATTCTACAGATAAACGATAAATGATTTTTATGGGATGACCCCTTTAAACTACAGAAAGTCTTTTGTAAAAATGGCATCAAACTTTGAATTGCCTAATGGAAAGAACATGTTGCTGCTGTAGCTGAATGACTGTAGACACAAGATTTTTGCATCTTGGATTCCCATTATATTTTTGCATTATGAGTTTATGACGCATATTGTAGTTTTCGCTGCAGTCTTAACAACACTATATGCAAAAACGTCCATCTTCAGTTAAGCTGTAAGAGGCCATCTGTCAACAAATAGTTGACAGAATCCATTAGCAACAAAGCAGAATCATATTACTTAGGGGCCATTTACACACAAAGATGTATAATTTTGCATAAACTACTAATTGGTACTAATGCCAATTAGCAGCTTATTAATGCGTGTGAGCCACCAGGAGCTATATTCAGAGAACAGCGGGTGCTCTGTTCTCTGGATACATTTCCTTTGTTCTGCCACGGGGCTGACAGCTGAGACAATGATATCAGCCCCTTTGGTGAAGAACACAGAGCAAAGTCCCTGCTATCAGTTCTTCTGCCGAACGATGGATTTTATGCCGAACGTAAAATCATCGTTTGGCAGAAAAGTGAAAGATGGGCACATTTACACGCAACGATAATCACTCAAAAGATGGCTTTTGAGCGATAAGCATTGTGTGTAAAAGGGCCTTTAGACTCCAAGATATTTACAAAGTTCCTAAACTTTTTAGAAATTCTGGGAAGACACTTTTAGGACTTCTTGTTATCCCATCGCATTAGAATCAGCTTCTCCCCAGCCTGAAGTGGACTATAACAGTGAGCAGTATATTACACTGCAAATAAGTAATACATTAGCTTTAGTATACCTTTAAAATTAGTCAATAAAATGTCTGGAATTATATAATGTCAGAAGACTATAGGAATTTGTGACCAGACACACCACTGCAATCTTTCCTGTTTTGTGGAGCCATTTATGTCATCACAGTCATCCACCTGTCTATAACTAATATTTTTTTTCGGAAGCAGTAAATTGTAAAACTGCAATAGTTACAATTTTCTAGTAGTTCAGAAAGTTGACATTCAGCAAGTTCCATTGTCAGCACTCACAGAAGCTGAACTTCAGAGAAGGTGGGGGAACGTCTCCTCAGACTTCTTCTTCACATACTTGGTTAATTTACACAATTAAGTCAAATCCATACTTGACTGGAATTGCTGGGTCTTGACCTGCTATGCAGCTCTATAGTATATATCCGTGAGCCAGTTAATCCTGAGACACAGATGGGGAAAAGCTACAGAGTGTTAAGGGAGGATTTCTGAAATACTCCCTTCATGGCCCCATGCCAAGTAATAATAGTAATACTTCGCTCCCACCTTTTCCTATGTAAAAAGTGCTGCTTCTGATGCTTAAAGAGTTTTTCACCAGGTCATGGAGGCATTCTCTACCCTCATCACTTAAAAAAAAGTGATTAAGAAAGACCCCCTTCACATGGGCATATTTTCACACACAAAATGTGAGCGCGCAATACACAGAGTATAGAACCCATTGATTGCAATGAGTTCGTTCACATGCGTGTATTTTTCCAGTGCATTTCAGTTGCGCCAAAATTCCCTAAAAGGGTCAATGGGGAAGTCAAATGCGCATGCAATATGCTAGAAGATGCGTAAAACACTGTAATTACATAGGAAAAAGAGCACCCCTGGAACTTATTAGACTAATTAGCCATGCGCAAAAAAACATTGCTCATTCCGCAAATACACAGCGCTCTGTCCTACGCAAATATACATATGGTACATCCTGTAAAGAGGACCTAATTATGTAGATATATTTGATTCCAGGAAAGGTATAGGTCAACCAATATAGCTGCTCTTAACCGCTTCCTACTGCAGCCTTTTTTTTGCTTTTTAATCTTCATTTCTTGTCCCCACTTTCAAAAAAATCATAACTTTTATATTTTTCTGCCAACATAGGCACATGAGGCTTGTTTGTTGCTGTATTTTTCAATGGTACCATTTAACATATCAGATAATGTACTGGAAAACTACTTAGTGAAACACAATTTTGCCATGAGGGAGGGGAAGTTAATTTTACAGCATTTATGATGCGGGAAAAATTACATGTTATCTTTATTCTGCGAGTCAGTACAGTTATGGTAATATCAAGTTTATATAGTTTTTTATGCTGTAGTACTTAAAGAGACCCTGTCAGCTACATGTAGCCCTATAAACTAAGCTTACAGGCTCAAAGTAGCTGACTTGCTGAGTTTGGGGATGTAGTTGCTTTCCTCGACGTTTCCCCCATGTCAGTGCTGAAAGCTGCCGGTGCAGTGCATTGAGTGGCACGCTAAGTAGTCCTCCCATTTTAAGCTTAGAACTGGAGGACTACTTAGAACACTATGCAGTCCACTGAATACACTGCAGTGACGGCTATCAGCACTGATATTTGGGGAATGGCGGGAAGATTAGTATGAAACTTACATTCCTGACCTCAGTGCGTCGGCTACTTTGAGACTATAAAAAAAATTGCTTTCTGTTGCCGTTTATTGGCCTTCCATAACTTTTTTATTTTTCCATCAATGGGCTGGTGTGTGGGGCTTGTTTTCTGCGGGGGAAGCTTTAATTTCTATTGACATGATTTTGGAGTACATATCACTTTTTTATCACTTCTTTTTTTTGGTGACAGGATGACCAAAAAAACTATTTTGGCATTCTGTATTCTTTTTTTTATGTTGTTCGCCGTATGGTAAATAATGTGATATTTTAATATATTGAACTTTTACTCACATGGTGATACCATTTTTTAATTTTTTTGATCTGACAACTTGCAAAAGGTTTGTTTCTATATTACTTATTTGAATTTTCTAATGATTAATACAACTTTAATCTTATTTTTGCTTTTGTTTTAGTTGGTGTGATTAATATACACTTAAAACAGTACCAGAACAGTGTGAGTAGAGGAGTAAATACCTAATTAGTCCACTGATAAGGATGTGAAAGTTCTATGGTCTTTAAATTGGTGTTAGGGGGTCACCAGGCCAGCATGTTATCTCTGCTATAGATTTCTCATCATCTATAGTCACGCATGAACCCTCTTGAAATATTTAGGCCTGTGATGAAAGATGGTTATAAACTTGTACTCCCAAATTCTTCTATGACGTTGAGACTTGAAGTTGCTTTTTAATATAGGAACTTTTATATGTTCTATGTTGTGTCCGTGACTAGAAAAGTGCTTGGAAACAGGTAATTCAGTCTTTTTCTCACCCATAAAATTAACAGGTGAGAATTCCGCTAGTGAAAACAAAACCGCTGAAATCCATTGATATCACTGGTTTGGTTTTGTCCCGTTATAAGGGGAGAAAACTACACTCGTTTGAATCCGCCCTAAGGCCACATTCACCCTGATAGTCTCACGCAAGTTCTGTCCCTGTCCAACAGGGACAGAACTCACTCATAAAATAAACGTATTCATTTGAATGGGCTCATTCACCTGAGAGATTTTTCACTTGCACCTATGGCCCGAGGGTGAAAAATTGCTGCATGTCCCATTTTCATGCGATTATCGCACAACACACTAACAGAGCAATTCACTCTCAGCCATGTGAAAGTGGCCGAAGGCTGCTATAATTTATTATTGGTAACTACTGGTAATTGCATAATTTGACAGTAAAATATATGCCACCTTTAAAAAAAACACATGAAATTAGTGAAAGTAGAAAATGCTGTTAATGTTAATAATAGCTTCATAGAATTTTTAAGTAATTCATTGCAACCTTCAAAAGGAAATGATGGAAGGAAAAGCAACTAATGTGTTTAAGATAAATGTGTTAGTTATTTTTGGGTTTGGTTCCTGTCAAACACAGATATACAATATAATTGTAACCACAACCGACTATGATCTACACACAAACGAGCGTATCATCACCTCACAATGATTCAATATCCGGTGTGGTGGCTGGGTAGCCAGGTCATGCATCTTTCTTTCCCACTTTATATATTCAAGAGGACAAAATTAGCAGTTTGTCCTTTTGGTGTTACCCAGTAGTCTAACTAGAAGATCCTGTCCCCTAAACAAAATCTCTAATCATTTTCCTTTTCAATTATAATGCATTTGTAATAAAGATCTCCACTTTTTGGACTCCCTAGATAAAAACGCAACCACTGGACTACCTATAATTACACCTCTGATATCACCCCAATCATCTCCTTTAAACTGTAAGCTCTTGAAGGGTCCTCCGTTTTTGGTACCAACACCTGCTTTGTATTCGCCGGTGATGTGTAAAAGAGTCACATCTTCAAAATCATGAAGTTGACCAAGACCTTCTGGGCAAGGGTCTTCAACAAGCTATGCTCATCTGAAGAGCCTCAACACTACATGGTTCTGTCTATAGCCGTACCATTTACCTGCTGAAGCTCGATCCATGGAGCATTGTAGAAAGCCACTGAAATATTTATAGTACATGAAAAAGAAGCACGTGTGGAGATGTAGGAACGTTTCGGATGTGCTTTTGATCTGGACGTCTCTTGAGTCTCGGAGACTCGGTGAAAACAGTACGTATGTTTCAAATTATCTTCCCTCCTCTGATATGAAGAAACCGATACACACTTGCACATAGACACAGACTAGGAAGAGATCACATTGCTTTCATCCACACCAGCTTGGTCCCTGGCCAAGAACCTGAGCATGCTCCTCCGGCACAGATCAAATAGACTTCTGTAATTCCACCCCAGGCTCAGGTTAATCCTCAGATGGGGACTGAAGAACAGATCGGAACCCGCCCGCCTCTATTCTAATGCTGATATTACTGATAAGAACCATGCCACCCAGCTGCTGCCTTCTTGGCATGCTGACATGGAGTTGCTGCCCCTGGGGACAGGCTCTTCTTGTAGCTGGGCCTCCAGCTGTTTTTACTGGCACGGTTAACTTAGTGTAAGTGAGCTGTCGTAGCCATCATAGTTCAATCCATCTAACCAGGGCACTATGTCATTCATACGGCTCTTGTAAATGTTAACTATTTGCTTGCTCTTTACATTTTAACCTGCAGCAAGCTGGGACCTGTCTCCTTTATAAATAGTGGGTACCCCTGTATTGCTGCAGAATATGTTAGTGATGTTTAAAAAGTAAATACAATGTGAGCATTTGTTAAAAATAAACTCACAAAATATTAAAGAGCGCCTATGACCAGACAGAACACTCTATTTTGGGGCATCTAAAATGCGTACACTTAGGTCCCCTTAGGACACTTAGGAAAAAGAGCGCATATGGACTCATTAGCCATTTCAATCGGTGCGTCTTTGTTAGCTGCGTGCAAATGGACATGCCATGCACATGGAAAAAGTATAGTAAAGTATGCTGATGGTTATACAAAAATACAAATCTGCAGTGCTCAGGCGCGTGCAAATGCACATACGCTCGTGAGGAGAGGTCCATGTGTGCCCTCTTCAAACTTCTTACTGGTTGACGGGGCTCACATGAGGGCTCCTCATACTCATTTAGGGTTTGAAGATGTTTTTGGGGCTATGTCTATTCATGACCTATCCTCAATGACAGCTATGCTTACAGTTGACAGCGCCGGCCACTACACAGGGGTCGGAGTTATCTGCTCCCACTCGATACCCTCTATTTTGGTGCTGACAGCAGGCGCCTGAACAGCTGGGTCCCTGGCGGCAGACCCTAGCCAATTAACTATTGATGCCCTTTTCGATAAGAGAAATAAAGAAATCCAAATGCTTTTTAAATGGAGACAATGCCACCTACTATTAGTCCCTTTTTATCATGGATACCCCTTTAATTATCTACATATCCTTCTGATTAGGGAAATGATTGGACTATATGTAAATCCATCCTTATAGACATATTATAGCTCTGTACAACGTCCATTTTTGGGTGGGCCATAATGCAACTTCTGGATTTGTATAGGGCTCTATAGTTACTTTGTATGCTTCTGATTTCATATCATATCATGTTCTGGTCTATTCAGAATATCTGGAAATGCAATGCTGCAAAGATTATCATAAAGCAGGATACTGGGTGCTTAGAGCTCCCCATTCTTGAGCAGCAGGGACACTGTGTGCCCCATATAGACTTGGTGCACAGCACTCTGAGGACGTCAGCACCTCCATCACCGACCAAGGTGGACACACATTCATCCATACATCCAGACAAATGATAACCATAAAGTACAGTATCTAATAAACAAGACCTGAGGATATGTGAGGATACGGCATGAGCAGCACCATAGCAACCCAGATTTAGACGTACTGATAGAGTATGACTCTACGGTTCCATACCTCTGGGAATATATATATAAATAAGGCCTGTATTTTGAAGAGTTGCCATTTTGAAACCCCAACACTTGGCAATGAAGGACAGATTATAGCTGCCGCAAGTTTTTATGTGCAGCAGCAGTCAGCCAGAGGGACTTGGGAAAGAAAAAAAACACATCAAATTACTGCCTTGATCTCTTCTAAACAGCCTAAGCCTTGTAAAGCCTGAGTTGGCAGAAAACAGGTTAACTCGTGATGGTTCTGAGATCCCGCTGACTGCAGAGAGCACGTCCAGCAGGAAGCTGGGATCTTGATATAATTACAATCTGTTATGGCTGCAGAGCTGGCTTGCTTCGCTCTTGTTTTTTGTGTATTTAATGTAAGACATCATTAACGTGAACCATGTGTGCTGCACAAATCCAACAGGTTTATAATGTTTAAACAGTTTACCTTTGTCAGTGCCTGGAAATATTGGATCACCGAAGAAAGGAAGGGAAGCATTATAAATCACTTGACCAAAGCCCACTGGATTTACTGGAGGTTGCAGAGAAGGACCATTCAGGGGTGGAAATTCTTCTTAGATCAATGAGAAGCGGTCATGCACACCCATTGGTCAGATGCCTACTGTAAATTGTTATCAAACTACTAACGACAAGCTGTCCGTCCGTGCGTGAGTGGGTTTGTGACTTACATGCTCTAACCCTGATCACATTTTGGTGATGTCATCAAAATTCCTTCATCCCCAGTGAGGGAGTTACATGCTTCGCCCCTGATCACATGATGGTGACATCACAGGTCCTGTACGCACAGGGCTGCTGTCCGGCTATGTGTTCTTTAGTATTCCATAGCAACTGAGGCTGCAGGGGGTTTGAAGTCCGCCCATAATTTGCACATGGATGCAGGGCCTTTGATGACATCACTGTTATGTGATCAGGGACGGAGCATTTAAGTCATTCACTCGGGATGAGCGTCACCGTCATGTGATCAGGGGCGGAGCACAATGGGGACGTTGTCACAGGTCCTTCATCTCCAGTGCTGTGCTGCTTCTGATCCCTGTTGTATGGGGTGAACAATGTATGTAGCAGTGCTGTGTGTGTGACGTGCATGTAGCACTGCTGTGTGCGTGTTGTACATGTAACTGTGCAGTGTGTGTGACGTGTATGTAGCAAGGCTGTGTGGCACATTGCGCCACCAGAAACACTGGTACTATCATTTCCTAATAATTACTAGTCAACCATGAGAAAACTCCTTTACTTGAGCATTGTTAGGTGGACTTTGTATGTTGGTATTATTTGGCCACTTATGGCAATATTATGATAGCTTTGTATGGCAGGCTTTGTTGGGCAATACTTTTGCACATTGCATGGTATCTTTATATTGTTAGTTTTGTGGTAGTATTATTTGGGCACTGTATTACACTTACATGTAAGTTATGCATTGTGATATTATTTGTGCATAGTATTGTAATATCAATTGAGAACCATAAAACACAGTTATATGTGCAGCATTATATATTTAATGGGGGTTGATTGCCTTTTTTTTTAACTGATGACCTATCCTCTGCTATCAGTAGTTGATGGAGGGGAATCTGCACTCCAATCCATTAGCTAATTGTTCCGCCTGCTGGAGTGACAGTTGCCGTCAGCACAGGAAATGCGTGCTCCGGTTTCACTCCCCTCGATTGCTACAAGATGTCCTGCTTCTCTGTTGGTCAGGACGTCACATCCAGGCCTGACCAGGAGAGGAGTAGGAAGTGGAGGAGCAGCACGACTCCAATGCATGCACTTCCTCCCCTGCCCGCTCATTACAACATCCGGCTGATACACTGGACAGCGGGCCAGACAATCCAGAGGATGGGTCAGTAGCGAAAAAGAGGGCAGGCAACCCCTTTAAACGCTTTGGGGTGATATTAGTTTAAACCATTTATCACTCACCAACTGATATGATATCTAAGTTCCAAGAGAAGTGAACCACAACAAAGTTGTGCTAACTTATAAGTCCTTATACTGTACTTGACTATTTTATGATATTGTTATTGTGTTCATGTGTTAAAAGACTGATGCTACTTATGGTAATTATCGGTGATATGGAAATGCAGTGGTGCACTATAGCAGTGTGTAGACTTTAGGGATGCTTTGCTCTAATAATGCACGGACGGAGACCCTGAGCCAATACGATAAGTATTCTTGGTGCCAAAATGTGGTTGGGTGTTCCATATATAAACAAAGATTCCGGATTCCGCTTATTGCCATGTGAGCACAACCTACAAATGTTTGTGTAAGTTAGCTTGTGTTTGTCTATAGACTTAGATAACAATCAGACCACATTTTATTAGCAATCAGTGCAGAAATCCAGGTAATTCCATAGGATTCTGTTACTTTTCCTTGCAACTGTAATACAATAGAGCTGCTTATTCCCATTTGCAGATACCTTTTTCTGACTTTTTCCCTCCCATTAGTGCATGGAAACTACAGTTCTATTAAATGGGCTCTCTGGGATTTACATTGATGGCATATCCCTATCCAATTGTATGAGCTGTACAAGATGCAACCACATGTGTATGAAGGTTATTATTTCAGGTAATGCCAAGAAAAGGTTGCAGGTTCCTGCGCCTCTTCCCCTGTATTCTATTGACGGCAGGGGTCACAGGGGTTGGACCCTCACTGGTCATACATCGATAAAGAATTCTCTAATCTGGTGTTATTATTGGTTGTTATTGTATTGGTTCTTAATACAACTGCAAACCTGTCACTACGGCCCTCGAGGTTGATTAGTAGACTAGTGGGATCCTGAAGGCCTCTTTCACACGGGCGCCAGCAATTTAACTGCTACAAAATCATGGCGATATCGCAGCTTTGTTACCGCGATTTTGTAGCGTCAGTGATATTTTTCTGGAGAATCATCTCGCATTACATTGCTGCTGCCGGCGATAAAAATCGCGCAATTTTCTATTGCAAAAGTCAATAGGAGTTTCTAATATTCAAATCGCATTGCATGAAATGTGATAAACAAGGAGGTTCCATAGGGAAACATGGGAGATAAAAATAGCACATTGCAGAATGAAAGAGCATGCCGCCATTTTTTTTCTCGCAACATCGTATCAGTGAAAACATCGCTAATGTGAAAGAAACCATTGGAAAGCATGGGTTTCATAAACATGCGTTTTAGGTTCTAGGTTCTAGGTTCCTGCAGCCTGAACCGCAGACACCATGAAGTTCAGACATATGCCCAGATTACAGGGATAAATGCTGGGGCATTTCAGAAATGGAGCTTACTTTAAAAAGCCGTGGCGGAAATACCGCTGTAGTAGACGTATCGGCATTGTCAGGCGGCCCAGACCACGATCACTGCCACATGCTAGAGGGCAGTTTACTCCTCGCCACCCTGTGACGCGCTCTGCCCAGGGGTTGGTAAGATACACAATGCTACATGTCTGCACCATGGTAGCGCCCACTTGCTGCTGCCCAGTGCAGCCTAAATGGTGCCACATAGATGATTGTGATGTTTTTGTTTTTTAACACTTTCCAATCCACTGTCTGATGTCTGAAGACATTATCATTTAAAGCGTACAGCTCCAATGTTGGAAGACGTCCGTCGGGGTTCTCTTACTGTATATTGCCAGCCTCTCTGCTGTCGGGAACTATTCAGCGTGTCACCTCATGCAGTACTGGCTTTAGCCAGCATATAGCGCTTTTGTATAACGGCAGAAAAACAGTAAGCCCCCTAGGAAAACCAGGATACAAATTGGATTGGAAAGGGTTACATTAGCTTGGGATGGGGTGTAAAGATAACATGGGAAAATAAAGAAGAAAAGCAGTACTCACCTTCTAAATGTGCTGCACCTCCAGCACCGCTACGCTGGTCCCTGCAACTCCTGCATAATTCACATGACCACTGCAGCCAATCAATGGCCTCAGCTGTCACGTGTCCATTAGTGGCACATGACCACTGAGTTCAGTGATTGGTTGCAGCGGTCACATGAACAGCATATGACCAATGCAGGAGCTTTCAGTACTGTTGGGGCATTTTGAAGGCTAGTATTGTTCTATCGTGTCTCTCACTACTTCATTGCCCTTAGGGCTCACTGACATGGGCGTGAGGGGGTTGTGTATTATGCACATATGTTTCACATGCGTAATATGCAGTACACAGTTAAATACACATGTAACTTACATATATACTGCATATTTTAAACCCCTATAAACTATAATGGGCGTGTTATATGCATAATATGCACCAAATAGGACATGATGCATTTTTTTTCTATGCATGTCTGAATAGTCCAATGTAAATTAATTGGCTTTTAGGACTGCTTATTCCGTACATGAAAAATATGCGTGTAATACGCAGCCCCCATATGCCAGTTTGAGTGAGCCCATAGATAAGACAGTATAACTGTGGTCACAGTTTTCTTTAATGACATTTTAACCCCTTCCCGAAAATGGACTTAACTGTACATCCATCCATTTCAGCATTGTGTTCCTGCAATAACACGTGCAGTTACGTCCACTGGGTGGCACTAGTGCAAGAGCTGTGCCCGGGCCACCGAAACAGGTGCCAACTGTAATATACAGCTGACATCCTACTGCAATTGCCAGGATTGGGCTGCTTAACCTCTTAGATGCAATGGTCGGTAGAGACAATGGCAGCTAGAAGGTAAGACAGAGGTAAGAGGGGACCCATTCAAAAGTTTGCTTTGGGGCTCAGCCTTTTCTTGTTACACTTCTGAGTGTAATGTTTCTACCTGTTTCTTGCTGCTTTATAAGGCCTATGTCACACAAACATATTTGTGCAGCATTTTGTGAGCGCAATATGCAGTGAATAGAACCCATTGATTTCAATAGGTTCGATCATATGCACATATTTTGCACGTGCACTTCGTTTGCGCAAAAAAAAAAAAACATGCAAGATGCTCTACTTCCCTGCGTACAAGACACAACCAAACCCCAATTTATATGGCTATTTAGGCTAATGAGTTCCAGATATGTTCTTTCTCCTGCGGAATTGCGCAGCATATTGTGCATCTTCCTGCATGTTGCACACATATGTGCACCTCTGTAGACTTCTATAGGAACCTTTGGTGCACAAATTCGCACAAAAGTAGAGAATGCTTCATTTTTTTCTCACACACAAAAATGGCAATGAGAACAAACCTATTGAAATAAATGGATTCAATTCTTTGCGTATTGCACTTCCATAATTGTGCGCACGCAAATACACCTGTGGGAGTTCACCCTAAGGCCTAAGTCACACGGGCGTTTTTTTCCCGCGATTTGCGGATCACATAACGGATGTGCATCCGCAAATCGCGTGACCGGGGCCAACGATGTGCTGAAAAATCTGCACCTAGCAGCGTTTTCAGGGTGCATTCACATGAACGTATATCGGCTCGGTTTTCACGCCGAGCCGATATACGTTGTCCTCATGTGCAGGGGGGAGGCTGGAAGAGCCCAGGAGCAGGAACTGAGCTCCCGCCCCCTCTCTGCCTCCTCTCCGCCCCTCTGCACTATTTACAATGGGGAGAGGCGGGGCGGGGGCGGGGCTAATTCACGGCCCTTAGCCCCTCCCCGTCCCGCCTCCTCTCATTGAAAATAGTGCAGAGGGGCGGAGAGGAGGCAGAGAGGGGGCGGGAGCCTCAGTTCCTGCTCCTGGGCTCTTCCAGCGTTCCCCCCCCCTTGCACATGAGGACAACGTATATCGGTTCGGCGTGAAAACCGAGCCGATATACGTTCGTGTGAATGCACCCTCAGGGAAAGGGCCCCGATCAAAGGAGCGCTGCCCGCTATCCTCTGCCACAGCTGTGGCACAGCTGTGGCAGAGGAGATTGATGTTCGCCCATTGAATTCAATGGAGCCGGCAATACAGCCAGCTCCATCGACAGCAATGGGCTGCCGGCAAGCGCTGTATGAATTTTCGGGGAAGGGTGTAAAATATAAGCCCTTCCCTGAAAATCATCCTGCAAATGTATACTCACCTTTTTCCTGCAGCCGGAGTTCAGCCGCGTCCGGCCAGCAGTTCTCCTGAACTGCTCTCTGTAGTATTCAGCAGGCGGGGATTAAAAATCCCCGCCTGCTGAATGGGCTGCCTCTGGTGGGTCACATCCCTCACCAATCAGAGGCAGCTCTCACTCACCCATTCATGAATTCATGGATTGGTGAGTGAGAGCTGCCTCTGATTGGCTGAGTACAGGGACCAATCAGAGGCAGCTCTCAGCTGTCATTCAATAGCACAGGGACCAATCAGAGGCAGCTCTCAGCTGTCATTCAATAGCACAGGGACCAATCAGAGGCAGTTCTCAGCCGTCATTCAATAGCCGCCAGCCCCATTGAGCGCATATATAGAACACAGCGATGCGCAGAACACAGATAGGCACGTTCTGCGAATCGTTGTGTCCTATAATTTATCACACATCCGCATAAAAAACGGACATGTGCCTGCTCCCACTGGGATGCATTGGGTCTATAGATCTGCAGATCGCAAGCGCGTCTGCAGATTGGACCAAAAAACGCCCGTGTGACCGAGCCCTGAGGAGTTATACACAAGACTGTATATACGAGGCTAATTTAGTCGTATCAAAATATTGGATTCCAATGTATTCATTCAGATGACCGATTTTTAGGCGCATAAAAAAATTGTGCTGGGAAAAATAGGATATCGGCGACCGATTTTATACACTGTGTGAAAAGCTGGGTCTTGCCCTATCTTTTGACAAGATACACTGTAGGCTCCCATAGACTCCCATAAAAAATAACAGGGGGGGGGGGGGTAAAGGGAGTGTAGGTGCGTGCAACGCTGGGAAAAGAAGACAGCTGCCTCTATTTAAACATTTGTAGTAACTCTGAGGATTTCTGCCGACCGAGGGAATTCCGCAATGCAGAGTATTTTTTCACCAATACGCCAAAGTTGCCGTGTGAATGGACTCTAAATGCTAATTAAGTTCGGGACTTGACCTCAGCTGATCTTCTCTTACGTGATCTTTAGCTGCGATTAGCCGAGTGTTAAAACGCATACGGTTGTATGAAAGAGGCCTAACGGTACCTTCACACTGACAATCGCGGTATCACCGCGAGAAAATCTAGACTTTTTTCCCGCGATTTTTGAGTGTCAGATGTGCTTTTTCACACAGAAGCATTGCTGCCACTTGCTATTTTAGCGCAGGTTTTTTTTGTGCAATTTTGCCGTGATTTTTGTTAGCAAGTTCATGCTTTGTGATTCAATAAAAAAAACAGGCTCCACAGGGAAACATGGGAGATTAAAAAACGCAGAAAGATAGAATATGCCGCAATTATTTTTTCTCACCTCATCGCAAGTGAAACATAAAGGTTTCTTTGTTGTTGGATACATACAGAATCTGTCAAGAGTAAAAATTTGGTATCCACTATTAGAAGCGTTGTGTCTAGGCGTGAATATCCATGTATTACACATGTATTATGGTGCCTTATGGCTGCACTCACATTGTTCCTGTTACACAGAAAGAGCGCAAACAACGAACAATGACTATATACCAAAGTAGTGCACGACACAAGTGCAAATACAAAACTGCATAATGTGAGCCGGGCCTAACGTGTAAACACGGTAAAACAATATATAATCTTGTGGTATTTGTAAAATTACCCTTTAAGTGACCACACACAACTTTTTACACAATCCACTTATCAAATTACCATATTTGACTGGTTGTTTCACGCCTGGAGTTGGCCATATGGCACTTAGCTGGTATTTCTGCAGTAAAAGCAGATGAATGGGGCACATGAGATTCTATAAAATGCATCTGGATACCAGGCTTGTTATTAGAAAACCTTTTGTTCAAATACATGATGTATATAGCTTGTGGGATATTTTTCAGAACAGGAGAAAGGGAAACGGTGGGCAATTGCTTATAAGAAGTACTTAGATCGCTGCTTTCATTCTCTAAAGGACCTCTGGAGCATGAAAGCTGGAATCTGGTTGGTCATGATCCATACAACTACTGTAGAGAACTCTTTGCTTTAGGCCTCCTTCACACCTGCGACACAGCATCGCTGCGAGAAAATCGCCTCACCATAGGATATCGCTGCGATTTTCTCGCAGCAATACCGCAATTTTGTAGCGCTACAAAGTCGCATGTAACGCTACAAAATCACGCAACTTTGTAGCATTTGCTACTGTGAAAGTTGCATCGCATCGCATGCCAACCACGTTTTCGTGCGATGCGATGCAACAGAGAGGAAGGCTCCATAGAGAAACATGGGCTACAAAACGTAGCGTGTCGCGGGCATATCGCCAGACCTGCGAGGTTTGTGTGTCGTTTTGTAGCATGCTACAAAACATCTCGTGTGAAGGAACCCATAGGAAACCATAGACTTCTCACACATGCGATGTGTAGCATCGTAGCAATGCCACAAAATCGCGCGACTTTGTCGCCCGTGTGAAGGAGGCCTTAGGTCTATTTCACACAAGCATGTTTTTAAATATCAGTAGTACGCATCCGATATACACATATATGATACAACAGGGGGCATCAGTATTCCCTTTAGTTCTTCATGAGTATTATGTCTGTATTTGCATTTGCTGGTATTTCTTCTGGGCATAAACGGAACCTCATTTGCCTGACAGAAAACTATGCAAATAAATGCACGCAACACCTAAGGGTGCCCCAAGCCTTCATGCTGCCTTTTTAGGTGAAGTGGGAAAGCCACCCCTCATTCCCCACCAAACAAAATCCTAATTTTACAGGAATTGAAAGAGCCAATGCACCAAAATACCTAACACATATTTGAACTATTCAAACTTTTTTGAAGTGATAGATTAATAGTGCCCCTAGTAGTAATAGTGACCCCCTTAATGGCTCCAGTAGTAATAGTGACCCTGTCAGTGGTTCCAGTAGTAATAGTGACCCCCAGGAGTGGCTTTAATACTAACAGTGAGCTCCTTAAAGCTGCTTGCACACAGGTGGGTCGGATCCCACAGCAGAATCTGGCCCTGGCAGCAGCATGTACCTGCTTTCTTTTTCTCTTCTCTGTACTGCGGATGGTCTGCATGGCAAGCCGTCAGACATGCGCAATGCAGATTTTTTTCTGTAACTCCTGCTTTTGTCGCGTCATCGCCTAGCGAGGACACGGCATCTGTGACCTTTTCACAATGTCGATTGCGGATCGGACACCTTCCATTGACTTCAATGGAAGCCATCTGTGTGGAATCCACATAAAAATGGAGCATGTTGCGATTTTTTATCCACGATTGGTTTCCGCTCGTGTGCATAAAGAATCACTTTTCCATAGCATGCTACGGGCGGTATTTGCTGCAGAATCTGGAGGTGAACACCTGCTCTGGATTCTGCAATGCAAATTCGCCCGTGTGCATGAGACCTAATGGTCCCAGTAGTAACAGTGACCCCATTAGTGGCCCTAGTACTAATACTGACCCAGTTAATGGCCTTAGTATTAATAGTGATCCTTGTTTGTGGTCCCAGTAGTAATAGTGACCCCCATAGTGGCTGCGGTAGTAATAGTTAACCCCATGGTGGCCCGAGTAGTAATTGTGGCCCTGATTATTATTAGTGTCTCTCATAGTGGCCACAGTAATAACAGAGTGCCTGGTAGTGTACCTCCAGCCGAGCAGCAACCCGACAAGCACTGAACTCACTCTGTCCGCAGCACGCTCTCGGCGGCCGCCACTGCTATAATCAGACTGTTACCTCTGACTTCACCCCACAGCCTCCACATTGCATGCAGGAATACAAACACTGGAGGGAGAGGTCAGGAGTCACAGACAGATTACAACAGTAGAAGCCACCAGATTGGAGTTGTGGAAGGAGTGAGTGGAATGCTTTTCGCGTTGCTGTCCAGCCCACAATTATTTTTTACCAGCCATTAATATGGGTTGTAACTAGAGATGAGCGAGTATACTCGCTAAGGACAATTACTCGATCGAGCATTGTCTTTATTGAGTATCTCCCCGCTTGGCAGAGAAGGTTCGGCTGCCGGCGCGGGTGACAGGTGAGTTGCGGCAGTCAGCAGGGGGGAGCGGGGGGGGGGGGGAGAGGGAGAGAGAGATCTCCCCTCCGTTCCTCCCCGCTCTCCCCCGCAGCTCCCCGCCCGCTGCCGGCAGCCGAATCTTTGCTCCCGAGCGGGCAGGTACTCGCTAAGGGCAATGCTCGCTTGAGCAATTGCCCTTAGCGAGTATACTCGCTCATCTCTAGTTGTAACCCTAGCGCCGCCCCTCTGAGGTCCTGCAGACTGCCGCTTGAGGCAGTAGTCTCAGGTTGCCTCATGGTAGGGGTTCCTCTGACAATACTGATGACATACGGATGGAATAATATTGCATCCATATTTTAAGCACTCACCAAATGGTAGTGAGCGTTTTCCATCTACAAATTGGATTAAAGAATATTCAGTATTTAAAAAAAAAAAGAAAAAAAGAAAAAGGTAGATACATATTTTCTATGGCCATGTAAATAGATTCTTAGGCCATATACAGAGGGCTGTATATGAGTTGTGTCAGAGAAAAGGGCAAGTTGAACCGTCTGTGTGCCCTATTCACTGCAAGCACTGCTGTTGTTCCTGAAGATGGATGAAAAACGGACATGCAGTGATTTTTTTCACATTGACTATTGGTCTGTTGGAAAAATCAGCTATGTGAATAACCTCATAGACCTGAAAATATGATCATCTGAATGGATCCTAAAACTGAATTTCCTTTGACTTATCTGAATTCTCATACTATCTGCACAAATGAAAGCAATGAAGCAATTGTGTGCAGTCTGATCATCCAATCATATGTTACTCCATTTTCCATACTTTCCAACAATCCCATTTTGCAGCATACTGTGAAATGAGCGGCAAAATCAGTGGAGGTTATGCACATTTGCATAAAAGTGGGCATAGCTGGTATGGTCTATAAGCATTCCCAGGTGTATCGAGGGTGGGGCTTAAACTATGTCCCATGCATGGGGATACAACTCTTGGGAGGCATGTCGTTCTGTCTTCTGCTTTTGCTAACCTACAGATAAGAGATGGGGTAGATGGAATAGAACAAGAGCATATATACCATAGTAACAGCCGATGTGACTACTATGGGTTCCTTAAAGAGAGAGGGTGTCCAATCCGAATTTGCTTTTTCCCTTTTCCAAATTGGTGGCCAAAACCTGTGCAGAACTCCCCTGTCTACAATGGGGTCAGAAACTGGCCCAAGGGTCATGCTAAGGTTATTGAGTGGGCATTAGAGATGAGCGAGTATACTCGCTAAGGCATATTACTCGAGCGAGTAGTGCCTTAGCTGAGTATCTCCCCGCTCGTCTCTAAAGATTCAGGTGCCGGCGGCGGGCGGGGAGCGGCGGGGAGGAACGGAGGGGAGATCTCTGCTCCCCACCGCAACTCACCTGTCACCGGCGCCGGCCCCCGAATCTTTAGAGACGAGTGTGGAGATACTCGGCTAAGGCACTACTCGCTCGAGTAATGTACCTTAGCGAGTATACTCGCTCATCTCTAGTGGGCATCAATCTTTTCTGTCCTGGGTGGTAAAACCCAGCACCATAACGCAGGCCCATTTTGATCTTTGCTATCCCATCCTTTCTATCTAAAACACCAGAAGAGAGAAAGCATAACTGTACAATGAGACTTTGCAGGATTTTTAGTAATGGACACACATAGGCGCTGTATACACAAGACGGTAGAATATAGTGCATCAAGTCTATATGTAAAGTTTGTTAACTTTTTATTTTAGATGCATTGAATCAACAAGAAACAGGTTACAGGATTACTGGATTGTTGGTGTATGTTTTAGAGGTGAAACACATGGGTGTACCATGATTAACAAACGGCTTACATGTGGGTCTGCCCCATGAAAGACTTGTGCTGCAGAAAGGGGAAGGCTTCCTTCTCTGAATGATCCTTAGCTCTGTTTACACACCTCTTATTCACTTGTTATCAGGGGCAGAAAATCCCTCTAATAGTAAACTGAGCAAACAGAACTTTGCTTTCATCTCTACTGCATTAAAAGTTCCTTACAATCTTGGAACAAAATCTGTTGAAAGATCATAGCCAAGTGTGAGACAATAGGAGATTTCTTTATTCTTTTCACTCATTCAGTGGCAGATGCCGTTTAACTAATTCACATAGACAAGAGTCACCTTGCAGGTGCTTAGGTCACATAACTCTAAGTACATAGGGCTGGCCCTTCTGGCAGTCCAGGGAGGGTCACATGGCTTTATGTTGCACAAAGTATGATAAACCATCAGACCTCAAATTATTCTGCCAAATCTACATCTAGTCACATGGAAAAAGTGCAAACTGCTGGCTGAATGATGCCTCAGGCTATGTACAGGACTTTACTGCACCATATTTTAGGGTATATCTACTTTATAAAATGCTCCGATAAAGGCACCCTCTAAATGATCCTTTGATGTCCCACATTCAAATGCCCTGTTAAAGCCTTTTACATGGGCCAAGAATCTCATGATTTTTGTTTTTCCGACAGAACGAGCTGGTGACGCCATCACCAGCTCGTTCACACTCAGCCAGCCAGTTTACACTGCACCATTCATGTTGAGAATTGTGCAGTTCTAGCTCAGTGTTTCACATTTCTATGTGATTGTTCTCAGCAAGAGAAACCAATTAATCTTGTAGATATGATACCTTTTAATGGCTAACAAAAATACATGATGTAGCAAGCCTTCGAACCTACGCAGGGTTCCTCCTCAGGCTTAAATTGAATAGATCAGAATAGGCATATATATAGACATACATATGAAAAGGCACAGACATGGTGTGATTAATTTGCACTTAAAACAATGCCAGAACAGAATGAGTAGAGAAATCTGGAGCATAGATAACACGCTGGCTTGGTGACCCCCTAACATCAATTTAGAGACCATAAAACTTATTAGTAGACTAATTAAGTATTTACTCTTCTACTCATTCTATTCTGGTATTGCTTTAAGTGCAAATTTATCATATCATGTCTGTGACTTTTTATACATATGTGTGTATATATTGATGCCTCTTCTGATCTACTCCATTTAAGCCTGAGGAAGAAACCCTGCGTCGGTTTGAAAGCTCGCTGTATTTTTGTTAGCCATTAAAAAGTATCAAATTTACAAGATTACTTGGTTTCTCTTACTGAGAACAATCACATTTTGCTCTACTGGCCAACATGGTACCAAACTTTTTACATTTCTATGTGAAACACTGAACGATCAATGTTTAAATGGCACAATAAGTGTCCTAGCCAGTGCTGGTTCTTATGCCGACCCAAACTAAAAGACCAACGAGAAGTGCGCGATTCTCGCTAGTCTTTCAGTTGTTGCCTTGTGTTTAAACTGAACAATTATCATTCAGTTTCGTTCACTTAAAGATTTATCTGAATGATATAATTGCTCCATGTAAACAGAGCTTTAGTACTCACACGAGGCACAGGTGTTCTTACTATAGGATATCCTGGAAAAATGAGGACTGGAGTTGGGAAACACTGCTCTGGATAGATAGAGGTCCCATATACCATTAATAGCTATAGTGAAGTTTTGTCAGCTTTATATAAAAAAAGGAATAATTGTGTAAAAAAAGAAAAAAGTGAAGTCCTAGAACTTTTTCATATACTTTGTGTTTCATTTCCTCACGATATTCAAGACCTCTTTTTGCTGTCAAGGAATGGGAACGTTCTAGTTATATCCAAAGCCCAAAGTCTTATACGAATCCCACAGCGTAGTGAAAAGTGCTGTGGAAACAAAATCATAATGAAGGCCTTCCTGTTTATTAATGCTTTCTGGTCATGTTGTGGTTTTTCAAAATTGTGGCAAAACCTCATTGGTTTACCAAAATTTCTGCGAAATTGTGGCAAAACCTATGTGACCCCGATGTGAGACATCTTTAAATACTTCATCTTAAAAGATCCTGAAATGCCTTCCTCTTTAGCGCCGATGTAAATGATCCAAATCTGAATTTGCTGGCACATCTTGGCTCTGCCCTGGTCATATACTAATACTGTACAGGTGTGCAGAACAGGTGTCACCAGTCTGGGATAAAAATGAGCAAACAAAACGTACATGAGACAGATATATGTGCGCAGTTCATTTCAGATTTCACAGCCGGGTAGGAACACAAACTGGGTGGAACAGACAAGGCTAAGACAAGAAGTACGCTGCTCCTGTCAAGGAACATGTTTATATTGCAGGTAAGAAAAACAAATCTATGACAGCTATGATTTAAAGACAATTAAGTGATTTCTACACCGTGGAAGTAATTTAACCAGAGGCTTAAAACAACAGAAAGACTGAATGATATATCAAAACAATACAAGGACAGATGACAATCTACAGATCGAGAGGATCCTGGGGCAGAAACAGAATTTTCAAAGATAGGACAATCTCCAATCCCAGTAATTAGACAACATGGAGTCATGTGATGAGGATATCTCAGGGGTGCCCCTGTATTTAGCATTTGCTCAGTGTCTTAAGGCCCATTTACACGCAACAATTATTGCTCAAAATTCGTTCAAACAATGTCCTTTGGGCGATAATCGTTGCATGTAAATGCTACCATCGTTTGCTTTTCTGCCTAACAATGATTTTTACTTCGGCATAAAACCCATTGTTCGGCCGGGCAGCTGATAGCGGGGACCGCACATTGTGATTCTCCGTGGGAGCGCTGATAACATTGTTTTCAGCTGCTGACCCGCGGGAGAACAATGGAGCTGTATGCAGATAACAGAGCACCCGCTGTTATCTGCATACAGCAAAGGCAGGCTCATTTACACACAAATGAAGCTAATAAGCTACTAATAGGCATTAGTGCCCATTAGTAGTTTATGCAAAATGATCGCTCAAACAGTCATTCAAGCTATCTTTTAAACTAATTTTGAGCGATCATCTTTGCGTGTAAATGGGACTTTAGTCCAACAAACATAAAAAATAGGGCAGATGATAAAGTAGGAAAAGCAAGTGGAAGGCAAAGCTAGAGGTATAACTAGCAAAAAGAGGGAGATTCTGACCCCACTTAATAGAGCTCTAGTGAAACCACATTGATAAAATAGAATGAGACCAAAGACGGGCTACAAAAAGTGGTGGAAGGTCTTAAAGCAAATGTATTACCTATTTGTTTTTACTAATTAAAACCAGATAGTGAAACATATTCAATTTTTCTAATCGGTTTTATTTCCTAATTGTAAATTTTTTTATGCTGTTGTCTGTACATGACTACAGGGTCTACCATCTGGCCTGAGCTGCAGCTTATAACATTAACAGCAGAACATATTGGCATTCACACAGTGGACAGGATTTGACCCACCGACTTATATGAAAGAGTGTTCTAGGCATGCTATGTGGCATGTGCAGAGGTCATTGTGCAGGAAGGGGGAGGTGGTGAGTTGTGACCATTGCCTATTGTGATTGGTGGATCCTGTGTTATCTACATATAGGTGTTACCTTTCAATGTATTCTTGCCTGTGATGATAATGAAATGACTGCTGAAACGTTTTCTCTACAAAATAGGAAGTGTCAGACTACTGGACAGTGTGAAAATTGCCAAATTTTAGGATGTTTTTTTTTTTTTTTTTAATATAGCTGATGACAATGGAAATTAAAGAAAAAATTCACAAGAAATCCTTAAAGAATATGTTTGGCATGAAAATGTGATTTATTGAATAGGTAATTTTCTTATGATACCTCCTCTTTAGGGCTCAGTCACACGGGCGCATCGGCACCCTACACAGGCGCCGATGTGCCCGTGTGACTGAGCCCTCACTGCAGGAAGAAGACGGCTGTACCTCAAGACGGACGTCTCTCTGCAGCGCTGAAGAAAGAACACATGACCGGCAATGAAGCCGGTCACATGTTCTTTCTCCTGGCGCTTGCAGAGAGATGTCCGTCTTGAGCTACGGCCGTCTTCTTCCTGCAGTGTGACTGAGCTCTTAAGCACAAAACGTACCAGGAAACATGTATTTTTGATCACTTTTTATTTAAATTTTTGGGAGCTAGTATAACAACCCCCACCCCCTTCCCGCAATTCTGGCTTTCTATACCAGGGTATCATAGCATCTGAGAATAGGAGACTCTAATTATTTGTGTGAAGCTCTTTGATTCTTAATATTTACATTTCCTTGATCACTTTGAGGTCTATACCCTATAGATGTATTGCAGACACCTTGAAGAGTAGTGTCTAACGTGATGTGCGACTCATCTGTCACCGGAGCTGCAAACGTTTTCTTATGGTAATTGGATAATCTTGTTAGAACCACTGCTATTCTATATAATCATTTATACAATCAAAGAGATGTTACAGGCGAGGATCAATAATCCCTCCGTACGTGATCAGAACACAAATATGGAACAAGCTGGCTCTGAGCTTGATGATAAGTTCCCTGGCCAATTAATGGGGCATTACAATGTTACAGAGCCAGGTGTTGCTGACTTGTTGCCTGGCTTACATGTTAATTCACAGTCGACTGCATTACAGATTGGTTTGGCCTATGTAGAAGATCCAAGTGCTGGCACAGGATGACCTCACCGTGCAGAAACTATAATCATATTTGTCATAGTTCTTAACTCTGTTCTGGAATATTAGTACCAGCGGAAGGGCAGATGTTGCCACGGATGCCCAATGACAGGAGAATGATTGATTAGCTATTTATGTTTCAAATCTGCTTAGCTGGATACAAAAATGCAAAAAAACAGACTATGCTTTTTTATATAACCTTTTGAAGCTGGTGCTGAAGATTTACTGTAAGTCATCAGTGGCTTCACGCCAAGTACTCTTTATCGCCGCTTTCTCTGTGATGACTCCAGTCCTATGCAAGTTGTCCCTATGCAGCTGTTGTTATCGCAGCATACAACATTATTGGACTTGTAGTTCTCTTCTGTTACACTATGCTGCTTAAAAAAATTCTGCATGTACACCTCAAGGGTAATGTGGCTCCTAGTGTAAATCCTAGAGATGAACAGACACCGAGGAGCATCACGGTATGACTATAAAGCAGGAAGAGGCAGTATGCAAAGGGCATTTATATAGGTCCCAAAACTCGGAGGCAACTGGAGAGTTGGACCTCCACTAATCATTGTTTAATGACTTATCCTCAGGACATGCTATCAATTAAGAATTCGGGCCCACCCCCTTTCATCTGCATATGGTGTACAAGATCTCTGACTAATATGAAGGATCTTTTATATGCTATGTCCTAGTTCCCCTTCGCATTAACAAACACTGGCTCCATCAGGTAGACATTATTGTATTACACTTGGTAGATTCTACTCATTAGCAATATTGCAGTGCACTATTGCAGTGTATTTTGTGTGCCAAAATTGTATTTTCTCTTATTTTGTATTTACAAAACTTATTTTATGGTGCAACATGTAGTGTGAACAAACAGCCCCCCATATCTCCAGTGCTCAGTTCATTCCATGTTTTTTTTTTTAAAACCGTCCTGCAGTCATTGTAAAACTAGTGGAACCACTGGAGCCCAGGATTTAAGGAAAAGAAAGTGCAGTATGTTTCACGTGCTCCATCACTACACATTGAAGAAGAAAGGGATATGTAAATTGCGTAATTAATGCAAGCAATACACGAGACAATGTAAATCTTGCTGCAATTCAATTCTCTGGTGTTCTTCAACTTGCCAAGTTCTTAAACATATAATTATATCAAAGAAAGATGAAAGACTACAACACTAAAAACCTGCATACATTAAGATGATATAAAGCCATGTGTGCATTCATGGCCGGCTCCAGGTTTATGGGGGCCCTTGGGCGATAACGTCTTCTCTTTCTATCTCTGCATCGGTCGTAATAGAACGGCGCTGGCTTAGTTATTATAATGAGTCAGCAGCCAACACCTTAGCGATGACACCACTGACAACTGAGGGGCCGCATTACTAAGTGACCTCTCATGCCCCCTTTTAAATATATATGTCACTTTTTGCCACCTTTTACCTGTCCCTGCTAATTTCTGGGTTGTGTGCTGACTGCTGGGGAGCAACATGGGAGGTTGTAGTTTTTTATTTTATTAATCAGACTATGGCCGCCTGCAGACAGGTGGAAATTCCGCAGTGGGAATTCCCGTGGAATTTCCGCCCGTGGACGCTGCCATAGGATTGCGTTAGCAAACACAATCCTAGGCAGATGGACGCGATTTGTCCGCGCGAAATCTCACGCAGCAAACAAGTCGCGACATGCTCTATTTCTGCACGGGGCTCGCATGCGCCGTCAGCCGGCACATCAAACAGCCGGAGCCGCGGAAGTGGGTGAGTACGCGTTGCTCTCTGCAGGGGCTCGGGTCGGGTCCTGCTGCGAGAATTCTCGCAGCCGGATCCGACCCGGACATTTGCAGGCGGCCTAAATAAAATTTAAATTGGGGGTCCGACCGCTGTGCTGGACACCTGTGCACTGTGAGTTTAACTCATCTTAAAATCCGTTTTTCCTGATGAGAGGGACCACATGCTAAGTGCTCCGCGGGAAGTGCTGATAAGATTGTTTCAGTTGCTGTCCTGCTGGAGAACAATAGCAATGTATTTTGAGAACAGACCACCCGCTGTTCTCTAAATACATGCAAATGAAGCTACTTAGTTTCTAATGGGCTGATTAGCCCATTAGTAGCTAATGCAAAATGATCGCTCAAAACTGTGAGTTTGAGCAATCATCTGTGTGTGTAAATGGGCCCTTAGACATATCAACAGATGGCAATACTAGAAGACAGGAACATTGGAAGGGTCCAACTCTTATTCCCAAAACAAAAAGGTGCTGTTTTTGGGCATCTGTTTAGACAAATGCAGCCAACTCTAAATGGACACTCCAATGAAAACACATTTTCCATTCCTGCCCCCTCAATGCAATGCAGCCACCTGTCTGATGCTTGTATACTTAGAGGAAGGATATTGTGATTATCACTACTCTGTATATTAATCTAAATAAGTTACAGACCATAAGTATACAGTTAGAGGACTGAACTATTGCTGCATTCATTACAACTGTGTGACAATCATCAGGAACTCTGATAGGATTTTCCATATTTTCCTCTAAACTGCATGTGCGGTAGGATCTATCGCACAGGACTGACTGGCTGAAAAATGGACTAATTTGAGAGCACATAGACCCAAGTACATTATTCTACTAAAGGTAATACCTGAGTGAGAATAAAAAGTAGTATTTATTTCCATCTGTTAATACTTAGTGGGGCTCCTTTGGCCCCAATGACATCAAATTCTCTCCATGGCATACTTTCTACTAACATCTGATACACTTCAGCTGGTATTTCCCTCCGTTCATACTGCAAACATCTGGTGAGTTTTCTCAAAGAAGATGAATGCTGACATATTTCCTGACCTGATGTTCTATTTTTTTCCAGAGATGTTCAGTAGGGTTCAGGTCGGGTCTCTGTACAGGCCAGTCCAATCGTGGAGCATCCATATCCTCAAACCAATGTAAAACAGTGTTGAATTAGTAGCAACGTGCGTTCTATTGCCACATTGTTGGCAGCACAAATATTGTCTAGAATGTCAGGGTTCACTTCCGTGTCCATGGTTCTTACCATTCCGACCAATGAACTGAGACCATGCCATGTAAAGCATCCCCAGACCATAATGGAATCTCCATTATGAGGTCCATTTACACGCAATAATTATCTCTCAAAATTCATTAAAACGATGGCTTTTGAGCGATAATTGTTGCATGTAGATGCTACCATCGTGCACTTTTCGTCTGAACGATGATTTTTAGGTGTGCTTAAAATCCATTGATCAGAATGGATTGTTCTCTGCAGGAGCAGGAGATAACATTGTATTCTCTCTGCAGCCAGTGACAGAAAACAGACTGCAGACTGTTATCTTCATGGGAGCTAGAGAATACATTGTATTCTCTTAACAGCTCCTGGCTGAACAATAGAACTAATTTCAGAGCTCAGACCACCTGCTGAGTTCTGCATCAGCTCCTGGAGACTCATTTGCACGCTAATGAAGCAGATAGAGTATTTTTGAGCATTAGTGCCCATTAAGCACCATTTATACGCAATGATTATCACACGATGGATTTGAGCGATAATAATTGCAAGTAAATGCTAACATCGTTTGCTTTTCATCTGAACAATGATTTTTAGTTGAGTTTAAAATCCATCGTTCGTCCGGAGAACTGATAGCAGGGACCGCATGCTGTGATTCTCCACAGGAGTGCTGATAACATTGTATTCAGCTGCAGCCCCGTGGCAGAACAAAGGGGCTGAATGCAGATAACAGACTACCTCCTGTTCTTTGTATACAGCAAAGGGAGGCTCATTTACATGCAAATGAAGCTAATAAACTGTTAATTGGCATTTTTGCCCATTAGCAGCTTATGCAAAAATGATCGCTCAAACGGTCATTCTCCTTATCTTTTGAACAATTTTTGAGCGATCATCTTTGCATGTACATGCGGCTTTAGTATGTTATGCAAAACAATTGCTAATCTTTCAATTGTTTGAAAGATTATCTTTGCATGTAAATGGGCCTTTACTTAACTGTTGACATAACGCACTCAGGTAAAAGTAGACAATAAAAGGCAAAAATTATCAGCGGTCCAATATGTGATAGATTAAGGAGTGGAAGAAAAGGCAAGATCCAAACTTACTTCACAGGGGTGCCTGGTAAATGGCACCCCTGATCCCAGACAGCATGTAGAATCGCAGATGTGTTTTAGAGATGGAAGCGTCCAAAGAATGTAGCTGACCGTTTTATTATCCAATATGCAACACGTTTCGGCTTTACAATCTGAAGCCTTTCTCAAGCATAAAACAACACAATAATCAATCCTATATATATACACAACAAGCACTTAGTTACCTGTTTCATGTCGGGTACACTCAGGTAAAAGGTGTTCCCCAAGCATCCTTCACACCCAGGTGTGTCCATCTGATTTGAAGATGGAGTAGCATGATTCTTTGCTACATAGAACATTCTTTCATTGCTCAACTGTACAATGATTACGCTCTTTGCATCATTGTAGACGGACGGATGCACTGCACTTCGCGACAGTTTGCAACAGCATAACCCATTAACCCATTTATCCAATAGCATGCAGGTCCTGTCTCAAACTCTGGCTGACACCTCCAATGGTCTGCATCTTATGTAGTATGGTTTAAGACATGTGACATACCTATAAGACACAATCCATTCTACTGAGAAGTGCGTTCAAATACTTTTCGTAGGACAGTGTAAATCGCAGCAAGGAAGAATTGAGATCCCATGACCCACCTAAGGAGAAGGAATCCAGGAATTTTGGATGGAAAGGAATTACTAAACAAGATATTACCCAATTTATATATACTGGGAGGGAGTTACATAATGAATGAAAAACAATTCTTCCAGAGTGGCTGTTTAAATTTGATAGGCATAAGACATTCAGTGGCCAATTAGATTTTTTGTGGTAGTCAGTCGGGGGAGAACATATTATATGTGCAACCTGTGCAATTGCATAAGGTCCTGGCAGGCAAGGGGGCCCACTGGTATATTACAAATACTCATGCTTTGTTAAAGGAGTGAGGAATTTTCCGGAGGTGTGAATGAATCAGTCTAAGGCCAGACACACACTGAGGGCTCTTTCCCACGAGCATAGGCGCTTTTACGCGTGCCCGCCGGTGCCGTAAAAACGCGTGAACGGGCGCACAAATCTAATATTTGTGTGCTCGGTCAGATGGCATGGGCCCGGCGCATATACGCTGAGGCCATAATGCCGTTGCCTTTCCTTCCCTCCCCTTTGCCCGCTCACCTCCTCTGACCTTTTCTCCAGCTGTTTGCTATTGGAATTGGTGGGTGAGGGCGGAGCTAAGCACCCACCCCTCCCCTTGTTTGCAGCCAGCAATGGGAGGAGCTGGCTGAGCTCAACTCCAGCCCCTCTCATTGCAAACAGCCGCTGCTAAACTCCTACCTCCCTTCTCCGGTTGCTGTGATTGGCTCCCACAGGAGCCTATGCAGCAGCTGACGTATTTTGGGCAGAAAGCTAGTTCCAGGACTATCTTTGCTGTCCGGCATGAAAGGTCCTGGTGCTATATTGGTCGGCCGGGCACTTTTACGTGGCGGGAATACAACTGTGAGATCTGATGCATTGGAATCCAATTCATTAAATCGTAGAGTATATCGGCCGGCTGTGAAAATGGTAGCTGATATACGCTCGTGTGAATAAGCCCTTACCGTGTGTGTGTGAGTTGCAACTGAGAGGTTTGGCCACAACCTGCAGTGAACACCACACAGATACCTGTCCATCTGCTGTCTGATACACGGACGGCCTGGACATTTACATGCATGATATAGACAAGAATAGTACGTATGATGCAAAACCATTTTACGCAGACCATCAGTCCACATGAAAAAACGTCAGTGTGCATAGCTCCATAGGCAATAATGGGTGCATGTGCTGTTCCTTGAATTAACACAGACAGCACATGGACCAAAATATCCTACTGTGCCGGGGCCTCAGTCTAGCACACCGCTGTCATGAAATTAGCAGCTAGAAATTAAGGAGGCCGTATATTTGTTGTTGCCATCTGTTCTTAGGTAAGCTGCTATGATATTACAAATGTTTCAATCTGGCAGGCCGTTTTTTGTTACATCACAAATGGGTTTTGCTTGGGCAATCTGCTATGATGTCACAACTGGGTTTCAGGGATGTGAACAGCTGTCAGATTCTGTGACAGCACAAGTGTGTAAAAGTGGGGTAAACCATTACTGTGATATCATACGCAAATGTGTATCACTCACTTAAAGTGGTTTTCAAGGCAGCACCCGCTGTCAATGTCAGGATCCACTGGGGTTGGAGCAGAAGCCTCTGCTTTACCCCTGTGTAGTAGTAGACGGCGCTCATTGCAGGCACAACTCATATTAATTTCTTCTAAAACCAAGGCTATGTGGGCTTGGGATCATTTTCCTTTTGGAAGATCCAATGACGCCCCGAAACATTCAGTGTCTTTGCTATGTTTTTATATCCTTTTCCTTGTTTGTGCAAGGCAATGAACTCTTCTCTTAACTTTTTGTACCACTTTCTTGACCTAGCCATATTTATAACATGAAACTAAATGTCACAGTCAACAAAGCCCAAGCCAGTCCAGGTATTCAATCTGTTTTATCTCAAGTGCATCCGTTGCAACTATTGAAGTATTTGATTAGTTACATCAGATGGGCTAGAGACAACACCTGATTTCCAAATGTGTGCTCTTACAAGGGATTCTATTGACTTAAATAATTCAGAGACTGCATGAGTCATTAAAAGTGGCATTTTGTGTTAAATTTGGAGAAATGATTTAAGGCACTTTGACACGCAAAGATAATCTTTCAAACGACTGAAAGATTGAAAGATTTAGTGATGTATTTGCATAAATTATTAATGGCCATTCATGGCCATTAACACATTATCATTTTCATTTGCATGTAAAAGGACCTCTAGGAGTTGTTTGCAGAGCCCAGCATTTGTTTAAACATGTGCCCAGCTGAGCACACAGCTGCCACACATTCCATTGTTCTCCTCATGGCTTTCTGCAGATTGCATTGTTCTCCTCCTGGCTACTGTAAACATGCTGAGGAGAGAACATCCTGCAATCTATTGAAAGATAAATGTGTTTGCTTTATCTTTCAGTGGCTGAATGATGGATTTTAAGTTAACTTTAAAATCATCGTTCAAACGAAAAGTGCACGATGCCCATGTTTACATGTAACAATTATCGGTCACTTTTGGTTGTTTGAACAAACTTTGAGTGATAATCGTTGCGTGTAAAAGGGCCTTTATATTAGTTGTGTTAAGCTATTTAAATTCGTTTTCTTTGATTGTTCTTTGAAAACAATTGAAAGTTTGTGAATTTAGCCAATAAAAATTTGCAATAGGAGTTGAATAATATTAATTGCCACTGTATACTTTTCTTGCCCTCTGTTGGTGTCCATCTTTGCTTTCAGAGACTGTTCTGAGACCATAAAATAAATGAATACAACTAGTGACTTTTCCGGTCATGGGATTATATTAGTGATAGCAGCTGTCCATGTAGTAGGGGCATTGCCATGAACTAGTGGGTATAGAACGGTTTCTTGTCAATCAGATAATCACAGGAGGAAGAAAAATATGATAATTTCGTGGCAAACAGTGACTTGTCTAAGGCTGTCTGCACATGGGCGGATTTGCATTGTAGAATCCGGAGCAGGCATCCGCCTCCGGATTCCGCAGCCAATGCTCCCCATAGCATGCTATTTCTCTGCACGATTGCAATTCTATGCGACACCCGTGTGGACGGGTGTTGACGTCAATGGAAGCCATCTGCCCCACGACCCTTACGCAATCATCATTGCAGAAAGGTTGCAGGATCCACATCATCATCTAGCAATGACGCAGTAAAATCTGTACTGTGCATGTGCGCCAGCACGCTGGCCGCACATCCGCAATGCAGATCCGGATACGTACGCGGGGGTCACCTGCTGGGTACAGGGTCAGATTCCGCTGCGGGATCCCGCATGCGGAATCCGACTCAGTCATGTGCAGCCGGCCTAAAGTATAGGTGGGTTAGAAACCTAACCCACAGAGTTTGGAGGTTTGAATAGTCTCTATATGATAAACTTTGAGAAGGATCCCCTCCTGGCGGTTGCCAACTGTAGCAAGCCAGGCTCTGTCCTAAGTTCACAGTGGTGCTGAAAGTGCACTCACAGCATGTGGTTTACAGGGCTCAGCAGATGGGCTGAGTAATAGTCTGTGGTCAGTATTACACTCAGGTGGATCAGCCTGGAAGCACTTGCAATTACCAGGAAGGTCTGTACACACAAAGCAAACGTTCACTCTAGTGATCTTTGTCAGTAATGGCAGTTCAGAGTAAGGGTGATTGAGTAGGCAGCAGTCCACAACCGCCCTGATGGACCTCAGGGTCACTGCCACTAACTAGCAGGCTCATTTTCAACTTGTTAAAATGAAGGCAGCATACTGCTCTTTAATTATCCTGAACATCTTTGGAGCAGGTCGGAGCTTCAACATACTGTTCCTTATTTGATTCTTTAATAGCAATGTGTTGGTCATATATGGGAAGACCTTGCTGATTTTAAATGAATTATTCCACAAAATGAAGTAATCCTGTATCCACAGGTTAGAGAATGACTGATTGTAAGGGTCTGACCGATAGTACCCATACCAATCACAATAGGGGAATTCCTGAAGGTCCCCAAAAGATTGGAGCCATGGTCATGCATGCACATCACTGCTCCATTCATCTAAACGACTGCCAGAGATAACAGAATTCAAGTGCTCAGCTGTCTCCGGAAGTGAATGGAACAGTGCATGCATGACCAGCATTCCATTAATTTGGGGACTTTGTGGACCTGCTTCTCATAACTTTTGGGGGCCCAGTAGTTGAACCCCCCCCTCCCACTCCATCAGTTAGTCACCCCCTAACCTGAGAATAGGGGATAGATTACGTTTGTGCTATTACACCTGTAATGATGCTCCCAAAAAAGATGCAGTAACACAGAAGATATCAAGATCTCCAAGTTGAGCAGGAGGTTCAAAGCCTTTTTGCCCATTTGTAATCATATTACAGGATCCTTCTTAAAAATCTTCTTTAACACAGGAGTGAAAAACTATTCCTGCAGGAACCTCGAGTCTTTGCCAAAAATCCTTGCCAGGCTACTTAACATGGGCCAATAGCTTGTTTGAGACCCAGACAGACATACAAAGTTAATGGGAAAGTCTATTATGCCCCAAGAGGAAATCAGACTATAATATCAACCTGTTCAACGTTTCCTTTTTCCCAAATGATAGTATACTTCAAAAAGGGTAATTACTATCAGAAAGACTTGATGAAATGTCAGTGGACAATTATCAACAAAGCAAACTCTCTCCTATGGTATTTTGGTTTCGGGATATTTTGCAGCAGGAATCAGACACCCTACAGTTGATGGGTAATACAATAACAGCTCTTGACAGCTTGTATAATCACCAACAATACCTTCTGGTGTAAGGGGCCATAATGCATCCAGTCACATCTTGTCACTAATTGCACTGTCCTTAATACTCCATGAAATAAGAGGGCATCCTCGAAGCAGGTTGTTAGTACAAAGTCCTCTTTCAAATCTAATGACTACAGCTAGAATTTCTATCAAATCCTCGAGGCAAACAAAATTGCAAAATTTGTGGGTAATACCTAGAAAGTCACTTCACAGAGCTTCTACTTAGTGTTTAGTGTGAAAACATCCTGTACACAATAACACACACACTCGTTGTAACCCTCAAAGGATTCTCCATAATAATTATTTTCTGATGTGTCACAAAGATGCGACAATTATGACACTGGTACAGTGCCATAATAAAGAGGTGCCAAGACTAATCCCCACTGATTTTCACTTCGTTATTTTGTAGCCTGGATGAGATTGTGTATGTAGCTATTCTTACCTGGCCAGGAACCATTGCTTTATGATATACAGTATCAGAGAGTGGCTCTTGCACCCTTAGCAATAAATATTTGCAAGTCTACATACTGTTCGGTCTGCCGCCCTCTTGCAGTTCGGGGCAGACGCGAGCATTGCTCTGCTCCTCCTGTGTGTATGGACTCTATATGTCTATTTTCTACCAATACTGAAAGAATTAACCAGTTCTCTGGCTCTCAGCCCAGCTGTGGGGTTAATAGGCATTACTATTTAAGCTGGGCAGGGGGCACTTCCTCTTTGCCTGAGAGTTGTTGTGTGTTAGTTTCAGACACCCAGCTTTTCTAGGCCAACTGTTCCTGTCTTTATTGTCTGTTTGAACCTGTACCTGTATTCCGTTTATTGGTTGCCTCTCTGTCTCATCCCCTTATCCTATTTATGTGTTTGGCTCTGTCATCCTGCATAGCCTTCCTACTCCTGTCTTCTCAGCCTGCTCTTTGTCTTGTATGTTTGCTGCTTCCTGACATTTGTATCTTAGTCTGGTGTGAGCCTGCTCCAGTCACCCAGCATAGGCATCCTGTACCTATTTCTGTGTTTACATTTGTTTATCGTCAGATCCTGCCTCTGACTTATTGTCTAATGCCATCCTGTACTTATATGTTTGTCGGTTGTCAGACCATCTTCCTGACCTTTGGTCTGTTCCTGTCCTTGCTTGTGTGTTTGTGTATATCTGTCTGCTGCCAGATCCTGTCTTGGTGCTGTTCCCAGTTCCATGGTTTGTACAGCCCTTTCTTGTGATATTGGTGGGTCCTCTGCCCAGGACTTCTCTCCTGTGTCCTGTCAGAGATAACAGGCCTGAGGTGAAGACCGTGGATTCGTCCTTGTCAGGACGCCTACCCAGCTATTATGCAGGGGCTCTCCCATCTTCTTGCTTAGCAAAGTGCAAGATATGTTCATACATTGTTCCGTATCATAGCACCTCGTGCTGGTACCTCTGTTAACAGGGGGTCAGCTGCCAACTATACCCGGACTAGCCCAAAAGCCTAACCGGTTGGTTGGTCCAGTGGGTCCACACTCTGTGTTCGTAATACAAACATTTCAGTTTCAGTGTTGTTATACTGAACTAGGGGCTTTGACTTGGGATGTAGAAGTCGCGAGTAAAGGATTTCATAAGTAAAACAATGCTAAGTAAGGGACAAGCTGTATTTTTTAGTAGCATTAATGTACCATATAATGTTTTGAAAAACGTTTTCAAAAATTTTCCAAGTGTCAAAAATTATATATTAATGTTATTGGCGGCATTCTGAGACCCATAACTTTTTTACTTTTCTGTCGAGGCTGTGTAAGGGCTTGTTTTTTGCAGGGCAACATGTTGTTTTGATTGGATTCTATTTTGGAGTACAAACAGTTTTTTAGGAGATGGAGTGCCCAAAATAGATGCAATTCTGGCATTATTTTTTTCCTTACAATGTTCACCATGTGGGATATAAAATGCTGTATTTTCAAAGTTTGGTCTTTTACAGATGTTGTAATACCATTTCTGTTTATTTTTATGCGAAAAAAATTTAACTTTATTTTTTAATATTTTTAAAAGTTTTATTAAACTTATTTTTGCAGTTCTTTGTAGTCTCCATAGGGGACTTGATCTTGTAATCAATTGATCTCTTGACCCAGAGGCGTAACTTGAAGCTCCTGGGCCCCAATGCAAAACCTGGAACGGGGCCCCCAACTATAATGCTTTATTCATAGTACTGGGCTCCCCATATAGAGAAGAGAGGCCTTATGGGCCTCCAAGGCTCCTGGGCCCGGGTGCAACCGCATCCCCTGCATCCTCTATAGTTACGCTCCTGTCTTGACCAATATACTACAATACTTCTGTATAGCAGTATATTGTGCATTTCAATGCTAATGTATTAAGTAATGCCACAGGCAGAACTTAATAATTTGCAATACATGGCAGTCACGAAAGCCTTCGCCATGTGAACCAAATAGCACCCTTTAATCGTTGTGCAGAGACTGCTGATGCGGCGCTGGAGGGGGTCTTCTCTTACAATCTTCTAGGTTGCGTGGTCAGCATTGACTATGGCATTCAAGGAATTGAATGGCCATGATCTAAGCTAGCTCCATTTTATAATAATCAACAACCTCTTTAACTAGTTAGGAACCAAGTCATTTCTATCCCTTTGTGTTACAGTGGTTATAAGATTTTATTTTTGCATATTTAATTTTTGGGTACATTTGTCTGAGAATTTTACATATGTTAGAAATGTATGAAAACACAGCCACTCCAACATTTTCTCTTTGATGACCAACCTCTGTAGTGGTCCTTTAAGAGGTGGATCAGTGTTCACCCTATGGGGGGTCACGAAACTGAGAGGAAATGTGACGTCTGCCACAGACAACACAGCAGTGACCACAGCCAATGGCAGGAAGAGGTTGGGTACAATGTAGGCCATGACCAGCGGCAGTACCAATTATTTTATATTTTAACCCCTTTAAAGGATTTTTTAATTCTCATTCTTATTTTACAATTAGTTCTATTTTACACTTACTAAGTCAATAAATTAGTGAATGCTTATGCAGTTCTCAAGAACACACTGCTAAAAAACAATCCTGCTGGATGATGTTGCAAGCAGCATAACATTCACCAAAAATTCAGTGAAGAGAATGGAGTGCCAATGGCAGACTTGACAATTCTGGTGTTCTCTGGCCAATCAAGCTGCAGGGTGCTGAAGTGTGAGTAGGGGTCCCACTACAAGATACTGCTCTTGAGACTGTGCTGGGAGATGCAGCAAACCTTCTTACAATGGCACGTATGGATGAGCCATCCTAGAGCAGCAGAACTACCTGTACAACCTGATTGGGCTGCAGGTATCCCCTCATGTACCAGTCGGGACAAGGAAACCAGCAAAATGCAAAACTAGAGCAGAATCAGCCATGAAGGATAAGGAGAGAGTCATTGTCTGTGGCCACCACCTGCAAAACCATTCCGTTTTTGGGGGTTGTTTTGCTGTTGACTCCCCCTCACTTGCACCCAAAGCAGGTGAAATTGATTGGAAAGAATAATATCCCTGAAGTTTAAGTCACTGTAACACTAAAATGTTCCCTTAAATTTCTTGAGCAGTGTATGTCCGGTCTCATGCGACCAGATTTGAATTGCCGATTCCTCGATCGGCATCCACGTGGATGATCACTGGTAAAATGAGGGCATTGAAAAGCATGCATTTTCAAATTTCCCTTCACACTTGCTGTTACAAATTGCATATTCCATGAGCCGAAGAAAAATCACAGATGTCAATGGAGGCATGCGTCTGCATCCTATACGCAATTAACATTGTGTATGGGCTGCAGGTATCTGCGTCATCACTAAGAGATGGTGCAGGAAATACAAATAAAAACCTGAACTCCTGCTTCCACACGCAAAACAGTTACTTGCCGTACGCAGGGTCACCGGCTGGGCTCACAGCCGGAATCCGGTGCGGGCCTCCCACATGCAGAATCCGACCCGCTCATGTGAGCCCAGCCTATTTGCTATACATAAGCGAATGTTCCAGCATACTAACATATACACCAACAAATACTCTAATCAATGAGCCGTGGGTTCCTGTGCTTCTTATATGACATCAGTTGGGGAACCTTTGCTTACACAACAGTTAGTGTTTAGAGATGAGTGAGTATACTCGCTAAAGGCAATTGCTCAAGCGAGCATTGCCTTTAGCGAGTATCTCCCCGCTCGAGACTGCAGGTTCGGGTGCCGGCGTGGGGGAGCGGTGAGTAGCGGCTGTCAGCAGGAGGGAGCGGGGGGGGGGGGGGAGAGAGGAAGAGAGAGATCTCCCCTCCGTTCCGCCCAGCTCTCCCCTGCAGCTCCCTGCCCGCCGCCGGCACCCGAACCTTCTGTCTCGAGCGGGCAGGTACTCGCTAAAGGCAATGCTCACTCGAGCAATTGCCTTTAGCGAATATACTCGCTCATCTCTATTAGTGTTGCTTGCACTATTTCAAGGGTTAAATCTGCACCTTTACACTGGTATTTTGAGATGCACATTTCTGCCAGTAATGGCTTGAAGACAGTGCCCATGTGACTACTGTTTAGTGTAGGGGCCCATGTAAAAAGGTCACCTTGACTTTGCAAGTAATATAAATAGTAAATGACTGCATATAGCTTAGCGCCCTCAGGGCTCTAGTACATCTTTGTGGTTGTGTGCTTTTGCATTGCAGCCACATCAGATTTGCGTTTGTTCGGAAGTGATGACTAACTTTGTCTTTTCCATGTGATTATCAGATTTGCCAACCTCCTAACAACTTTGTCTGGACAATTGAGTCAAAATTCATGGACGATCCAAATTCTTTTCACTAACAAATGCCCTACCCCTTTGTACGGTGCCTCCATGCAATGACCTCAAAACGTCCCAGAAATAGTGCCCTTAAATCACAAGACCCCAAAGTTAAAGAAGCTATGCAGAAGTAAAATAAAAAAAATCTGGCAGAAGCACAAAACTACAGATAACACCAGGCGATAGAAAGATAGACAGACAGACAGACGAACAGATAGACAGACAGAAACAAGCGTATTCCGGCAACATTAGTCCGTAATATGGATGTGTCCCAATAGATTCCTATGATGCTCTGAGCTCGAGTCGGGCTACTCACGGTCGGGCTTGGATACTTGCCCGTATTACAAACACATAAATATGGCAATGTTGAGGACCGTAGGCGCAGAGATCAGCCAAGGAAACTTAGTGCAGCAGATGAAAGACAAATCATGCTTACTCTCCTTTGAAATTGCAAGATGTCTAGTAGAGCCATCAGCTCAGAACTGGTAGAAACCAGAGGGACCCGGGTACACATCTACTTCTTGGAGTATCTTCGAAACAGAAACAAAGTCAAGTGACTCAATTATGCATGAAAACTTAGGAATTGGGGTGCAGAAAAATTGCAGCAGTTGCTCTGGATTGATGAGCCAAAAGATGAAATATTTGGCTGCAACAGAAGGCAGTTTGTTCAACGAAGGGCTGAAGAGCGGTACAATAATGAGTGTCTGCAGGCAGTAGTGAAGCATGGTGGAGAGCAGTACAATAATGAGTGTCTGCAGGCAGCAGTGAAGCATGGTGGAGAGCAGTACAATAATGAGTGTCTGCAGGCAGTAGTGAAGCATGGTGGAGAGCAGAACAATAATGAGTGTCTGCAGGCAGCAGTGAAGCATGGTGGAGAGCAGTACAATAATGAGTGTCTGCAGGCAGCAGTGAAGCATGGTGGAGAGCAGTACAATAATGAGTGTCTGCAGGCAGTAGTGAAGCATGGTGGAGAGCAGTACAATAATGAGTGTCTGCAGGCAGCAGTGAAGCATGGTGGAGAGCAGAACAATAATGAGTGTCTGCAGGCAGCAGTGAAGCACAGTGGAGATTCCTTACAAGTTTGAGGTTGCATTTCAGGAAATAGAGTTAAAGGGGTTGTCCCGCGCAAGCAAGCGGTGTTAAGCACTTCTGTATGGCCATATTAATGCACTTTGTAATATACATTCTGCATTAAATATTCTGCGCAGAAGACCTGTGCGGCGCGAGCACGCCGGAGCTGCCCCATTCAACAGAAGAGAAGACTGCGCAAGCGCGTCTAATCGAGGGGGAAGAAGGCTTCGGTCGGCGCCATGGAGACAGGGACGCCAACACCGGAGGGGGTAAGTGTATAACTTCTGTATGGTCAATATTTAATGCACAATGTATATTACAAAGTGCATTAATATGGCCATACAGAAGTGCTTAACACCGCTTGCTTGCGCGGGACAACCCCTTTAAGGATTTGGTCAGGATTAATAATGTATTCAATGCTAAGAAATACAGACAGATATTAATTCATCATGCAATACTATCAGGGAAGCATCTGATTGGCAAATTTTGTTCTGCAGCAGTACAACTTCGCAACAGAAGATAGTTTTTAATGACACACAGCCAATGTCAGTAAGAACTATCTTCAGTCTGAAGAAGAGCAAGGAGTCCTGGAAGTGATTATATGGCCCCCACAGAACCCCGATCTCAACATTATTGAGTGTGTCTGGGATTACATTAAGAGACACACAGTTTTGAGTAAGCCTACATCCACAGAAGATCTAAAGTTTGGATTGTAAATGTATGATGTAGTAGTGTATGACGTCTTGAAGTATGTGATAGGTGAAAGTTGGGTCAGGTGTGGATGTAGGGCATGTCACGGTTTGTTGGATTGTATATGTGCTTCATTACACTCTATTCATGTGAGTATAATCCATCAGCCTCTTTCCTTCCATGAAGTGGGACGTCTTGCACAATCTCTCCAGTCTGCTCTCTCCATAGTGAAATCCCTTTGGTTTTGGAGACATCTGAGGAAGAAAGGAGAGCTGCTGTGTTCCTGAAAACTGGGACTAGTGAGAGGATCGAATAGTGCGATGCCGCAGAGTGTGAACTGGCGTATTAGACACAACTTCTCTGGATGAGTGCTGAAGAACTTCGTTTATAGTATTCCTGTAATTCTGCGCTAGTCGTCATTACACGCCCCTCAGCAGTGAGGAAACTTTGTACAATTATTTTGTGAACTTTTGCTTTATTCTCACATGCTCCGTTGTACCTTTCTAGTTTTTTTCCCTGTGATGTGCATGTTTGCCTGTTTTGTCTACAGTGTGAATACTCTCATTTCCTCTCTAGTATATATCCTTTTAGTGCATGTGTAAGAAAACATGCCAATGGGGGTTTAGCAAGTAGATCTCTTTGCTAATAGCTTCTGGTAAACAAGATAAAATTATTCTGCTCTCTGAAAAACTACCACAGGGGATAATAACATCATAGTCAAGAGAAAAGCATGGAACTGGAAGGAATTTGAGATTCAAGTTCGTGACCCTTAAATCATAACCGATAGAGTTACAGAAATTACAATCTCAATAATTCTCATGGGAAAGTATAGCAAAGCGCTTAACCTGCCTATGGGTGTCACTGCGCCAGGACAACACCCTGGCTCTCCTTTTGGCTGGCAGAGTGCAGCAGGGCGCTGCTAAAAGACGCCCCTTGGACCTCCGCAGGATGTGGATGCAGTTGAACAATATAATAGAAAAGAGAGCCATAGGCCATTTATTCTTGCAGGACACAGGCAACTGCAGGTCAGAGGATAATAAGGCACTGGGGCCTTGACATCGGTTGGTTTGATGTAAATACATCATTCCACTCGCCACGCGCTTATTTCGGTTGCACAGAAAAATACTCTGCATACTCTATTTTCCTACATATTTGTGCTGGAAAATAGCAAATATTGAACTAATTAGACAAATTGTGCATTGCGATAGGAGTATGGCTGCGTGTTTTTTTGCGCATGTAAATGTACACAATTTGCGCATGCAAAAAGCACAGTAAAAAAACACGAAAAGGCATGTGCACAAATGCACATCATAAATGCACACGTGGATGCGATATGCCCGTGTGACACAGGCCTAAGGCTGTGTTAACATGGGATGGATATGCTCAATAATGTCCGCTGCGGAATTTCGAACATACAGTCCACATTGTTTTGAAATCTTCTGGTCCGGAAAACAAATCACAGTATGCTCCATTTTGCTGTGGATCCCGCACGGATGGCTTCCATTGAAGCCGTTCGAAAGGACCGAGGATACTGCAGGAAAGCAGGAGTTAAAAAAAAAGGAAAATATTCACTATGCACAGTGCCCTGGCTGGCGCACCCGCACGCATCCACAGTACAGAAGAAAGAAGATCCGGCTGTGGACACAGAAGACCCGGACAGGTCCACAGAAGACCCACACAAATAAAAAAAGAGTCCTTGGCCATGGGCAGGGTCGGATCCCGTAGCAGGCTCCCCTTGGCGGAATCCAACCCGCCCGTGGACACGAGGCCTAAATATTTGATAACTATTATTGATCGGTCATATTGAGGTGATTACTTGTTATTAAGTCCTTGGGTAAATAGATGGAACATAAAATACGTCTGCAGCATAGCTCAGAGAAGAGACACAGCAGTGAGAGAGCCAGGCCCTGATGAACCGGGGGCTGAAGCAGACAAGCATCGTGGAATGAGAGCGACGCTGCCTTCTTACTGAGGCTTGGTCTCAAAGCAGAGGATAGAACCATGGACCCATGGACATTACTATGAAGACATTAATTAGTCATAGTTGAATTTAAAAAGCCCCATCTCACTGAACGTGTCTCCCAATATGGATGTGTGGAAATATAGGTTCTAAGTATGAATTTTGCTTTAAAATATGTAACATTTTAAGTACTCAAACCCTCCTATGGAGTGAAACCTTCATAAAGTTATTTTCATTAAGTAAAGTTTTATTGGTTTGAAAAAAACTGTTCTGCCTCCGCCTCCATCTGTCACCGCACACCGTAACAGCACCACCCCCAACACGTGTACTAAAGGACTAGTCTGTTTCTGCAAATTTTCTATTCTACTAGTACAAGAAACTCTCCAAGGACCACAATGTTACAGCTAAACTAATGTTTCTTTAAAATAACCCGCAAACAGTGAATAAGATCTTAGATCTCAATTTTTAGATTTGAGTGGTGTTAAGGGTTTTAAGGGAAGGCAAATATCATTATGCGGAATACTTGTATCTCCAATGCTGCCAACTAACATGTGTAAACCTGTATTCTCATTATGCAATATGGAACTATATGTTTCAATTTTACACTTACAACACAGGCATAGAGTTGCATACTGCATGTCTGATTCATATGAATGGGGGAACATTTCAAACAACAGTGACATTGAAATTCCTCAAAGTGGTGTGGACTTAAAACCTAGTTTTTCCAGGCTTCTGAATGACAACTCTGCCTTCATTATGCAGAAATATTGGAGCATAAGATTTATCACTGCATTTGTCAACCAAGATTCTGGAAAGGCTGGTTGAAAAACCCCATGGACGCCTGTAATGGTCACCATATAGACCTTCTCCGAGCTTACCCTGAAGCAATTATAACGAAAAAGTGCATGACTTGTATTTTTCGCAGGTTGATTAAAGAGGACAACTCATTGACTTATGTTTATTCGTTGGTGTTTTTTTAAAATTACTTTTGGTGAATTTTCTGGAGAAATTGCCTTAATTCTAATGACTATCTCCACAGATGCTTTTCCTCCAGATAAGTAAAAAATGTAGTGTTGAGAAAAACTGTCACCTTTTGAACCTTTGCTTCTTCTTCTGTATGGTATGTACATAAAGGTATTTTCAGCAAGTTTAACCACATAGGCTAGATTAAAAGGGATCATATAAGAAGCCGTTTTTCATGTCTTCCTGTAACCCAACAATGCTGCATCTCAAGGTAATGGTAAGCCAACTCCACAAGTGTACTGTCCGGCAGGTCTACAATGTAGGGGGTGAAATGTGAAAAGCAGATTTCCACCCACCACCTTCTATTCGCATTTCTGTCGTGCAGAACAAGCTTTACCGATGAAAAACAGGGCTTTTCCAACAAGAAATAAATCAAGAGAATGAGTTTGGGAATATGTCAGAAACCCCACAAGGTGATGAAGTGGCAAAATATCTTCTGGATAAAATCAAACAATAGAACAAGGGTCATTGTGCAGCACTGAGAGGAACTGTTTACTGCCAAACTACTGCCCTAAGACGCAAGACCAAAACGTAGTTTTTTAGGCTCTTTTATTTTTCTTTTAACATGTCAAAGTAATGGCTTATCTCAAAGAGGAAAAAAGAATCAGATGAAAAAATTATTCTATTTAATATACACTACCGTTCAAAAGTTTGGGGTCACATTGAAATGTCCTTATTTTTGAAGGAAAAGCACTGTACTTTTCAATGAAGATAACTTTAAACTAGTCCTAACTTTAAACAAATGCACTCTATACATTGCTAATGTGGTAAATGACTATTCTAGCTGCAAATGCCTGTTTTTTTGTGCAAAATCTACAAAGGTGAATAGAGGCCCATTTCCAGCAACTATTCCTCCAGTGTTCTAATGGTACAATGTGTTTGCTCATTGGCTCAGAAGGCTAATTGAGGATTAGAAAACCCTTGTGCAATCATGTTCACACATCTGAAAACAGTCTAGCTCGTTACAGAAGCTACAAAACTGACCTTCCTGTGAGCAGATTGAGTTTCTGGAGCATCACATTTGTGGGGTCAATTAAACGCTCAAAATGGCCAGAAAAAGAGAACTTTCATCTGAAACTCGACAGTCTATTCTTGTTCTTAGAAAAGAAGGCTATTCCATGCGAGAAATTGCTAAGAAATTGAAGATTTCCTACAACGGTGTGTACTACTCCCTTCAGAGGACAGCACAAACAGGCTCTAACCAGAGTAGAAAAAGAAGTGGGAGGCCGCGTTGCACAACTAAGCAAGAAGATAAGCACATTAGAGTCTCTAGTTTGAGAAACAGACGCCTCACAGGTACCCAACTGGCATCTTCATTAAATAGTACCCGCAAAACACCAGTGTCAACATCTACAGTGAAGAGGCGGCTGCGGGATTTTGGGCTTCAGGGCAGAGTGGCAAAGAAAAAGCCATATCTGAGACTGGCCAATAAAAGAAAAAGATTAAGATGGGCAAAAGAACACAGACATTGGACAGAGGAAGACTGGAAAAAAGTGTTGTGGACGGATGAATCCAAGTTTGAGGTGTTTGGATCACAAAGAAGAACGTTTGTGAGACGCAGAACAAATGAAAAGATGCTGGAAGAATGCCTGACGCCATCTGTTAAGCATGGTGGAGGTAATGTGATGGTCTGGGGTTGCTTTGGTGCTGGTAAGGTGGGAGATTTGTACAGGGTAAAAGGGATTCTGAATAAGGAAGGCTATCACTCCATTTTGCAACGCCATGCCATACCCAGTGGACAGCGCTTGATTGGAACCAATTTAATCCTACAACAGGACAATGACCCTAAACACACCTCCAAATTGTGCAAGAACTATTTACAGCAGAAGCAGGCAGCTGGTATTCTATCGGTAATGGAGTGGCCAGCGCAGTCACCAGATCTGAACCCCATTGAGCTGTTGTGGGAGCAGCTTGACCGTATGGTACGCCAGAAGTGCCCATCCAACCAATCCAACTTGTGGGAGATGCTTCTAGAAGCGTGGGGTGCAATTTCACAAGCTTACCTCAACAAATTAACAGCTAGAATGTCAAAGGTGTGCAATGCTGTAATTGCTGCAAAAGGAGGATTCTTTGACGAAAGCAAAGTTTGATGTAAAAACAATGTTATTTCAAATACAAATCATTATTTCTAACCTTGTCAATGTCTTGACTCTATTTTCTATTCATTTCACAACGCATGGTGGTGAATAAGTGTGACTTTTCATGGAAAACACAAAATTGTTTGGGTGACCCCAAACTTTTGAACGGTAGTATATATATATATATATATAGCTTTATACTAATATGTTCACACAAAATCCAAAATTTCCCAAAATTGTGATTTATTTAATTAATTTATATGATTCAAAAAATGTATAAAAAGTATACTAATGTCAAAATAAAAGTGAAGACAGATGATAACAAAGCTGAGTTTGTAATGGGGTAAAACCCACCTTTAATTCATTGTCTTACATAGGACTTTAGGATGACAAGTCCTTTGATTGCCTGTGCAGTTTCATTTTGCAGCAGAGACAAAAGGGAGCAGCTTGTAGACAAATTGGCAATGTAAGTATATTAAAAAAAAACATTTTTTGCCATGATGAAAGAAACTATTTTTAGGGGTTGAAAAATGAATTAATATATAATAGAAAAAATAATTTATGTGAAAGCTGTATTGGTTTTATTTGCACAATGAGTACATGTGCAGAGAGGTATTTCCAGTACAGGTTTCCAGGAGGCTCATGACAACTGTTTCATAGAAGCTAAACAGGCAGTCATGGTGGAAGAGCTACCAGTATAAAAGCCCCTATGGATCCTTGCCTCATAGAACGTGACATCACCATCAACAGCAGGAGAAGCTGGGCAGCCCAAACAGCTGATTGCTGTTGCAAACACTGGAGCCTGGCACACAGCTCATCTGATAGTAACATAAAACAGCTGATTGCTGCTACTGTAACAGAGGTGTTCTGATGCTGACATCTGCTGCAGTAATCTGGACAGTAATGTTTCTTACTCATTCTCATTTGTGTGGGGCCAATGCCCCCCCGCCTTCCATCATAGTTGCGTCAGGGGCACATGCCCTGCCTGCTCCCTCCAAGTTATCCTTTGTGTGCTTCATTACACTACATATTGCTGCTGTCTATCTGTGTAGTACTGCAGCGGTAACCCCTAAAATCATCCAATTCACAGGCAGTTCAGATCAATTGTGTGGACCGACACTCTATAGCACCCTTGATGATTGCTGCATGGTTCCCCTGATAAGGATGTTCCCACTCAATGGTGACTGTCATCTATAAAGTGCCTATATCACTCTACACCTGCCACACATAACTTAAAACCCAACATATTTCTCCTATGATGATGTATTAACAGCTACCATTTGTGTGGACCGATGATTGCCGGCATGAACGTCTGGAAGAATGTTCATTCCCGATCACTGCCTACTGCAAATATGTCCAGCGATTAAGGGGAAAATGATAAAATCGCATTTTTGTTGTTCATCACATGTTTTATGTGGGCACTAAAATATTTTTTTGCCGAAGGCACAACCTCTCATGGCAACAGATATCAGCTGATGCCGATAATGTAAACTGTAAAGCAGCACAAAAATGCATCATGTAAATGCAAAACTTGACGAGCAGCAATTGACTTGCTCATTCAGGCAAAAGTTGCCTATGTAAAAGGACCCTTACACTACAAACTGTTGCTGCTTATATATGCGATGAACTTGGATTGCCCTTGACATGTCTCTCCCTTAGGGTGAGTTTACACACAGCAGAATTGCTATGGAATTTCAGCTGCAAAATGTGAACACAATGTCCACAGCAATGTGCAGAACAATGTAAGTGAATGGGGTTTGAATAAAGGTTTTCACCATGGAATTCAATCAATGCAATGGAATGGCTGAATTCTGCAGTGAAAATCCACACACTGATTAACTCCATAATGTACCATCATACCATTATACTACAAACTGTTGCTGTTTTTCTGTGTCCCAAAGTAGGACTACTACTTGACTAGGCTTTCTTCATAAACATCTATTCAGATTGTTTTAGCCACTAGGTTCCAAAGCAGCTTCTGGACCTCGACAAGGTCACTATAAGGGCTCAGTCAGACGGGCGTTTTTTCGCGCGGTTTGCGCATGCGTCTGGCGATTTTATAAAACCATTGCTTTGCAATGGTATTCGGACACATGAGCGCTTTTTATACGCTCGTCCGATAAATTATAGAACAGAAATCGCAGATCGCACCTATCTGCGATCTGCGATTCCTGTTCTCTTCTCTATATGCGCTCAATGGGGCCGGCGGCAGCAGCGCCGACCCCATTGAGAACATATAGAAGACAAATCATTCTCCTCTGCCACAGCTGTAACAGCTGTGGCAGAGAAGAATGATGTTTGCCCATTGAATTCAATGGAGCCGGCAATACAGCCGGCTCCATTGAAAGCAATGGGCTGCCGGCGATCGCGGGATGAATTTTCGGGAAGGGCTTAAGTATATAAGCCCTTCCTTGAAATTCATGCAGAAATGTGTAAAAACAAAAAAAAAATATATACTCACCTTGTCCCGGCAGACGGAATTCAGCCGCGGCCGGCGGCAGTTCTCCTGAACTGCTCAGAGTAGTATTCAGCAGCCGGGGATTTAAAATCCCCGCCTGCTGAATGAGCTGCCTCTGATTGGTCACAGCCTGACCAATCAGAGGCAGCTCTCACTCACACCCATTCATGAATTCATGAATGGGTGAGTGAGTGCTGCCTCTGATTGGCTCAGCGCAGGGACCAATCAGGGGCAGCTCTCACTCACACCCATTCATGAATTCATGAATGGGTGTGAGTGAGAGCTGCCTCTGATTGGTCAGGCTGTGACCAATCAGAGGCAGCTCATTCTCTGAGCAGTTCAGGAGAACTGCCGCCGGCCACAGCTGAACTCCGTCTGCCGGGACAAGGTGAGTATATATATATTTTTTGTTTTTACACATTTCTGGATGAATTTCAGGGAAGGGCTTATATATTTAAGCCCTTCCCGAAAATTCATCCCGCGATCGCCCGCAGCGCATTGCTTTCAATGGAGCCGGCTGTATTGCCGGCTCCATTGAATTCAATGCGCTGGACAGCTCCGGCCCGTTTCTATTGAAACGCGGCTAGGAGCAGTATTTTCGGGTGATTTTTCGACCCCGGTCATGCGATTTGCAGATGCGCATCCGTCATGTGATCCGCAAATCGCGGAAAAAACGCCCGTGTGACTAAGGCTTAATAGCAAACATTGGTGATTGTCCACTTATTGGGTCCAATCCCATCCTATTGACTTGACTACAGGAGGTAAGAGTTTGTCACTTTTAAGTTCTCTAAATACAAGCTAAGTTCTCCTCTTTTGCTCTAATATTCAGAAAACTTAATAGGGGTTGTAGCCCCAGACACTAATGAATGTAGAACCTAACAGTTACCACTAAAAAGCTTTGATTGTCCCAATGGAGAACAATGCGGCTCTCCTGGGAAAGGTTAAGGAATGTTACTGTATCAGGTGGATGACCCAGTGGTTATAGGCTGGAGGTGGAGGCAACATGCACTTTTTCGAACAACAAACTTTACTAAAACAGAAGTTAGTTTACCACGCCATAGGAGGGCATGTAATATTTAAACGGTGCTTTATAACCATTACATTAGGACTTAAAATGGCATTTACCATATGATACAGCACTCCTCCTAAATCGGGCCACAGTGAGCCACACGATTACTTAAATTGCCTGTACGCTGTTATCAATTCTTCCTCTTGTAACCTAGACCTATGTCCATCTCGTAGGGGCAGCGTCTCTATCCCGAGACACATGAAATCATTGGTCACACCATCAGCTATACTTTCAAGCATCTGTAATATCACTGTGCCCTAACTTACATTACAAAGAAAAGTGAACACTCTGAGCAATCAACATAGTTTACTGTACACAATAAACGAATAACAGAATCGTTAACATCTTAATCTCTGTCTTAACAGCAGGCCAGCTAGTCCCTACAAAGTCCCAGTGTGTACACTGTACAGCTTTTAATGAGGCCGATCCTCAATGTCCAATGGTCACCCGGACTGCCATGTGCATGGCATAACTCCAAGCTTTCTCTCTTCCACAAGCCATCACATCCCAGCCTGCCCTTCGGTCTCCAGTCATCAGGACCTTTTCATTGCTCTTAATTCGGCCCCTGACTATCAGGTCTTTTTGAAGGCTTCTTTGACCTCTGGTCATTAGGCCTTTTGGTGATGCTGCACTTCCCTCAGCATGTACATCCATACGTACCCATGGCTTGTGCCATTCTCAGTTAATCACAGCCTCCGGCCTGCTCTCCAGTATGGCTACAAAGCTGCCATTATATAGCAGTCACCTTCTGTGTCACTATTTCACAGAGTCTGTGCTGCATACCTTTAGCTCTGCTGTATCTGAGTTTTCCTCTGTTGTAGCTGCTGCTCACTCCTTACTGACTGTTGTAGCCGCACTTTCTGCTGTTCTGTTCATTTACACACAGTGATGCAGCTCTGATCTTTATACATAGGGGACTTCCCTGCATCCAAAATCTTCCTGAGCCTTCTGGCTCAGTCCAAAGCGAATAGGTATAACCTCTCTCCCTCACACACCAGCCCTGCCAATGGGCTTCATCTGGGTGGTGACATTCTAGTCAGGTCACTGCCCGCATCATAAAGGGGGCAGGATCTCCTTCCTGCCCCTAAAAAGCATGACACCTAAAGTGCCTCTGTTAACCTCTTTCCTGCTACTGCATGGGCAGGGAGAATAGGGCCTTGTAGGTGGCACTCTGGGTGCCTCTCCTTCCTCACCTTGGCTATGAAACTGTCCAGCAGTGGGGCTTTTCCTACAACGCTCTGAGCACATCATCATTTTCGCCATCATCTGGCTCATGATATTGGCTGAGCCACTGCTCTGTAAGGGGGGTGCAGGGCACTGCTCACCCCCTTACATTACACTTGGACTAATTGGGAGAGGCCAGATATTACAGAGCAGTAGTCTCAGCAACTAGGTAGCTGAGTACAAGGATAAATGTACAGAAGTATTAAAGGTCAGATTGCAAGACAGTGTTACAAGTCAATGCTGCTATCTTTCCTCACCTGTCCAACCTGTTAGCTGTGGTGCATACCCTTCTTCTGTGCTAAGAAGTAGCCACATAATTAGAACAAGTGGTTCCAATTATGTGGCTCCTTCTTACCACTGTTATCAATAAACATGGTGATAGAACTTTCTGTCTGTAGAATTTCCACACTTTTTTATTTAAAAAATGGACATTACTCTGCCTAATATATGTCTCATTTTCGAATATTACCGGTAATAATGCTTGAGGGATGGGTCAAATATCCTTAGTCCTCCACTAATTTCAGGCCTCAATCACTCCCTCAGAATGGGGTTACTTGGCTACAGTATGCCAGTAGGATTCCCACACTCTTATTTGGGTTCAGTATGACATTTTTACTTGGGTACTCAATGGTAGTATTTTTAATCTTCTTTATGGCATTATCTGTGCACCATAGGATACTATTATTTATACACTGTATGGTAGATTTTGCTTGTGCCACTGATTTTGGCCTTTATTAGGGATGAGCGAGTATACTCGCTAAGGCACTACTCGCTCGAGTAATGTGCCTTAGCCGAGTATCTCCCTGCTCGTCCCTAAAGATTCGGGGGCCGCCGCAGCTGACAGGTGAGTTGCGGCGGAGAGCAGGGGAGAGCGGGCAGGAGAGAGGGAGAGAGAGATCTCCCCTCCGTTCCTCCCGGCTCTCCCCCGCAGCTCCCCGCCCCGCGGCGGCACCCGAATCTTTCGGGACGAGCGGGGAGATACTCGGCTAAGGCACATTACTCGAGCGAGTAGTGCCTTAGCGAGTATACTCGCTCATCCCTAGCCTTTATCTATATTGTAGTTGTATAACTTTATACTCTATTATTATTACTTTCATTACTTTAAAAAAAAGTGCATCATATACCTTTAATTGATTTTGAAATCTTATGGTATGTTCCCTCAATTAAAAGGGCAAAATCTGCTGTGGATTTGCATCAAAAACCACATCAAAATCTGGGGGTTGGACTCGATGACCCTGGAAGTCCCCTCCAACTCTACAATTCTATGAAAATCCGCACAGGTGATGCGGATTTTGACGGTTGCGGACATTGCAGTTTTAATGTGAAATTTGGTGCAGATTGTTGGCTAGGGACAATACGCACTATTTTCCGCTACATGGGAACATACCCTTAAAGTATCTATGCATACAAGAGCAAAGTTGGCCGAACCTGCTGATTTTGGCGACAACAGTCAATCATCTAATGTTTAAGGAGGTTTACTGTCCAGTCAATCATCTAATGTGTAAGGAGGTTCACTGTCTGCATGCTTTTACACAGGCCGATTATCGCTCAAAACCCTTCAGGAGAATGATAATAGCCTTGTCCTTTAGGGTCCTTTTACACAGGGCAACTGTTGACAGCTTACGCACCCGACAGTCCTCCCAACAATCATTCCTCCTGAAAGCCAAGGTAATTACTCAATGAATGTCACATTGGAGATCTGTTTCAGCCGCCCCCTCCATGAAAAGTAAACAGGCAGTCGCTCATAGATGAACAACTGCCTGTTTACATGGGTCAATTATTGTCAGGTTTTCATGACTGCATAAAATTAACAACAAATGATAAGTAAACATAATCGCTTGTCATTGAATTATTGGCCGAGTTTACAGTGAACAACAATCGTTCAGTTTCACATGATCTAACAATTACCTGAACGATAATCGTTCATCGTGAAGGGACCGAAGTGTGCACTGCCTAATTAGACAGTATTAGTAAATTTGTCCCATTACTTTCCATCTGAAAATACAGCTCTATGAGCCTAGAACAAATATAATTTTTTACAGTGAGTTTTAATCTTACAGTATTGTGGAATTAGTAGGCAGTATCTATAACCGTTGAATTCGGTTTGGATTTCCTCATAGTGAGATAAATGGAACGTAGAAAGTGTTTTTCCCCTCAACTTAAATTTGTGGAATGTGTTTTAATCAAACAGAGAGGAAGTTCTCTGTTCACTGTGTATGATTAAACTGTCAGAATGTTTTTAGATCAATCAACCCTCCCTACTGGAGGACGTCAAGAGCCCATCAGATGGACCACATATTAAGTATACAGGCGTATACATATACACAAGACTTTCACTCAAAACGCAGGGCAGCTGTTTCATTAAGATGGTGCACCCAATTTTTTTTCTGTGCTTTTATACAACATAGTTAATGATAATTTTGGAAGAGTAATGAATGTGTCTATGTTTTTGAAAACGGATATTTTTCTAATGTATTCAAATTAAACAAAATCATAGGCAGCAGAACATTCACACATATCTTTCAGACATTCAGCCACTACCTAGTAAGGGTGGTTTTAAATTTTCGTTGGAGCTTCCGGTTGGAGGTTCTGCCACAGATGTGGCACACAATACCAGAAAAAGAAGCGCTGCATGCAGCACTTTTTCTTCTGGCTACAGGCCAGGCAACTGAGCGGAAAGCGAACACAACCCCACCTTAGGTGTGAAACCACCATGAGCAATACAGACAATTCGGACAGGTACGCCGGGGTCCACGGAATCCAACCTGGCCGTGTGCATTCAGCATTTTTCTTTTCTTTCCTGCTGACAGGAGTTAGGGCTTTGTGAACATATGACTGGTATTGTTTAACACTTGGAGAAATAATGGACAATCATTAAAGAAGTTGCCCACTATGGACAATTTCTTTTAATTAGAAGAGTCTCCTGTAAGGAGGCTTTCCAAAAGCTACTCTGTTGCTGGGACCACTGCAATCAGCGGTAATCTGTGGGGAACCCTGCAGCAAGTGTTTAATTTCCCTGCAGTGTGACAATAAGGAAAACTAAGCATTACACTGTTCCCACTAAAATCAATGCACGGATGTGCTGGGGCTAGCCAGAGAGAGAAGCTCTTTATAGCTGTTCTATACCTTGGCTTAGAAATGTGAGCTTAGTTAATATATTGTTTCATCAGACAGATAGATTGAAGCTCCTTCGCCCTAGTGCAGAATATGCACCAGGGCCTCTTAACTATGACATGTTGTTTGTAGTACTGGCCTTCTCATATGGGGTAGAAGGACATCTCTTGGCCCCCTCAGGTTCTAGGCCTGTCTAACAAGCATTCATTTGACAGATGGGTTCAACCTCATTACTATGACTAGAAAACAGTAATTTTAATATCACACAAAAACTTCTCTTTTGTACAATCTTTTCCAATGTACAGTATGTTTAGCCACTTCAGGACCGCCCATAGACTATGAAGGTCCAGTCAGTCCTAATCTATCTCTTGCAGAGAATCCTCCTACAGTCCCTTCACTGCGCAGGAGCTCTGTGGTCTTAGTCTAATGACAGCTCAGATCATAGAGCTGTGCCTGGAGACCAATCAGTGTGATCTGCAGGCATGTGATGGCCGTGACAATCAGTCACAGCCATCACACCGACAATGCACTGCTGTGTCCTCTGCCTTCATCTCAGAAGTCAGGCTGTATAAGATCATTAAAGGCTTGTTCAGAGCAGCATTAGGGAGTTCTGTTTTCCTCCTCTGTCCGGGGAGAGGGAAAATGGTACCCCCTGGCCTAACGGTGCTGTTGTATGACAGAACCAAACAGCACCGAAAGGACCCTCATCAACTATTATGGGGTCCATTAGATTTCTCTCCAGCAGTCTGGTATTTTGCAGTATTTCTGCTTGTCGCGCTATTTCATCCTGGTTTCCAGCAGAAATCAGTGACAGAGTTTTCGAACTGAACCTCTGTCGCAGATTTGAACGAACCCTAAGATGTCTTACAGGAAACAAAATATAACTCATTGACTAAAGATAGCTGATTGATGCAAGTGTCTAATTCAACCCCTTAAGGACACGGCCTATTTTGGGCTTAAGGACGCAACGATCTTTGGTGGATTTTCATCTCCATTTTTCAAAAGTCATAACTTTTTTACTTTTCTGTCGACGTGGCTGTATAAGGACTTGTTTTTTGCGTGGCAAACTGTAGTTTTTGATGGTGCCATTTTTGGCTACATAGACCATATTGTAAAACTTTTATTTTTTTTTAATGATAACAGGGAGAGAAAACGCATCAACTTTGCCGTAGATTTTTTTTTACAGCGTTAATCATGCAGCATAAATGACACAATATATTTTTTCAGCGGGCCGATATGATTACAACAATACCAAAATTCTTACATTTTTTTTAGGTTTTTCCACTTTTCTGCAATAGAAACCCTTTTTTTGGAAATCCAAATCGCTGCATTCAAAGTCCTGTAACTTTTTTATTTTTCTATGTACGGAGCTCTGTGAGGGCTTATTTTTTTGCGAGATGAGCTTTACTTTTTATTGGTACCATTTTGGGGTACATACAGCTTTTTTGATCACTTTTATTGCATTTTTGGGATGCAATATGTTAAAATGTAGCATTTTGCCCCAGTTTTTTAGCGTTTTTTTAACGCTTTTTGCCATGCAGAATAAAAAGCATGTGCAACTTTCTATACATGTCATTACGTACGTGACGATACCAAATATGTGGAATTTTAATTTTTATTTACCTTTTTTATGCTAATATGAAAAAAGCACCTAAAAGGGGTTTTTTACTTTTTTTTCACATTTTATTTTTTTCCACAATATTTTGATCTTTTTTTACACCATTTGTGGCCCTCTGGGGGACTTTCACCATAGCACTGATGATTGCTGGGATAAGGCATTGCAGGACTTCTCTCCTGCAATGCCTTATTGCTTATTACAGCGATCACAGGCACTGGCAATACAGGACGCCGGTACCTGGCTTCCTGTTGCCATGGCAAACAGCTGGGCTCTCTGCGATTATATAGATGGCGGCAGGGAAAGGGTTAACAGCGGGAGGGGCGCATCTGCAATGCACCCCCGCTGTTGCAGCGGGAGGCCGGCTATCACTGACAGCTGGCTTCCACTGCTGGATAGTGTGAGATCGCTTATGATCTCGTGCTATCCCCAGGATGCAAGTTTACGCCCTGTTGCGGGAAGTACCCCGCTGCCAGGACGTAAACTTACACCCTGGAGCAGGAAGGGGTTAAAGTGAATTTCTATAAACTGAATTCTTCTATATAAAAAAATTGAATAACTTTGACAATACATTCTATTACTCATCTAGCTCTGCTGCTTACTTGCACCCTGTATTATACTCCAGAGCTGCATTTACAATTGTAATTTTAGGGAAGAGATTGCACATAAATCTGATGTAGAATAAATTTATTGGCCTTCACTATAAGAGCTCAGCTAAGCTGCTCAGGGTGTGTCTGACAACCAGCTTGTTGACCATCTCCAGTGAAATGTACCACTGGCTAATTATATTGGTATAATGTAAAGATGATTCTAAAAAAACACGATTTTACTGGAATAATTATCTCATTACAAGTTAACTTCTATTGCCAAAACTTTAAATTAAATATGTCTCAACAATTTATTTGAGTGTGGATATTACGGTACATAGGCAGATACAAAGTGCACCATATGGATATCAGAAGGAAAATGAAGGTCTATAGAGAGTAATGTATTTCCATATATTAGCATCTCTGCAGTAGTCTCAAGCCCTATAGATAAAAAAGGGGTATTGCCCTGAGGAGAGCACCCCCCACACAGAGATCTTTCCTTTAATGACCTTCAGGTCTCTAAACAGACCCTAATATTCTCAAAAACTCCTATGTGTTTCCCTGAGTTTCCTCAGTTCATTAAGGTGCATAAATTCAAAGTGAAGTGACGTGGCACAGTCACGGCTATTGATTAGTTATTAGATATACCCATGCAGTGCATTCATTATCCTCCACTTTAAACAATTCTAGATTCTTAGATCTCTGGACATTTTTAAATGATTTTAACAACTTTTTTAGACTCTCATGACAAATCCTGAAACCTGTTCAGCAATGCCTGTAGACCACAATGGAGAGAACCAGTTTGTCTATCATGCATGGCGTCATCGCTGGTTACTTTAAAATGTTCTAAAAGGGTCAAGGGAGACCGCTTGCTTCCCAATAGGATTAGGTTCCAAAGGTGGAACTTAAATCTATCAGTCTTAGGCTTCTTGCATGTGAATTTTAAGTAACGCCCAATATTCTAGGCCACAAACTCACATCCGGACAGCATACGGACATCCTGTCTGTGTGCTGACCTATATACAGGACCCCGCACATGTACATGTGCTATTTTCATCCAAGAATCGGACAAAAATAGCACATGCTGCAATTTGTTTCTTTGACTTTCCATCCAAGTAAAAAAAAGCCCACGTGCATTACTCCATTCAAATGAATGGGTGCTATTTCTGTCCAATTTTCCATTCCAAAAATTGGACAGAAATATCGTCCATGTGCAAGTAGCCTTAATAGATTTATTCAGTGGATATTAGATAAATCTTTGTAGTTGATGCACCCCATCTGTTAACAGACACAATCCCATCATGGTGTGCAGATTATAGTGCCCAAATCTCTCTTCATTTTGCAATATATTCATGTTTTTGACAATGGTAATCTGTTGAACCTATTTAATAAAAAAAATATTGTCTCAACTTGTAATATTTCACAAGAAGTAATATATTGCACTGCTATGGATCTAATTAGATACAGTCTGCAAGTGTCTGCCATGGAAAATTGTCAGATACAATATGGAAGTATTACACTGATCAACAGTGAAAATCTTTCCAACATGAAAATAGGTATTTCTTAATCATTTCATCATGGAAGAAACTAAAATGACATTGAAAACTTTGAGTTAGCTCTTGACTCTGAGATGTAGCCCATTTAAGTTAAGCCCCCTCTACACATAAAACGTGGACTCATAAAGAACTTTGTAAAGGGGATGAACCAGGGTGAAGAAGCTTTTCAGTACTTCAGAAGACAATTTCCACAGCTCAGTGATGCTAAAGTTAAAGAAGGCATCTTCATTGGCCCACAGATTTGTCATCTTCTTAAAGATAAAAACTTTGAGCAAGTTCTTCAGGGTCATGAGAAAGCAGCATGGGAGGCATTTAAATATGTTGTGCATCGCTTCCTAGGAAATCGAAGAGTTGACAACTACGTTGAGATTGTGAATAAATTTCTAGAAAAGTACATTGATTAGGTTGCAACATGTCACTAAAATCCATTTCCTACATTCTAAGCTGGCCTTCTTCCCTGACAACTGCGGTGCAGAAAGTGACAAACATGGACAGCGATTCCATCAGGATATATCGAAAATGGAACAAAGGTATCAGGGAAAATGGAAAGCTTCTCTTCTGTTGGGCAGTGACAAGAGATGACCCAGAAAAACAGTATGCCTGGGTTCCCACACAGCGGAATCCCGGCGGAAATCTCGCGGTTTGGCCGCAGCGAAAAACCGCGAGATTTCCGCCGGGAGAAGCGCTGCTTCAAAACCCGCAGCACTTAGCCGCGGGTTTTGAAGCAGCCTGGCCGACGCCCTTCCACTGAGCATGAGCATACTGCGGCAGGCTAACCCGCGCCGCAGTGCCGGCTTCTGCCGGCTTTGCCGCGGCGGATTTGGCGTCCCGTGTGGACAAGATTTTCTGAGAAATCTCATCCACATGGCAGGCCAATCACAGGATTAGCGGCCGCAGGCGGATTTGCAACGGTGAAATTCCGGACGGAATTTCCGCGGCAAATCCGCCCTGTGTGAACCCAGCCTATAAGTGACTAGCAAAGAGAACCTGTTCAAGTGATTAAGTCCTTTTACTTGAAGTTAGTGTATCTATAAAACCAGAGTTAGACCTACTAAACAAAATATAATGTCACATTCATTTTCCTTGACCCAAAATTAGGGTAGTTTAGTTTTTTTTGAGATAAGAAAGAACTTTAAAGTGTATTTTTAGTATTTTGATTGGAGATTAGTATATCTTAAAAACCAGAGCTAATTAACAAAATCTAAAGTCACATTTGTGTTTCTTGACCCAAAATTAGGGTAGTTTAACTTTTTTGAGAAAGGAAAAAATTTGAAAGTGCATATTAATGAATATCTTTCACAATGAGCAGCTATCTAGCAACAACATAACTTGAAGTTGCTTCAAAGGTGGGGTGTGGTTTTAAAATTGCATTATTATGTCATCTAAGTGTAGAAATTAAATCTAGATTAACCACCCCCACTGATTACCCTGAGCTATGTTTGTTCTACTTCTTGAATCTTGTCTTTTAAAAAAGAGACCATAAGGGCTCCCACACACTTGTGATTGCGTTTTTTGTTAACGCAATTGTCATTGGGACTTTCTATTGTGAAAAAAAGCAACGCACGCAACTGCGTTTTTGGCGCATTGCGTTGCGTTTTTAATAGAGATGAGCGAACGTACTCGGATAAGCACTACTCGTCCGAGTAATGTGCTTTATCCGGGTATCTCTCCGCTCGTCCTGAAAGATTCGGGGCGCTCCGCTGCTGACAGGTGAGTCGCAGCGGGGAGCGGGGCAGAGCGGGCGGGAGAGAAGGAGAGAAAGATCTCCCCTCCGTTCCTCCCCGCTCTCCCCTGCAGCTCCCCGCTCCGCAGCGCGTCCCGAATCTTTCAGGACGAGCAGAGAGGTACTCGGATAAAGCACATTACTCGGACGAGTAGTGCTTATCCGAGTACGTTCGCTCATCTCTAGTTTTTAACATTAGAAAGTCCCATTGACAATCGCGTTAACAAAAAACACAATCGCAAGTGTGTGGGAGCCCTTAGAATGTCTGTAGCTTCGATAGACCTGTCACTACAGTTGTTTGCAGTGAGAGCAGGAATATACAGCAGCCACTTCAGTCTGTGTGCAGAGCAGAGGGGAGCAGCTAGCAGAGCGAACCATCTGTGATTCTCCTGTGTGCCCCCCTGCCCCAGGGAAGGGCTAACATGGACTTTTCTTCATGTTATTATCCTCCATTATCAATATCTTTTTTTTAATTCCCCAGAAAAGGAGTGAAAAGATGAGTAGTTTGATACAGCTCTGTCAATGGAAGAAAATGCTATGGTTTTAAAATGTGGTAGCATGCAAAAAAAACATTTTGCAAAAAAAAAAGTGTTTACGTTGTATATAAGTAGTAAAACATAATTAAATTTATATAAATTTGGTGTTGTCATAATTTTAATTATCCGTGGAGTAAAGTTAACATAATATGTCTACCACATGGTGAATGCCGTAAAAAATAAATCCCAACTTTGAAATCGTTTTTTTCTCATTGCCTGCAAAATATTAAAAGTTTTTCAACACATTATATGCATTCAAAATTGGTTCCTATAAAAACTAAAACTCATCCCGCGAAATCCAAGGTCTCTTATAAAGCTATATTGATGAAAAAATAAAAAAGTTATTACCGCTGGAACACAAGAGGGAAAATGATTTACTGGTTCTTAAGGCTAAAATTAATTATGTCACTATAGGGTTACTACTAGCCTGATGGAGAGGTCCATGTAGCCTTGAAAGCTCGCTATAACGCCATGTATTTTTGTTAGCCATTAAAAGGTATCTATCAACAAGATTATTTTGTTTTTCTTACTGAGGGCAATAACACTAAGAGATTACAAATGGACTCAAGGCAAATGAGTTGCGTGCCAAATATATCTATATGAGACATAAATTCAAAATCTGCTATTAAAAAGTGACGTATCCAGGAGGGCTTTTCCAAATTCAATGTGAATATTAGGCGGTTAAAGTGATTTTCTGGGACTAACCTGTTGACGACCTATCTTCAGGATAATTGGAGTCCACCATTTGATATCCTGCCAATCAGCTGTTTGAAGTGAGCGCTGCTGTCTTTTCACTGCATACTACCTAGAGTGCTGTATATTTCATAGCAGCTGTGCCTGGTATTGCAGCTCAGTCCTATGCACTTGGTAGGGACGGAGCTGCTCTTAAGCTATGTGATCGATGAATGTGACATCACAGTCTTCAGGAGAGCAATTATGGCGGCTTCTTCAATCAGCTGAGTGATGTAGGTCCTGAGCAGCAAACCCCCACTGATCTGATATTGATGGCCAATCCTGAGGCTAGGTCATCAATATGTTAGCTTTGGAAAACCCAATTGGGATATTGTAGTACATTAATGACGTCCAACAATATGGAGTCAAGATTTGGACTACTTATTTCCTCCATTCTGTTACCTCAATAGGTAGGAAATGATCTACTATACCTGCTGACTGACTGAAAGAGGTCTCCTTACACTATTTTCACACGGGCGATTTTGCGTGCACCTTCGCGCGTCCAAGATCGCTTGCACAAACTGCAGACAATAGAATTCATTGATTTCAATGGGTACCCTCACATTAAGCATTTTTGCTCCCCCATTTCTATCGGGCAAAAAAATAAGCAACATGCTGTATTTTTGTGTGGAATAGCGCACCCAAGGCTCAATAGAAGTCTATAGAGGTGCGTACATGTGCACCCCGTCCGCTCTAAATCATGTGCGTAGCTGCAGGGACTAATTAGGCTGCTAAGCCGGTTCAAAACCGGCATGGGAGACGAGTCCAACTGCACAAAAATGTACAGTAAAATGCGCATGAAAGCATGTGAACACGCTCTATTCAGAGCGCAACTAGGTCATCCTCTCACGAGCTACGCATACACTCGTGTGCAGGAGCCGACAAGGTGACAAGATGACCTCTAGAAAGAAGGCATTGGGAAACTTGGTAAGTTGTACTTATTACTTCCTAATCTACCACTGGTGGCAGTCAGACATGTGTTGCAAAACGCATGGAGATGTATACTTTCATTAGTATCGTATTCATTATATTGTACTGAGGTCCATTGTCTCCTCCTTTTTTGTTGTTTAGTCTTCAATATGTATGGTGTGGAGAAAAAATCATCCAGTTGCTATCAGGAAATCATCAACAATATACTATTGACTGATCTGTTATTTTTATTTTCCATCTCTTTCAGGGCTTTCAGTGAATAAAGTTGTCCTATTGTGAATGAATTAGTCTGATTGGCTCATTAAAACCTTAAAGGGGTTTTACCACAGTTGACTTTTATCTCCTGTTCATATGATAGCTGATAAAAGTCTGATCAGTTGAGGTGAGGGGGGGATGTCTCACTGCTCTATATAGACTGGTTCATTAAAGGGTTTTTTCAAAAGTTAAGTCCCTTTTACACACAACAATTATCACTCAAAATTTGCTCAAAAGCCATCTTTTGAGCGATAGCGTTGTGTGTAAATGTGCGTCCATCATGCACTTACTGTGCACTTTTCGTCCATCGCTGACTTTAGATCAGCATGAAATCTGTCATCCCTGATAAGATGGACTGCACGCTGAGTTTTCCGCGGGCAGCGCTGATAACATTCTTTAACAGCTGCTGTCCTGCTGGAGAACAATAGTGATGAATTTAGAGAACAGACCACCTGCTGTTCTCTGAATACATGCAAATGAAGCTAGTTAGTTACTAATGAGCTGATTGGCCCATTAATAGCTAATGCAAAATGATCACTCGAAACTGTCAGTTTCTGCCGAATTTTAAGCGATCATCTGTGTGAGTAAATGCACCTTAAGGCTGCATTCAGATGAACGTATATCGGCTCGGTTTTCACGCCGGGCCGATATACGTTGTCCTCGTGTGCAGGGGGGGAGGATGGAAGAGCCAGGAACAGGAACTGAGCTCCCGCCCCCTCTCTGCCTCCTCTCCGCCCCTCTGCACTATTTGCAATGGGGAGATGCGGGGCGGGGCTGATTCTCGGTACATAGCCCCGCCCCGCCTCTCCCCATTGTACATAGTGCAGAGGGGCGGAGAGGAGGCAGAGAGGGGGCGGGAGCTTGGTTCCTGCTCCTGGCTCTTCCATCTTCCCCCCCCCCTGCACACGAGGACAACGTATATCGGCTCGGCGTGAAAACCGAGCTGATATACGTTCGTCTGAATGCAGCCTAAGTCTAGTGCAGTCCCCACCACTCTGATCCTGGAAGAAGCTGCAGCGATTACTAGCTTCTGTAGTGATACTGCCATGAACAGGATGTTTCACCAATCTCATATTAATGGCCTGTCCTGAGGATCGGTCATGAATATCTGAATCTTGAATAACCATAGTTTCCTCACCATAGACATCTATGCCAGTTCCACAGGATATGCCATAAATGTCTGATAGTTGGGGGGTCAAGAGGTGGCAGCCCACCTATGAAATATTTCATAGGTGGGGTGCCATAAATGTCTATAACAACCTCTTTAACACATGACTAGTGCAAGAGCTGACTTGAAGGATATGATAAGGTACACAGGGCAGAACTAGAATATAAGTGAAGCAAAAATAAGATCCATCAATAGCTAGTATAGCTTGCTGATAGAGTCCAGCTAGCAACAAATATTTTTTTGTAGAGTAATAGCAAACTGAGTAATAACGACGAAATAGGTAATGAAAATATATTAAAAATATGATAGATTTTGTTGATTTCACAGCCAATATTGGTTGTATAGTCAGCAAACGTAAAATCCAGCAGATGGACAGTCGCCTTCCACTGCATTCTCCTGTATAGAAAATAATAAAAGTGGAAATCTGGCTCTAAGTACTCTAACTTGTAATATATATAGTTGTTCATCTTGGAAACTTTGGATTGTGGGTGGGAGGGTAGTTGACAGTGATAATGGAGGTAGCGGCACCTGACAATGGCACGTCATATCAAATTAGAATATATAGTTTTGTAATGGTGCACTAAAGACATTTGCAGTTACGCTGTTGAAACTAATTTAAAAGATGCTTTGTTAGAAATATAGTAGAGAAGGTTTTCTAGATGTTTTGATGTTGGGTACATACTGTTTTATATGCATCTTAAAAACAGATGGCACCATTTTATTACCTCTTGTATATCAAGATCAGCAAACCTCCCGTACACACCATACTAGGGGCGATGTGGATACAGCACACACAAATAGGTTTATATGCTCCTGTTCTGCTCAACATTTGGCATATCAATTCTGACAAAACCCCGGCTAGTTTATTATTCCAGGTTACAGAGCTCAGACTGACTGATGAATTGTACTATAATTATAGCTATTTATCATTAGCTCTGCAGGCTATCATTTCAGTGCAGACCTCCCCCTGGATCAGTCAGCTCAAATTACTTTTACAGAAAGAACTATTTAATACTAATGTACTAAGACATCCTCTTCAAGCGTTGAGAAATCGCTACCAGATAGTTAGTAGCTTGAGGATTTGCTGAAAATGCTCAAGTGGACCACAGACTCTTATTAATCAATATTCAGAGAAAATATATTGAGAACATCAATATTATGTCCAAGTGATGAGTTATTACAGCTACTGCCTTCAAGATGGATTACTGCATACCAAGATGAAAATGTGTAGTGGAGAAGTAGTAACTTATCAATGAAAAGAAAAACAATCACAAAGAAGAAACAAGAAAAAAGTTATTGTTTCTATGGTGTTCTAATGGGTGTATAGGTTGCTTTCATACCAAAGGGCAACTTTATGATTGAATGAACAAGTCGTCATAAAAGTATAGGATATGTCGGGTTACTGGGAACAACTGACATTACACAGCCATGGGGCATAAGCTAGTCAAATGTATGCTATTGATGGAAATGGGTCATTGATTCAGGAATGCATCTGAGTCGGGAGGAAATATAAATGAGTAAATAAATCTTGTTATTTGTATAGCACCAGCCTATTCCGTAGCACTTTCAAGTAATCTATTTATTACTCATTTTCCCGAGCTCGGAAGGATGGAAGGCTGAGTCAACCTTGAGTCAGCTACCTGAACCATGTGGGGATTGAACCGACATCCTTCAGTTCGTGAGTGAGAGTTTAGGACTGCATTTCTGCTGCCTTAGCAATCTGCACCATATTTTCCCCCTTAATATTAGTCACTTGACAGCTATGTCAAAGTTTTTGCCTGCAGAATAATGGTTTCAACTTGATTGTAGTCTTTTTGTTTGTAATCTTAAGTTTCTATGAGTGTTTTCATAGGAACCATATTCATACCCCAAAATTTTAGGGTCTTTGTACATGGGACGACTGTTAGGCACTTAAAGGGCTTGTCCTGCGCCGAAACGGGTTTTTTTTTTTCAATAGGCCCCCCGTTCGGTGCGAGACAAACCCAATGCATGTGTTAAAAAAAAAAAGTTTAGTACTTACCCGAATCCCCGCGCTGCGGCGACTTCTTCCTTACCTTAGCAAGATGGCCGCCGGGATCTTCACCCACGATGCACCGCGGGTCTTCTCCCATGGTGCACCGTGGGCTCTGTGCGGTCCATTGCCGATTCCAGCCTCCTGATTGGCTGGAATCGGCAGACGTGATGGGGCGGAGCTACGAGGACCAGCTCTCCGGCACGAGCGGCCCCATTCACCAGGGAGAAGACCGGACTGCGCAAGCGCGTCTAATCGGGCGATTAGACGCTGAAATTAGACGGCACCATGGAGATGAGGACGCTAGCAACGGAGCAGGTAAGTGAATAACTTCTGTATGGCTCATAATTAATGCACGATGTACATTACAAAGTGCATTAATATGGCCATACAGAAGTGTATAACCCCACTTTCTTTCGCGGGACAACCCCTTTAAGCATCTGACAGCTGTCTCAGCGATTGTCGCTCCTATGCTTCACACAAGAGTGATAATCATTCATGAAAGGAGGTGGGGCAAGCCGAAGATTGCTTCCGGCCACCCGCTTCAATTCATAGATCAACAACTGCCTATTTACACAGGCAGATTGTCGTTTGACTTTTATGCCTGCACAAACACTAAGTGAGTGAATTATCATTCGTCATTCAATTTCTGGCAGTGAATGATATCGTTCATTTGAAAAAGGCCCTAAGTCAACACATGCCATTATTGTGGCAGAGAAGGTAAGAAACAGCAAGTCCATGCAACAAACCAATCAACCTGTTCCGAAAGAGCCAATGCAATAGCTAGAAGTCTGTCCTTGTCAATAGACCACCTAAATTATGAAATGATTCTCGAACCTATAGTTTAAATTGGTGTAAGATACTTATTAGCTCAAGAATTATATTGGCAAGTACAAATTGTTGATCAAAAATGAACCACATGACTGTGTGGTGCCAATGTTGAATCTGCAACGTAATTGCTAAAATATGGTCGCATTATGATCATATAAATCCACTAAGACTATATGAGAAGGCAACATGTGAAGCAGCATTGTTTACATGGAGGAACTTTTTGGTGGAGTTGGCCTTGGATGCCAGGTCTGAGCATGCCAGGTTCTTTATACCTACCAGGATATTTCTATTGGTTCACACTATCTATTCCACTCTAAACAGGGACATGTCTATGGATATCTTGATGAGTCTTACAGATATCAACAGTGTTGATTACAGAAGTGCTACTTTGTTGGATGTAGGCTGGGTAAAATAGATTCCTTCCTTGGGACTAGACAGTTTAATTGTATTATAAACAGCAAAATGTCATTTTCTTCTAATGTTGGAAAAACGTCTAATGATGGGCATGTTTTTAGTGATTCCCTCAGGGGGATGTTGTACACAAAATGTAATTGTAGACACAGCCTTAATCTCTGGCCACAGCACCAAGGCACATAAGAAGTAATTAGACATTCCGAGAACTTCACTGTATAAAACACTATTATAAATTCCAGACATGCCCTCCACAGAGGATGAATACAGAAAATGTGCAACGCAACAATGTGCAAAGCTGGCCATAATGAGTTTTGAAGTTTTCTATTCAACTTCAGTGGTGATCCTTACAGCTCCTGTACAGAAGGCATATACTTTGTGCCAAGGACAGTACTGAAGCAGAAAAATATTACCAAGTAAAAGATTGCCCTACAATACCATCCTTGGCACAAAATATGTATGTCATCATCACTTCAAACTTATTGATGTATTGAACTGTATGGATGCATAGACAATAAACCAATGACATCCACTAGCTATCAATTTCTAACTCCATTCCGTGTAAGTCTGTTACCTGGAGTGTCATACAGTCGACCTGTTACCTGGAGTGTCATACAGTCGACCTGTTACCTGGAGTGTCATATATAAGACTCTCATATAGTTGACCTGAGAAGAGTACCGATACCAAGGACTGTCCACATTTTACATTTAGTTAGAACGGATTCCCCAACATTAAGGGAACGTGTCCGATCTCCATCTGTGGTCTGTACAAATATCCTGCAGAAGGTGCTTAATTCAAAAACAGAGTTGGCATTTATTCACAGATTTACCTCTAAAAGAAAGGCCAACCAAAAAGTGCTTTTTATGTTCTATAGAAACGCATATTGAAGACGCTAGGAAAAGCTATAACCTATACAAACCTATAACTGGTTGTGATTTTAAAAAAGAAGGCCACTGACCACAAAAAGTCTGACTAGTTAATAAAAACACCACAATAAAAACACACTGTCTGCAGTGTGCTTCATAATTTTCTATTGACCTACAGCTAAAATCTGGTATCATTTTATGCCACAAAAAATGTATCAAAAAACATCCCTGAGGGTACCTACACGTGGATGAGCACAATATTGGGCATAGAAACTCAGCTCCTTAGAGAAACATGGGCGATATTGAAAAAAAAACGCAAAATGCTAAAAGTTAGAACATGCCGCAATTTTTTAAAGCGCACCATCGCATGACTGAAATAAATGGGCAATGTGTTCTGAGGAACACGAAGAGATAGGACATGCCACGATTTATATGACTCGCTCATGTATATGACTTCATTCCAAAGAATGGGCTTCATATTTGTGTGCGATTCGCTGCCGTATGAAAGCCGCCTAAGGGAGAGACAACTTGCAAAGTTTATTGAGTGGTTGTTGGTGCTTTTTCAATAGATTCTGTCAGTCACTAAGATTATTTTGACAAGCAGGCATATGAAAGGACAACGTTATGTTCTAATTTACAACAAATAAGCCAAAAGAGCTGACTAAACCACCAACCATTTGCTTGTGGCCAAACTTAAATTTGGTTAATTACACTAGAAAATCAAATAAAATCCCATAACCTATTCCTTGTCAGTGGTGTCAGCTATGCCATTCTTCTCAAATGCAGTTGGGGTGTTAAATGTTTTTAAGCATGTTGTTTTCATCTCAGCTGTAATGTGGGACCCTTTACTAGACTAGCTCTAGGCATCGAGAATCAGGATGGGAGTCCTGGTGTTGTAATATGGTATGTGTAGCTTAACTCTGGGACAAGCTGTGACCTGCATCTCCACTGCAGGGCAAGTTATCACCGCTTACAGGAAATTCCACGGACACCAGAACTTTCTATATTCCTATTTATTTAGTTGATTACAAATCTGCAGAAGCTCTTGGTATTAAATATTACAAAAAATAACTAAAAACACAACAAAGTAATAAAATACAATTGAAAACATAAAAGCAAAAACAAATAAGAAACATTGTATACAGAAAACATAAAATAACAGTGCAAATTGCTGTTGAAAATGGAAGGGAAGCGGGACAATGGCAGGCTGATACAAATGTACACATGGAAAATATGATAAGGAACCATTTTTTGGCACGGAACATCAGTGGTATGTGGGAAGTCGACAAGCCAAAGAGGTGAATAGAGGAATTTAGACAAAAAGCAGAAGAAAAATGAAGTATGAGAGAAGACAATTAAAGCAGATGGCGAGTGATGGAATCAAGCCTGTATTCAGTGCTCGGGGCAGGGGATAATGGAGATATATGAAATGTTCCCTACAGATAGTAAGGCAAATATAGCTGTTATTCAAGCCTTAGTCAAATGGCCTTATCTAAGAAAAGGTCCCATTTTACCCCAAGAAGCTCTGATCTGGGAGTCATTTCCAGAGGAACGTGCACATAATTCAGCTGCTTCTCTGCATAATCAGAAAGGAATCAGTGAAGACTGTATTCATAATTATGACATGTCCACCGTCCAAGCCAAGTGACTGCAGCTGATAGGAATGAGAAGGCTTCCTCCTCTACATGAAAGATGTTATCAGGTATTGTCTCCTACTAATATATATCAAAACATGCAATAGATTTTATTGAGGACAAAGGCTACATCCCACATCTAACCAAACAAGAAGATATGAAGAAGTATTCAATATTATCTAGACTTTTACAACTTCTTTTTGGTTACTCCATCGCGTGTAAAGTAAAAAATGAAGTCACTTTTCAAACGGTCTTCATTAAACATATCCAACCATTTTGGGTATACAGCTCCTATGCAGCCCCATGGTCACAGGAAAACATCCTGGTGTGTGTTCTGATCCGGTTATGTTAGGGGCTAAAAGTACCCTAGTATGGACTTGCAATACATATGATTGATCACCACTCTGTACAAACTCCTTCTTACTGCAACCATGATAAAGAGGAAGAAGCGGAGACCCCCCCCCCCCCTATTAGAAATTGGTGGGGTGTCAGTGGTGGGTCTCAAACAATCTAACATTTATCTCCAATTCTTTGGATAAAGGTAGCTTTATATGGGGGGGGGGGGAGATTACCTGAATCAGCAAAGGAAAAAATGAATTCGGGCAATAATTGTCCTGTGTACAAGCAGGTGCCGACAGGCATTGAACGAGAAATCGCTCACTTGTTGGAGTCACTTGGTTTTTAGCAGAACTAAAACCAGGCGACTTTTCTGGCCTGAGCAAACAGGCAGTTGCTCATTTATGAATGACTCCTGTTCACTGTGAATGGAGGCGAGTTACTGGAAGAAATCTCTATCTGTTCTGCCTCCATTCACTTGAACGATTGGTATGGCTGTCATACATGTAGAAGTACCTTAAGGGCGAGCATGTGCGCAAATATGCTGGCCGCAACAGAGCGTATTTGTGCATGAACAAGGTTTGGAGTTGGCAATACACAGGCTGACAGGTGCATGTCAGCACATAGTACTGTAAATTTAGCACCCGCAATGCCAGTTCATAAGCATGAGTGATACTCCCTTTCTGTGGAATACAATGGCTATTTAAAGCCCAAGGACCAGCGGTCTTCTTTTCCCTTCGTTTTACGCAGGGTCACACCCTTCCCCTTGCTTTTTTAAGACTTCCATGGCAGTTTCTGCAAGTCCCATCTTTTCTCACGTGCAATTCCTGAAATCAATGGGTTTGTTTCATCATGAGTTTCACACCCGCAAAAAGTATATATTAAATGGGATCCATACGGCGCCGTTTGCTTCCATCATAGGACGGTTCTGTTTGGTCAGTGGTTGCCGTATTCCTTCTCCCTGAATGGCGCTAATGTGAATGAGCGCCTGTTAACACCCTATTCTGTTTCTATGAAAATTCTGATAGCAACAGTATACACAAAATTCTCATATTTATTTATTTTTTTACAGAACAGTCTTTTAATCTATGGCTTATCTTCTTCTGCGTTATCTGTTTAATTATGAGAAAACTCTAAATAATAACTTTTTGTGCATTATTTTTGCATGCAATATTAATTTTACCATCACAAGCAAAAATTTGCAACTTACGTATTCTGTTCACATGTCTAAGATAGGAAACTCTATTGTAGCCCCTGCCAACTTTGGCTTCAATTGGTCAATAAAAAGTATTAAGCCTATTTTTAGTAGAGTAACCCAGCAGCAAGTGTTCACTGCAATACCACTGCAGCACCACCACAGGGAAAATGCAGCATACTTTTCCATTGCAGCAATGGGCTTTCTGTCTAATGCAGAGCTGCGCCACATACTCCTTTGTAGTTGTCCTGCTCATGGTTGAGGGCCCTGAGACATCACTTTCTAATCTTCTAGTGTAGCATCTTATTGCTGATATTGAAGACGGGTCTTCTTGAATTTGTGTAAAACTGGTCCCTGAAGTTGTCTAATTAACGTCTACAGTTTATGTTACGAATCTTATTGGGCTACATACCCAGAAGTGGAAAACAGAAAGTTATAGTTTAATAATGAAGTTTAAATCACAAATATAGAATCGAGCGTAGCAGAGACGCTCAATCCCGAAACAACAGAGGTGAGTATATGGCCCAGAACAGTCAGGCATTCTAGCCCTAGCAGAGACATAGAGTTCCGCGGTAGAGCTGGGTTTGATACATGGACAAGCTCAGGTTCCGGATCATACCCCTATCTTTGAATAAGCAAGCCAAAAGGGTCATTTCCCAATCTAGGGATTGGTCGTGCTCTGGATATAGGGTACAAGAAGATCCTTGTTTGAACTACCTCAAAGAAGGAGTTGGAAAGTCCTATAAATATTAGTTGGTTAGCTCCGTCCTAGGAGCCTCCAACGGCAAATGCTCTGAATGGAGCCTCCAACGCTGATGTGAATGAAGCCTAAGTAAGTCAATTGACCCACATTTCAGTGACAACAGTCCATTTCTGTGTGCATATACAGTAATACTAAAATGATGCACATAATAGTAATAAGAATTACAACAGAGCTGTATATGGCAGCTTTTTCACAGTTTCCAGATAGCTACGGGAGATTTCATAGGATTGCTGCTATTCCACAACTTCGCTATTGTTTATACCGCTGTTTTTGATTTCACTATATTTTAGAATACCTCCACAGATTACATTAATAGATGCTTAAGAAGTTGTAGAGAATGTCATTATAGCACACCCCTTTATATAAGAATGATGCCCTAACAGAGTTATAGTAGTATGGCATGACTAGATGTATCATAGTGGCAGACCATGCAGCTTCTATGGGGAGGGTGGTTAGGAGTGTAGTGATGTCAAGCAGAGCCTAATTATTATCTGTCCTCTATATATACACCACTGCATACCGCATGATGCAAAATATAGTAAAACGGAATACATATAGAAGACAGTTGGATCTGGTAAAATGGGTGAAGAACTAGTGCACCTTGTAAAACTCCATACACTTTGATGAAGATAAAAGTATTACAAGACTGGCTATAAACTTATTATACAGCAAATCCCTAAGTGACAGGCAGATTAAGGAGGGTATGAAATTATAGTGTTATGTTCCTAGTTTGTCTTAACCAGTGCTACCTTCTATGTTCCCTTCTCTGTCAATCGGGTTTTTACATAGCATCAAAGAACAACCTGTCCCTGTCAGTCTATGGCAGTAGACGGCAGCTGTTGACCAGATGTTCCTCAAGTGCTCTGAAAATACAGCTGCCCGCCTTGCTAACAATCAGACATGGGAAATCATATGGGAAATCACAGCTACAAAATATTATGTGCAGTAAATGCCTCCAAGGTGCGGGCTGCCCCCTGCTGGGGGAGACTGCAGCTCTCACTGTAGGAACACAGGGTGGTATAACCAAGGGAGTCGCAAAGTGTTTCCACTTTCACACCTCATTAGGCAAAACACATAGACATGACAGATTATGGTTTCAGAGACAGGATCTTGCTGGTACAGGGATGCTGGGAAAAAAAAGTATCCCACCTCAGCAGATGGCTAACATCACCTTCCTATGATGGAAAATCCGTTAAAGCAAGAAGCACTGGAAACCTGAACAGGAACACGAAAAGTCAATGGACTCATGTCTGTCGTTACAGAGCTGCATGTACTTTACTGTTTACACAATCTACAGCTCACGGCTTAACTTCTCTGACTAACTAATGTTGTTCATGTCCTACACCATAATATTACATGAGAGCGTAATCTCAGAATCCCGGCTCCACCTGCACACAGCCCTGACCTTTCCAACTAAAAATAATAGAAGCTTTAGCTTAGGTTGAAAACAGCTGTGGTGTTTATTGGAAAAATATACTCCAAAAGTACACCAATATAAAAGTACCGTTTACACTTTTTCTCGTTTAGGTTTCCCATACATGATCCCACTCTTAATAGAAAGTCATACAAAAACCCTATAAAATCCTGATATAAAATTAAAGGGAACCCATCGTGTTAAACGTTCAGACCTATCATGAGATAGAGCAGGAAGAGCTGAGTGGATTGATCCATAATTTCATGAGAAAATATTTAGTATAATTTGTAATTCATTCGTTTAATTTCCTGCTCATTGTAAGCTTAGGAGTCAGATGGGCGGCGTTATTAGTGATTGGCATCCTTCCTGTCAGGACTGGCGGCTCTCGGGGTCTCCGTGCCCCACCACCGGTCCTATCACCCGAGCTGATCGGGTGCGGCGCAGAGGAGCCCCAGTCTTGGTGACCTCCCCTGGCCGCCGGTTCCGGCTGCACACGTCCCTGTTGCCATGACTCACAGGCGCTTTTGCTCTGCTCTGTCTCTGCAGATGCTGGGAGGGCCTGTTCTCCCAGCATCTAATTTGGTCCTGCTGCTGTCAGGCTCCCCGCCCCAATCAGCTGCTGGGGCGGGAGTTCTGACAGCATTTTAACCCCTCAGTTTCTCCTGATCCCTGTCAGTGTATGTTTGTCTCCAGGTTACACCTGCGTTATTCTGATCTGATTGCCCGTTGTGACTTTCTGCGTTTGGACCCGACTTTGACCTCGCCTGATCCCTGGTACCGTGTATTCTTCTGTTGCCGACCCGGGCTTCCTGATTTGCCTCTGTGTCTATTTGTCTCTGTATTTGTTTGTAAGTCTGACCCCTTGCCCCGCTTCCCTAGTGAGTATAGGGACCGTCGCCCAGTTGTCGCCCTGGGGCCTAGCCCAGGGGGGCAAGTGGGTAGGGTCAGCGGTTGCGGGTAGCTTTTAGGTACTTCCAATAACCGGACCCCAGTTTCCTGACACTTCCTTGTATAACTGTGCGGAAAGAAATAGCCGGCAGCCACTAATTAGGAGCACTAATTGGATTCTTAAGCCTAGAGAGAGCAAGAAATTAAATGTAAAAATTACATTGGAACAAAAAAAAATCATTATTCTAAGGTACAGTCCATGGAGGTAGACTGATCTGCCAGTCCCAATACCTTGAATAAATGGGAAGTTAAAATGTGGTACATGGAGGGTATGACTATAAAAGGTGGCCATAAACAGTCCAATAAATCTGCCCAATAAGGTGAACTATGTATGGAAAAAATACAAAGAACCAAACAGCACTGAGAGGTCTGAGGAAGGGAAGACATCTCCTGGACTGAGGATGCAGCAAGACATCATTGTCCACATAACTGGTTTAAAAGTATTTTCTGAGAGTAAAAAAATTCTGGGCAAGGGATGGGCTAAAATAACAGAAAGAAAAGCAATACTCACTGGTTTAATTAACCCCTCCTTACCGCCCCGGGTCATACGTTAGCTGATAACTTTCAGGAGGAGAGAGTAGAGAGAGACTAAAGACCCTTTTACACGCAACGATTATTGCTCAAATTTCATTTAAATGTCCCAAAGTGAATGTTAATCATTATGTGATAAGGGCAGTCATGTACTATTCGTTTAATTCTTCTTTGTCGCTGGTTTTTAGCCCACATAAAAGCCATTGTCAAGTCGCTCAAAATTTGCGTTTACGTTAGCTAATGAAGGAAATAGAGATGATTCAAGCTATTATCTGAATGTGTAATTTTATGCAAAAATGTTGTCAATGTGTTCAGTCGTTTGGCCATTTAAGCGATTATTTTTGCATGTAAAAGGGCCTTAAGCCGTCAGTCCTACTTCAATGATAGATTTCCTTCACCTCTGTTCACTAAATGACTATCGCTTTTGTGTGAAAGTACAGGAGCAATAGTCATCCTGTCTAAATGCACCCTAAGGGCGCATTCAGACGACCGTATATCGGCTGGGTTTTCACGCCCAGCCGATATACGGCGTCTCTCTCTGCAAGGGGAGGAGACTGGAAGAGGCGGGTGCAGTGCTCTGAGCTCCCGCCCCCTCTCTGCCTCCTCTCCACCCCCTGCACTATTTTCAATGAGGAGAGGTGGGGCGGGGGTGGAGCTAATTTCTGAAACTTAGCCCGCCTCCTCTCATTGCAAATAGTGCAGAGGGGCGGAGAGGAGGCAGAGAGGGGGTGGGAGCTCAGAACACTGCTCCCGGCTCTTCCAGCCTCCTCCCCCTGCAGAGAGAGACGCCGCCATATATCGGCTGGGCGTGAAAACCCAGCCGATATACGGTCATGTGAATGCACCCTTAGACTGCTGTGTCTATCTATATACAGTGTTATATAGAAGCTGCAGAAGACAAAGGGTGCTTTTTTTTTTTTATTAAACCCTATTGCAAAAATGATTGTCGTTCCGGATGTCGTTCCATCCAGGGTTCCAGTCTGAGTGACCGAATCCTTCATTCCCACTCCCTCCCTTTTTTTTAAATCTTCTCCTCCCTCTCAGTCTCCCTTCTGTGTCTCTTGCTCCTCCCCTTCCCTTACACATACCCTTAGCCCCCCTTTCCCCTTCTAAGCATAACCCCTTTCCTGCTTACTTCGGGGAGCTAGCAGACAGTTTCCATCATAAGGGAATACTTAGGTTGAATATTATTTTCAGTTTACAGATTCCAAATTCTTTCCAATTTCTGTAATGATACGTTCCTGAACCTGTCCCAGTCTGCTGTCGTAGATAGGGACAAGCCTATAAAAATATGAAACTTGCACTTTGATGTTGCAATTGAACATTGTTGAATTGTATTCCTAACGTGAAAGACAAATAAAAAAGGAATAAAAAAAAAAAGATTGTCAGCCAAAAATACATGCATTTAAGTGAAAAAATTATTCCCCTGGTCTGTGGGCTTTAACCCCTTAATGCCACAGAACGTAAATTTACATCCTGGCAGGATGATAGTTAATACAACATAATGTAAACTAACATCCTGTAGATGGCACAGGCTCAGAAGTGAGCGCACGCCATCCCGCACCAGGACTCGGCTGTGAATGACAGCTGAGCTGAGCTGACCTTTCGCTGAAACAGCGAAGATAGGTGACAACACCAATCCTCCCTATTAACCACTTACATGCCACGTTCAATGTAGATCATGGCATATAAAGGGTTCACCTCTGTGACGTCATCAGCGATCAGAGCTATTCTGGTTTAATCCCCCTACAGAAACATAAAAATGTAAAGAAAATAAACATAGTGTGAAAAAAACATCGGGAAATAACAAAAAAGCACCTTTCCCTTCTTTGTATAAAAAAAATGTTTAAAAAACCCACATATTTGGTATCATTGTATGCATAACGACCTGTACAATAAAAGGAACACACTATTTGTCCTGCACTCACTGTGTCCTCAATGTACTCTGATATAATTTGAGTAAAGGGTACATGGTTTAAGGGCCCTTTCACACGGAGCAATTATACTGTATATTAAATCACTGTAGCCTGAGTAATGATTGTACAATCAGCAATAATCACTCTTTTGTTGTTCATTAAATCTTTTATGAAGACCTAAAAATTATTTTTTGTCAGCATTAGTAGATATATGCTAGCAGTTAGCAGTAAAGACAAAAGGAAAGAAGATGTTACATGATGCTCCTGGGATCTGAAGTTCTATTGGTTACCAGAAGCACACTTCCACAGGTGTGGGATGATTGAGCTGGTTGGGTGTGTATTGCTCCAGCCAGCCAATCACCACTGATCTGTGCAGATAAGTTCCAGCCCCTATTGCTCGAGGGTGCTAGACATTTATGCATTTTGTGTTATACATGCTGCTTCTTTGAGTTGTTTCCCTAGTTTCCCTGAAGATGGTCTGGACACCTGATCTCCCAATCTGCATGTTCTGCTGGTCCCTGCTCCCTTCCCTTTTATCAGGCTGGCCTCCAGACATCAGATATCCTGTACGTTGTCAGATGGGTGATGTTTGACACCATGTTCCCTGCTGCCGTCAGATGGGTGATGTCTGACACCATCTTCCCTGCTGCCGTCAGATGGGTGATGTCTGACACCATCTTCCCTGCTGCCGTCAGATGGGTGATGTCTGACACTATGTTCCTTTTAAGTCAGATTGATGTCTGATACTTTGCCCCTTTCTCGGTGTGTGGACACTTGAACTAGCTCCTGTTTATCTATGCATTTTGTGTTATACATGCTGCTTCTTTGAGTTGTTTCCCTAGTTTCCCTGAAGATGGTCTGGACACCTGATCTCCCAATCTGCATGTTCTGCTGGTCCCTGCTCCCTTCCCTTTTACCAGGCTGGCCTCCAGACATCAGATATCCTGTACGTTGTCAGATGGGTGATGTTTGACACCATGTTCCCTGCTGCCGTCAGATGGGTGATGTCTGACACCATCTTCCCTGCTGCCGTCAGATGGGTGATGTCTTACACTATGTTCCTTTTAAGTCAGATTGATGTCTGATACTTTGCCCCTTTCTCGGTGTGTGGACACTTGAACTAGCTCCTGTTTATCTATGCATGCATGAGGTTCTGAGTGGGGTTTCCATCTGTCTGTCAGGTGAGCAGACTTTAGGTGTGAACAATGACTTGGTCCTGTTCAGTGTATGTCTGAAGGTGTGGACTACATTAGTTGTGAACAATGTCTTGTTCTGTGTGATGTTCCCTTTATGTTGCAGTAATATGGTGTGAACAGGGTTGTGTTCTGTGTATGTATGTAGGTGTTGACTACACTAGGTGTGAACTGTCCTATTCAGTGTGTATTATGTTGTATTTCTCTTCTCTGGTGCTTCTGCTTATTACCATCTAGGGCGAGACAGTTGGCTCTTAGGTTCCAATATAGGGCCGTCCCTACCTCGATGATTGCCCCACTTGTAGGCAGGGTCCCCCTTTCTTGTATTGTATTTGTCATATTGGTGTAGGGACTTACAAGACAACGAGGACCCTTGATATGGGACAAAATACAAATCAGTACTTATAGATATTTCCATCTGCCTGGTTGTTTAGTACATTAGTAAGTATTTGGCCACATGCTGTTGGGTCTGATGTCACTGTTTCCCCTGTGGGTGTTTGCATGCACATCTGGTTTATATTTGTTTGATGTTGGTGCCTGGTGATGTATGCATGTCCCAACTCCCGTTTCTATCCTCCAGTCATAAAATTGGGTTGCTTTCATGTAGGTCGTTGTTCTCAAGGCCTAAGAGAACATAACAGAAGGGGTGGCAGCAGTCACACTGGCAACTGGGCCCTAAGCCAGAGGGGGCCAACAGGCACCTCCTTGCCACACTGACACTCCCTGCATGCACGGTTAATCATTTAACACTGAGCTTGTTCCTTTCTTCTACTTTTCGTGTGGCTGGCAGTCGGTGAATCATCAATCTTCCTCTCTTGTCTGCTCTACTTGTTCTGCAGACAGAAGAGGATGATTGGCGATTCACTAACTGCTGGCCGCACTGCTCTAAGTGGATGTAAAAAACAACTCAATATTAAATGAATAACTGCAATCAGAAACAGGCAGAAATTAAATTGTAGAAGGCTCTAAGAGGACCTTTATTTATTTGTGGGGGGAAAGCACACAGAAGGCTCTATTATTACCTAATGAGGGGCTATTGAAGTGGTTCTCCCACTTCCTGAAAATAGGTCATTAATTGCAGATCGGGGGAGGTCTGCAGTTTGGGACCCCCAATGATCAGCTGTTGCCATGGGCTAATCACTGTAAATATGGAGTTGCAAAGAGCTTTGTAAACTATGCAGTGGCCCCAGCTGGTAGTGCATACTGAGTCCCGTTAAGTTTAGTGGAACTCCGCTTGCAATACCAGTCATGGCCATTGCACAATGTGTGATGCTGTTTGCTTCCGGCAAAAAAGGCAGCTACGTACTCAGTGACTGGCCCGGGGAAACAGCTGATTGCTGGGGGCTCTGAGTGTCAAATCCCCACTCATCTGCCCTTGATGACCTATTCTGAACATAAGTCAGCAACAGTCAGAAGTGGGAGAACCCCTTTAACTCCCTAGTGACATGGCCCATTTTGGACATAAGGACGCAACAATTCTTTGGGTGATTTTTATCTCTCCTTTTCGAAAACGATAACTTTTCCCGTCGATATGGCCATGTTAGGGCTTGCTTTTTTCGTTGCGACCTGCAGTTTTTATTGCTACTATTTTTTAGAAACATATAATGTATTGTATAACTTATTAGTTTTTTTGAAGAACAGGGAAAATAAACACATCAATTCTGTCCTAATTTTTTTTACAGCAATAATCATGCAACATAAATGTGGGTTGGTTCGATTATGACAATACTAAAATTCAATATTTTTTTAGGTCTTTCCAGTTTTGCACAATAAAAACCCTTTTAAAATAATTTTTTTTTTCATCATTGGATTCATAACTTTTTTTTTATTTTTACACCGGCAGAGTTCTATGAGGGCTTGTCGTTTTGTATAAAGAGCTGTAGTTTTAATTGGTACCATTTTAAGTACATATGGCTTTTTCCATCACTTTTATTGCGTTTTGTTGTGAGACTAATTCAGAAAAGACATACAATTATTGTTAAATATTAATGTATGTCTTACCAAAAGTAAAATTTGCAATATCGTTGATTGGCACAAATTTTTTAAAATTTATTTTCACGTGTTAAAGAACCCTAAGGCCACCCTGAAGCATGCTGAGAAACACTGGTCTAAATTATTGCTATTGGTCTAAAGCTAAATGGGGGACCTATGAAAAGTCACAATTTTGTGCAAATAACAACAGTATTAACCAGTCAGCCCCAAATTGCTTTGAATGAGAACCTCATTGAAGGCACTGCCCATTTTAGACAACTAAGCGCTGCGGAATATGTTGGCGCTATACAAATAAAGTTTATTATTATTATTACATCTTTGCCCTGAGCAGTCACCTTACTAACTTCTAGCGATTATTGCTACAGGGTCCCACTGTTACCAATAGACACTTGTAATATACATTACTCAGCAGACTGTGAAACTAAAGGGCCTTTTCACAGAGGGTAGTTATCACCCAAACAATCGTTGGTGTGAATCATTATTCCCCATCATTGTCTAGTGTAAACACTTCGAGTGATTGAATGACAAATGTTATTTCATTCGCTAGTAAAGATGAGTGAGCATACTCGCTAAGGGCAATTACTCGAGCGAGCATTGACCTTAGTGAGTACCTGCCCGCTCAGAAGAAAAGATTTGGCTGCCAGCGTGAGGGTGCGGTGAGTTGTGGGAGTGAGCAGGAGGGAGCGGGGGGGGGGGGGGGAAGAGAGGGAGAGAGAGATCTCCCCTCCATTCCTCCCCGCAGCTCCCCGCCCCCCCGCCGTCATCAGAATCTTTTCTTCCGAGTGGGTAGGTACTCGCTAAGGGCAATACTCGCTCAGCTCTATTCGCTAGTCTTTTATGCTTATCTAAACAATCATCATTTGGTGAAAAAAACATCCCATCGTAACTAGGGGAGATACTGTCAATAATTATGGAAACTATATGGTAGGGCAAATGATCATAAGAACAAGAAAAGGCAGATACCTGAAACATATAAATGCAATTAAACAAGTGCCGATCAATGGATTTGTGGTCCGCATTTAGCTGTAGACATGAAAGCTGTGCTATTATTGCTTACTATGGGAAACAAGGATAGTCTTACTGGTAGACAGTTTTGCTAAATGAAAATATTTGAGTTTCTGTTTCCATTGATATCAAATTTATGTATTTGAGTGTCATTTAACGAGAGTTATGAGTGTTTCAAAATCGGGAAGATAATTTGTAATAAACCTGTGTTTGCTGGAATGTTTCAAATGTTCCAAATGAGCATCCAAATGGCTATGTTCACACTGTTTTCAGCAAAATACTCCTGATATATGCACCATAGAACTCTATGCCCTGTTAGCATACACCTAGGCACTAGCATACCTTTTATTAACAGTATTAAATGGCATAGTGCCTTGTAGTGTAGGAACCTCTCAATTACCACAATGTCCCCTAAAAAGGAATATGCTAAGGGGTTGTCAAAAGTTGATAGGTTGTCCTCTATGGCATATGACAGACCTTTCACCCAGCCAACCAGAAACCTACTGTACACTGATGAGAGGCCGAAACCTCAAAACGGCTGTCTGTCATGGTTATCTTTGCCTTTTGGAGAAGACTCTGGTTTTGGCTTATATTCCCAGTCATGTTACAAGGCCTGTTAAAAGGCTGCACATTGATTTGTGGGAAAGCTACCTTTTAATAGGCGGTGCTGCCGAGGTATTATAACTTCTCCCATTTGCATACTAAATTTCCCAAAGGAGCATTGCATGGCCTTTTATTATAAAGGCCCATTTAGACGGGACGAATGTTGGGCAAACGATGCCGGACACTCATCCCCGCATACGGTCCTTTTGCATGGGAGCTAGTATCACTGGCTTGCTCACAGTGCTGCAAGTTGGTGGGCGGGGAGGCTCAAGAGATTTCTCTCCCCGCGCTCCCCCGCCCCTCTCCATTGACTTAACATAGCGTCCGTTCAATACTGAACAGCTGCTATTTACACAATCAGCGTTCAGCTCATTGCCCATCATTTATGCAGCATAAACGATGGGCGATGAGCTGATCGCTGATCGCTCAGTGTAAATAGCAGCCATTCAGTATTGAACGGCCACTATGTTAAGTCAATGGAGAAGGGCGGGAGAGAACCAGGAGTAAAATCTCCTGCAGCTGCCCCGCCGTGAGCCAGCGATACTAGCTCCTATGCAGCAGCACGAGAGCGAGTATGTGCGAGGACAAGTGTCGTGCATCGTTTGCCCGACATTCGTCGCATCTAAATGGGCCTTAGAACAACTCAAGCCTACTGGGTGGCTTCCACAAGGCAAAAACTGTACCACTCCTGACCCTATTAGCACTTTGTAATTTATAATCTATGTCAGATATTATCATTCATTTCTATGAGGCTCAAATGATAAGGTTTACTATTAGGAGCAAGGAAAATCAGACAGGAAAACTGATGTGGGGAATTCTTCACATTTATTTGCAAGAGAGAGGATTAACATGTTTTAATCATGAGGATGTCTTTGCTATGTCTTTCTGGGGACAGACTTTTTAATGCTACTTTTGTCTCAGATAAAATTCCTTACAGTTCAATTTGCACAGGGATCAAGCGTTCCTAAACGAAAAGACACGCTGATGAATTAATTGCTGTAACCCGGCCGCAATCAGTTAAAAGGAGAAGATAACGAGGTTTTTGGACTGAACTAACTTGGCACCCGCAGCCAAGTTCCCCAGTGAATCAGGCGCCTGTGTTCAGAAGGCATCTCTGAGCATTTGTGCCTTGTGAAAATGGGGACACCTAGTCCCAGAAATGCAATCCCCCCTCTGCGGAAGACTTTAATGTAGTTCTTCTCTCATCTCCTTGCAGCTGCTTTTAATTTAACAAAAACTGAACGTTACCATCTGAGGAAGAAAAAAACCCTTGCAGGTTTACAAATAGAATGGAGAACACAAAGGGGCCAAGTTGAGAGGTGGTTGTTTTATGTCATTTTTGAAATCAGGACATGGGCACAAAAATGTCTACAGCATTGGGATGTTTGCACACAAATTTCTCGCAATGGATTAGAAATATGTTGCATTTCTAACATTACTGTAGATAAAATTACTGTAAACAGGTATTTAATATGTTACACGAGAAAAAAGGATCTGTTTTAGTTTTCCGGAAACAGTGCCACTGTCATTCGTATAATGTGCCGGGTATCGCAGCCCTAAATGTTTGCAATTCTAGACAGAACCCATATATAAAAGTCCTTTTGTTACCACCTCAAGTAATCCATTTAACAATATAATTCTAATTGCCAAAGGCAAAAAATACCTAGAGGTAGTATTCCCTAAAATATAATCTAAATACCTTATTATTCAAAAAGGACAAAAACAACATTGAATGATATTTAACATAAAGGGGCAAATGGTGGTAGCAATGAAATGTGACCAGCAGTCATCAATTAGTATTGTGTGTGTAATTGTGCCTATACACATAAAACACAGGCCTGGATGGCCAACTTCCAAAAGCCTATGTGGAAATTAATATGTCAGCACCACCAAAACCCTATTAAAATCTAATCTATAGCCACCCCAACATGTATTGCCTTGCGGCATCATCAGGGGGAGCAAAAAAACAGGGCTGTAGATGTTGTCTTTGGCCTTTTTAAATAATAAAGTATTTAGATTATATTTTAGGGGACATTACCTATGGGGATTTTTTGCCTTTGGCAACTTCATAACTATTCTATTTAATGATATGACCCCTTTAGGAAATCCAATTTCATTTGCAGCTCCTTGACAATAAACTGATCACTACAGTATGGTTGATGGATCAGCTATTACCAGGGTAAGCTGGACCTGCATATTGGCAAATCATTTATTACTAACATCAAAAGGTGTACATATAGTGCTTGATTGTACTGAGACCTCCAGCTCAAGGGGCTAGTATAGGAGGGTCCTTTGCGATGAATCCCTGTAAGGCATCTATATGCTTGAATAGGGCATCTGGACATGGGCCAATTAATTTAATGTCAAAATCAGAGACTTCAATTAAAATCACTGAATCCTGTATCCTTTATAGTCACTCCCTTTTTTGATTTTGCTTCTGATATTATCAGTATTAATAGAGCATGTAGCAAGTTTTTGCTGAAGGGAAGTCAGTTAAAAATATTGTTAGAACTTTTAAAGGGATTCTGTCATCAGTTTCATGCTGTCTGATCCCCCGGGCAACATGAACACGAGACAGTTACGCACATTACCCCTGTGTATGTTTTATTCTAAAAAGCGGGTGGCAGTACCAATGTGGTTCACTGATGGGTATGCAGGGCAACCCGCCGAATTATCATGGCGTCATTAATAGGTTGCTGGTCTGCATGGGGAACTACATAAATCAGAATAGTCTGGCACCCTGTATCCACTATGTGTGGGAGTGTACACCAAGCATCCACCCCCCTCATTATCAGGAGGCAGTGTGAGTGGGTGTTTTATCGGTGCCCTCACAGGTGTTATTGGCTCCTCCATTTGGTAGTCAGCTACCTGCATGGTGAGAGGATGCATCTATATGCACTCCTCAGTCAGTAAGTAACGGCCATTTTCTGTGATTGTTTTTAATTCTTGATTTCCCCTTCTGTGAGTTGTTTCTGATATTAGCAGTATTAATAGAGCATGTAACAAGTTTTTGCTGAAGGGAAGTCAGTTAAAAATATTGTTAGAACTTTTTAAAGGGATTCTGTCATCAGTTTCATGCTGTCTGATCCCCGGGCAACATGAACACGAGACAGTTACGCACATTGCCCCCCTGTATGTTTTATTCTGAAAAGCTGTGGCGTTTCAGAAAAAAAGTACTTTAAAGTGTGACATGGACCTGAGTTGCAAGTCACAAAGGCGAGGCTGTTGCCCTATACACAAAAGGGGGGAGAGCTGTCAGTCTTCATGCTGTGGGTGGGGTAAGGCCATTGAGCCCGCCTCCGTGACTCAGAGCTCAGTTTTGAGTCAACCTTCAAAGTTTGGTTATTCAGAAATGCCACAGCATTTCAGAAGAAAACATACACGGGGGCAATGAGCATAACTGTCTAGGGGTTCATGCTGCCCGGGGTTCGGACAGTATCAACTTGATGACAGAATTTCTTTAAGAACAGAAAACAGAGAAGCATGGCAGTACCTGATGTTAGCAGGTACAATTTAGCTTGTCTGATCTGTTGCACTGATGCTCATCCATGATGATAAGACATTATAAATATATGTTTAAAATAAGAAAGTGATTTCGACTTTTTCCTTTATTTTCTAGATATTTGAAAATAGGCGATCCTCCTAAAGTTATACACTTGATGCCATCAAAAACTATAGGACCACTGAAGAGATATGGATCTGATGAACATATTACAGATACTTAGAGAAAGGGATATATCCTCAATAGGGTTCAGTGAATTAAAGGAACAGTTTAATCTCTCGAACTCATATATTTATATCTACTTACAGATCATGTCCTTTTACCTATCTATTTTAAGCAATAGGACAAGGTTGCTCTGACCTTCAGTATTTGAAGGCTGACAATATTGCGGGGTACAGGATTTCAGAGGATATAGGGATTAATTTATTGAGATGGAAAAGATACTTGGGGACCATTTTCCCTGTTGATATGGTTAAAAATAGGATGGCCAAAGGTTTAGGGAAGATTAGCCAAATTTGTAAATCGGAGAAATAGATGTAAATTATTTCTGTGTTATTTAACACTTTTTATGTTGTATACAATTTGCTGTTAGATTACATTCCGAAATATAAACAGAAATGTCCCAAGTTTAGCCTTCATGAGGTTAAAGTGATGCACTGCTTCATGAAATACAAAAAGGTGGAATCTTTCTGGAGTAAAATAAAATTAAAATTAGATCAAAGGCTGATATGTATTCTTCAATTTACACCTCTGCCGGTATCTATTCTGTTACAAAGGTAGGGAGGATGAGATCAGGAGAGGAAGAAATACCCTCATACTGTCCATTAGCCATTTTTGGTAGAAAAAAGGATTTTTAAAATACTGGTTATTTGAGATGGCACCACCAATTATTGAAATAACTGAAGATCCAAAAAGGACAGCTAAAACTGATGAAAATGACTATAAACTATAAACTATTTTATGAGAGGAGGAAGAGATTCATAGGAAAAAGTCTGAATATGAAAGAGCAGAATAGCAAACTAAGAGAATAAAAGCATTTACCCTCAAGAACCATTAATTAAAGGGGTTGTCCCACCACAGCAAGTTATCCCCTTTGTGAACATTGAGACCACTGGCGATGGGCAAGATAAAGTGTTTAGCCATCTCTAGTAGTCCCACTAAAGTGAATGGAGTGAAGGTGTGCATGCGTGTCCTCCACTGCCCAAACTTCTGGACACATCTGGTCTGCATTCTCGGGATTGGTGGGGGTCCTAGTGGTATGATCCATACCAATGAGCAAGTCATCCCCTATCCTCTGGATAGAGGATAACTTGTGGTGGGAATACCCCTTTTATGATTCTTTTGGAGAATGATTCTTGTAGCCTCCTCTAGTATGTGTGGTAGGTCTTTTGGGAAAAAGAAGTGACTGAATATTGATCTGTCTGCTATTCCTTACAATGGCGTATAACACTTAAGCCCCATTTACACGCAAAGATGATTGCTTAAAATTCGCTCAAAAGACAGTTTGAGCGACAGTTTTGAGCGATCATTTTGCATAACTACTAATGAGCACTAATGCTTATTAGTAGCTTATTAGCTTCATTTGCATTTAAATGAAGCTCCCTTCACTGTATGCAGATAACAGCGTGTGGTCTGTTATCTGCATACAGCTCCATTGTTCTCCTGAGGGACAGCAGCTGAAAACAATGTTATCAACGCTCCCGCAGAGAATCTCAGCATGTGGTCCCTGCTAACAGCTGGCCGGCTGAATGATGGTTTTTCTGCTGAACTAAAAATCATTGTTTGGCCAAAAAGCTAACGATGGTAGCATTTACACGCAACGATTATCTGTAAAAAGACATCGTTTGAACGAATTTTGAGCGATAATTATTGTGTCTAAATGGGCCTTTACAAAGGAGTATACACTATGAAACTGCATCATGAGTTGCACTACCATCAAAGTGCTAACTTGTTCACGTGGTCTTCAAGGTGCATGACTTTAATAAATATACATGTGACTAAAATATATCAATTTTTATCGAAACATGCCAAAAATATCCAAGCTGACAGTAGATTTCCCCCAAAATTTCATATTTAGATCAAATAGGATATTCCACTTGAATTTTTCTCTGCAAAAGGTTGATAATTGCTCCATTATGTAGACAACCTGAGATGTTATATAAAAAATGGAAATAAATTGTGATAATGGAAAATATAAACCTAGAGACATCAGTCCATAGGCTAAAGAAACCCACTATTTAAATGTAAATTAGGCTTTTTCAACATGAGAACAAGCAGATCTACAATCTGAGCCTCAATGCAAAGTCTCTATTGTGTCTAATGAAAAGAACAGGTGCACACCTAGAATAATTATGGATGTAGAACAAGACAAGTTAACATTTATAACCTGGTTTGAATGTGCCCTAATGTTTGCAGTATATGAATGTCACCATCACCCACAAAAGAAGCACAAGTTACACACTGAACAACTGTAAATACTCCATACACAACCCAACATAATGCCATAGTTTTCACTCATGATGACAATACCTTGAATTTCAACTATCTTGGAGTTTACGAGGGCTCTCTCGTCTCCCTGGTTCGAAGTTCTCCTTGTGGATGCATCCCACCAGATGTAACAGGACGAGTGGGATGGTTGTCTCTTCTTTCTTTGTTAATATAGTCTTTAGGTTGGAGAATGCTTCAAAACATTTTGTAAATGTAAGTAGGCAATGTAACTTCAACCTCTGATCTTGAAGCTTTCAGAAAACAGCAATGGTCTTATACAGCTTTGGAACCCTAACCCTTCAAGCGCTATACCTGTAGGCTGCTTCGCCGACATCAAACTGAAGTGTAGGATGAATAGAGATTTTTTCTCCTCTATCTCTTTCTTTCTCTCCCTCCTATTCTGCTATCACCAAAGAGTAAAATAGAGGGCGTTTCATCTTTCACATGAAAACTTAATAACGCTTTAACAGGAGGGAGATCGCCTTTCCTACTGCTATTGAAACACGAGGGGGGCGTAAGGGGAATAAAGACAGAAGTAAAATAGTTTACTATGTAGCAAGGCAGAAGGAGAAGGCACTTTACGTACTTCTGTCCTTTGATGTCAAAGATTGTGAGATCTGCGTTTGTGCAAAATCAGAGAGAAGTTGACAAAAAGAAGATAAAAGAAAAGGAATTATTGTAAGACAGATCGGGTAACATAGCACCTCGTCACAAGTCTTTTAGTAATCCAATCTATAGATAAAAAAAACTAGAGCTACTTGAGCATATAGAATTTAGATCTGCTCTTTCTCGACAAGCCCAGGCTGTTTGTTTTATATAATCTAATAGCTTGGTTTACACTGTTTGAAGATGTAAAAAGATGAGAACATCTTGATCATCTCTTGTATGGTGGTGAGGAATAGAAAAGATGTATACAAAAGTGGAATACATTAGCTGGAAGTTTGGATTACAACATTCCAAAATGGTGCCCTAAATTGGCTACAAAATTCAAGAGAATAGCTGTAAGTGAAAGATGGTTAACCTAAGGAACAGGTTCAAGGCAGATTCACTGCGCAGAATAGGCAATCGTCTACTGGTGGGTACAATGTTTAAGGCATGAGTCTCATTTTTATAATGCAGGGGCACAAAACTCAAAGAACTCTATTGTAAAATAAGCTCCTGTTGGCTTTCGAAATTGGAGATATGTGGCAGAGTCGTGATCATAGCGGCAGGTATTTTACCTAGCCCTACTATCAGTAATCCCATTGAAGAACACTACAATCTGCCAGTATAAAACCACCATTCTAATCCTCTAGGCAATATCTTTGAAATGAAACATCTTCTATTGAATGCGATTTCAATTTTCGACTTAAAGACCATGAGGTGCATTAAAATCCATGGCAATTTTAATGATATATGAAATGGGCAGTAACTATAAAGGAAAGCGATGACAACCATATGTGAGAGTGGATCTGGCTTGTAACTCTCTGAGTCCGAATTTTGTAATGCAGCCTGTGCTATTCCTGTTCATTTCATATGTGCTTTCTATCCTGATTATGTAATTTCATGGGGGTGAGGAAATACTTATGTATTTGTAGAAAAGAAACTACATGGACCAAAGGAAAAAAAACATCCCAAACATGCAAAACATATGTATTTCTGGAATGTATTTTTTCATTCAATTCATGATGGGTCTCAGATGTCAATTAATATAAACCCATTAAGAGTAACACATGCCTATGTCCTCTGATTTTTATATTTGGCAATGGCGAATAAATTGAAATATATTTTATTATTGAAGCTGCGGTCAGCACGGATGGCTATTTAATCACATTAGTATCAAATCACAAGGATCCGATCTCTAGAAATAGGTACTGGACCACCAGCTTTGGTTGCTAAACCACTACAGTATATCATCTGAAGGGCCGTGAGTCAAGGTGAATCATTAGTAAATTAGAAACATAGAAGTCTGTGACGGTAGAAAAAGACCACATGGTCCATCTAATCTCCCCTTATATTATTTCCTTTTTATCTTTCTTAAATGATAGATATATGCTTGTCACAGGCAGCTTAAATTTATTTTTGATTTTCCAAACACATCTGGTTTTTTCCAAGTATCTACTATAAACGGATATCTTCTGACATTGCTTCTGATCACCCCCAACTATGATTACCTCCCTAGTTCTTGTGTTTAGTTTTTATTATGAACACTTCCCTCCTTAAGACCGGCTTCACATGACTAGATTTCTATTGCGCAATCTGCGATCGGCGTCCCCGTGAAGGATCCAAAGCAAATTGCACACATTGAAAGGTATGTGTTTTGCTTTTTCCTTCACACTCTCGGACATGAATTGCGTATTCCGTGATCAGGAAGAAAAATCGCAACATGCTCTATTTTGCTGCATACTCCATGTGGACAACTTCCATTGAAGTCAATGGAGGTAGTCTGACCCGCAGCCCATACGCAATGGGCGTTGCTAGGCGATGACGTGGGAAATACAAATACTGCAGGATCCCACATGTGGAATCCTACCTAGTCATGGGTCGGCCTTACCTTATTTTTAAAGGGAACCTGTCACCACATTTATACTGCTCTATCTTGGGGCAGCATAAACTAGTACCAGAGACCCAATTGAAGTGTGTGTATGTGTGTGTGTGTGTGTGGGGGGGGGGGGGGGGTTACTTACTATGGTAGGTGCAGTATTATTTCTACAATTCATATTTCTGTGCTGTAATGTGAGCGCAGAACGTAGTCCGCTTTATGCTATGCATTCATTGTGTAGCTCTCCATATTCATGAGCTGCTGCCAATAATTGATAGCTTTCTTCACATATAAGAACAAAACTGTTGATCAACCGTGGGAGGGCAGGGGCAGATACAGCTCATGAATATCCCAGAATATATAGCAAGAGCAACGATAAAGTGGACAACATGCTGTACTCGCATTGCAGGGCAGAAATATGGGTTTTAGGAATACCTATCCACCATAATAAGTGATAACCCCTGCGCCCCCTTACACACACTGCCAACAGGGTATCTGTCATTAGTTATGCTGCCCTCAGATAGAGCAGCATAAATCTAGTGACAGATTCCCATTAACATAGTTAAAAGTCTCGATCATATCTCCGCTCTCCCTTCTTTCCTCCAGGATATGCAGATTAAGTTTTTCGCGATTTGTGCTTGAGACATTTCACCATTTTTGTAGCCCATCTTTAGACTCGTTCTATGTTATCTATGTCTTTCTTTAGGTGAAGATTCCAGAACTGGACACAGTATTCCAGATGTGTTCTCACTAGAGCTCTATACAGTGGGATCACTATCACCCTCTTTCTACTGGTTATACCTCTAGCTATGCAGACAAGCATCCTACTTGCTTTCCCTGTTGACTGGCTGCACTCTGGACTCATTTTGACAGCTGCTCATTGACTACCAGAAACTGTACACTGCACCAAAGTATAGCACTAGGAGACAATGCTTTTAGATCACAAGGGACTTGGTATGCCGTGACTACAGTAAGTCATCAGGACTGCACAAATAAGTTAAAGGGATTTTCTCACTTTGTACAATTCATGACCTATCCTTAGGAAAAGTTCCTCAACGGATGATCGTTGGGGTTCCATCGCTTGGGATCCCCACCAATCAGCTGATTCCTGATGCTCCTGTCACTACTGTCAGCACAGGAAGCACATTGCACTGACCATAGTCTAGCATGCCAGGTTGATATTGCATGGCAGCTTCCACTGAATTCAATGCAATAACAACCTGCTGTGATATAGTCAGCGCTTTCTGCTTCCTGTGCAGTTCGTAGTGACAGCGGTGCCGGGAATCAGCTGATTTGTGGAGATCCCAAGTGGCGGACCCCCACCAATCATTTACTAATGTCCTGTCGATAGGTTATCAATAGGAAAAATTATGAAAACCCCTTTCACAGAGACAGGAAAAAAGACCGGGCAAAGCATCAATTGTTGGAAAGGTTCATACATTAATTTATAAACACAAACCAAATCAGTGATAACAATCAATACCATCTTAATTGCCTCATGTACACAATAGAGCTAGTATAGCGGCACTGCTGGATGTGAACGGCGGCATGTGAGGTTCCTGTGGGTCCATATTGTGTGCCAGCCAGTGAATCCAAGGATAAAAACTTTTGAATGCTTCTGCATAAAAGTAGAGGCATACATAGATTAGTATTGGCTAGAGACTGCTGTCGGAGCCATATTACATATCAGACTTTAATACATAATAGTGTGCATGAACACTCAGTTGTACGCGAATATCCTATGGAGACCCAGTTGTGCGTGTGTAACCAATTCCTGGTAACCCAGAAATATGTTTCATGCAGTCAGTGATGCCCCACATATAGGGCTTATTCAGAATAGCACAATTCAGGTCTGTGTGCTATCCCTGCATCCAATATACTTCACATGGAACTGTAATAGTCAATAGGGATATTCACATGTGTTTTCTTACATGGAACAATGGTCAAAAACATAGTAACATGCACCGTTCTGGTCCAATTTATAGATAACAGTACCCCATTCAAAGTCAACAGATGTATGAAATTTGGAAAGCACATGGACAGCATCCATTCAAATTTTTTTAGTGTTCAATTTCTGCAGATGCAACACAGACACGCTTGTGTGAATAAGCCCTTTGGCTACGAGCCCCCATTGGGGATTTCATGACTTTTGACAGCAAGAATACATAATAATATAGTACTGTTCTTCCTCTTAATAGTGCAGCAAAACTCACCAGAAACCCAAACCAAATGATTGTGCGTCTGTCGGTCACTGTTTCGATCCATTGCACGACGGATATGACACAGCAACGTGGTTTTCATTATAAACAGATGAAGTGACACCGAGGTGAAATGCATACTTTTAAACTTCATGTTCTTAGATTGTAAGCTGCTCAGATAGCAATATGGATAGTATGGATAAGTTTGATAATGTCATTAAAATGAAGGCTGAGAAAATAATAATGATACATTAAGCCTTTTATATTAATGAATCAACGGAGCCCATGTTTATTCTTGGATAGAGTAATGCCGATGGAATGGAATGAGATTACTTGACGTCTCTGTATTTAATTTGATAAACACAAGGCTCAAGCAGAAAAAGGTCATTCACATCTTCAGCTTCTACAATTTTTGTTGCAATTCTTTCTTTATCTGAAGCTCTTCTTAATCCACTAGTCACCATTTTTAGCCAGATAGTCAGAATACATTGTTTACCAAAACAATGGAAACCAAAATGCAATGAAAACATCTGACATACTACAAATATATCATGAGATGCAGGAACATAGCTTCAGCCGAATCCTAAAAACTGGACACAAGTTGTCTGGATTGACAAAGTGACATCATGTAAGCCTCTACTACATATTCCACGGGATTCCCCCTTCCTTACAGATCTGCAAAACATTTTCAGTTTTATGGTCCTTTTACACGGGGCAAGCTGTAGGGCAAACGATGCTGATACTCGTCCCAGTGATGCTCGGTCCGGTGCTGTTACACAGGGGCAAGTATCGGCATCGCTCACAGCGCTGCTGGACCGCTCGGGTGCGTTCTCCCCTACCCGCCTCCATTCACTGTAAGCAGACAGTCGTTCAAAAGAGAACAACTTCTGTTTACACTGAACAGCTCATCATTCAGTTTTCTGCATGCATATCCCAGGCAGCTTGAATTCATTTATTGGGGATTTTCAAACTTCATCTGCTGAAAGTTTGTTTCAAGCATCTACTACTCAAAATAATATTTCCTTCTTAATTATTGCTTCTAATTTCCCCCAAAGTAATTTAACATTGTGCCCCCCTGTTCTATTGTTTAACTTTCTAATTAAACCCCCTCCTAACCGAATCTTATTTATACCTTTAACATATTTAACTTTTCCCTTAACCAATCCTGACCACAGCATGTAAGCTGTCAACTGGAAGGGGGGTCCCTTTCAGACTCATTATTGGCCCCCCATCTTGTGATCACAGGGTGCTGATGCTTGCCATGGTAGCCCTGGGCCTAGTGAAGGGCTGCCATGTATTTAACTATATTATGGTCCGTCTGTGGCAGCGCTTAAAATATGAATACTGAAGTACTGCAGCATATTATAGAAGCGATCAAATAATCACAAGTTCAAGTCCCTCAAGACGACTAAAAAAAGATCTAAAAGTAAGGTCGCTTGCACATTGGCGGGTCAGACCCCACATGCGGGATTCCCGCCGCCAAGTTTGACCTGATGCCCATCAGGTGACCCCAGCTTACTTCTCCACCGTCTTCCTCTGCCGCGAATGTGCCAGCAATGACGTGGCTCCTGCAACCATTATGCAATGATGATTGCAGAATGGCCGCGGGATGGATGGCTTCCATTGACTTCAATGGAAGCCATCCATGTGCAGCCCGCGAGCGGAAAATCGCAATCGATTTCTGCTCGTGGGCAGGAAATAGCATTTTCTCATTGCATGCTATGGAATCCCACTCCGGATTTCGCAATGCAAATCTGCCCCTTTTGCAGGAGGCCTGAGTCAAATTTTTCAAGGAAAAATTTAAAAATATTAAAAATTAAAACAAAACACTTTTCCCACAAAGCAATCTAAACAAAAAAAAGTAAACATAATTGGTATTGCTACTTCCAAAAAAGCCAGAACTATTTATGTACTACATGGATTAATTCACATAATGAATGCTGTCAAAAAAACATACATAATGCCAGGATTGTGTTTTTTTTGGTCACCCCATTTCCCAATAAAAATTGAATCAACAATGGTCAGAAAGTTGTGTGTACCCAAAATGGTAACAGCTGTCCCGCAAAACACAAGCTCTCACATAGCCCCCACTGACACAAAAATAAAAGCTCATTCTGGAGCTTTGAATATGATGACAAAAAGGACTTTTTTAATAAAACGGTTTTTAATGTTTTTAAAGAAGTAAAACATAAAGAAAATCACTAAACATAGTTCATCATAATGGTGCTATTTTACCACACTATATAATACTGCAAAAGCAAAACTAGGATAAACGGTGCAATTGAATTTTTTTCATTTCACCCCACTTAAAATTTGTAAATAATTACAATTAAAAAATATAACTCATCCCATAAAAAACGACCCCTCATATGGCTAGGTCGATAGCAAAATGAAGAAAAACGTATGGCTCTTGAAAGGTGAGAATGAAAAAAATAGAAAATTAAAACCCAAAAAAGGCATGCATTTTTGATTTTTCTTTTACACTTGCGGATACGAATTGCATATTCCGCGAGCTGAAGAAAAATTGCTGCTTGCTCTTTTTTACCGCCGAATTGACATTGCGTATGGGCTGTGGGTACCCACGTCATCGCTAAGCAACGGCGCGGGAAATACAAACAAAGAAGAACTGTCCTGCGCATGACCGTCTGCGAGCATCCGCGGTCATTGGCAATACAGTTCCTTACCGTACACAGTGTCTTAGTTGGGATCTAGTTGGTTGCCAAGAACATAATGCTTCTGCAGGCCTCACGTACCAGACTCATTGCCTGTAACAACCAACCAGCTTCAATTTGTAAACGTGACTACAGAAATGACACCCGGACTGCTTCTGATTACTACGTGACACCATTTAGTTCACATAGGTGGCCATGTATATTTATCTGTATACAATTCTCACAGTGCAGACAGCAGAGTTGGCGGGCTGTCAGCTATAAAAGGCTTTGTCATTCCGCTAGTAATGAGCCCTTAAAATCCTGAACGCTAGACGAATGTATAAGTGACCTAAGGAAACAAGAGAAAAAAACAAAAACAGATGGCTGGTTAAAAAGGAGACACATACCAAATTCTCCTTTGTGTTGGCTTCTTCAAGAAGTCTTATAAACCTACTATACTAAACGGTAAGACTTATATTAAAGGGGAATTCCAGTTGCTAAGTGTTTTTTCCAGTTTTCACTCATCCACTTGATGAGTAAAAACTGATTGTCCGGTTGGGGCCTGATCGCTGGGACCCACACCAATCCCGAGAACAGGGGGACCAGTGTGCCCCACTGTTCCTCTGCCCTGTGGTAGAGGGCCGATCTGACCTGTGCCAATCCAATCTGTATTATGTCAGTTTTCACGGTGGCCCCACTGCATTCATTTTAATGGGCTGTGACGGAAATAGCCGAGCACTACACACAAAGTACAGGGGGCGCCATAGTTGGCCACTGATCCCAGACACCACACTGTTATGAAAACTGTGTAAAAGAAAATCTTTGTTGCCCATAGCAACCAATCACAGCACAGCTTTCATTTTACCTCAGAAGTCTAAGAAGTAAAAGCTGTGCTGTGATTGGTTGCTATGGGGAACAAAGATTTTCTTTTAGGCAGCTTTCATAACAGTGTGGTGTCAATTGTCCGAAGTAATGTTTCCTCCGGCCTGGTTCTCATTACCGTAACATACGTTATTTTTGTGTAGCAGGAATATATATTAGGGGACAATACAAAGATCTCTCTCATGATCCAAATACTAATGACCACCTGTTCGTCCATGAGTGAGTGAGTTAAATGCTCTGTCCCGATCACATGACCGTGACATCATCAAGGATCCTAAAACATAAAACATGCAGAGCCTGACACCAGTCATGTGCTTACAAGCCCTGTGATGATGTCACCGCCATGTGACCAGTCACCTGGGCTCTGTGTCCCTGAGTGAGTTACATGCTCCGCGTCCGATCACAAGACAGTGATGTCATTACAGGTCCTTCATCCCTGTGCAAATTATGGGTGGACTACATCCCCTACAAACCCCCACAGCCTCAGTTGCTATGGAATACTAATGACCACCTGTCTATAAGTGAGTGACTGTGTGAGTTACATGTAAAGATGCCACTGCCATGGGATCAGTCATCTGACCTCCGCCCCTGATCACATGACAGTGATGTCATCACAGGTCCTTCACTTTTATTAAAGACCTGCAGAGCCGGACAGCCACCGTGTGCTTACAGCACCTGTGATGATGTCACCGTCATGTGATCAGTCACCTGTGTGGGAAGAGTCTGGAGTCACATGACCAGGGGGTCATCAGTGTGTGCAGGACTCTGCTGTGATGGTTGTGATTCCTGCTGTATGGGATGAGGAATGTATGTAGCAGAGCTCTATGTGATGTACATGCAGCAAAGCTGTATGTGTGTGTGTGACGTGCATGTAGCAGAGCTGTGTAGTGCATTGCGCCACCAGAAACACTGGTACTATAATTTCCTAATAATTACTAGTCTGTTTATACCCCGTACTGTGATTGTAACAAGGGGGCACTCTCTACATCTAGAGGAAAGATGGTTTCTACACCACCATAGAAGGCGGTTCTTTACTGTAAGAGCAGTGAGACTATAGAGCTCACTGCCTGAGAACGTGTTGATGGTGAATTCGATGAAAGAGTATTAGAGGATCCTGGACACCTTTCCTGAGCATTACAATATCACATTTTATAGTCACTGATTACTTCAGAAGGGTTGATGATCCAAGGAGTATTCTGATTGAAAGACTTGTAGTCAAAGAATAAATTTTTTACCCCTTAAGTTTGACTTCACACACTTAGGGCTTATTCAGACGACCGTATATCAGCCGGGTATTCACGTCCGGCCGATATACGGCATCCCTCTCTGCAGAGGGAGGAGGCTGGAAGAGTCGGGAGCAGTGCACGGAGCTCCCGCCCCCTCTCCGCCTCCTCTCCACCCCCTGCGCCCCTTGGCACTATTTGCAATGGGAGAGGCAGGATGGGGGTGGAGTTAAGTTCCAGGAGCTAAGTGAACTGGCATTACGAGTGCAGAAATTACATTACTATGTATCAGCCTGAGTATTGCCATCTCAAAACCTTGTTCATGCGCAAATATGCTCTGTTGTGGTGAGCGGATTTACACATACATTCGTCTATCAAAGCTCTTAATGTGATCTGCATCCCGATTTTAGCATCATTTAATGAGGTTAATCTGCCTGTGCTAACCCCGACACAGTTTCCGTTTCAAAAAGTGGCAAGTCTTGTATGTCGCAGAGTGCTAAGGCAGCAGAAATACAGTCCTAAGCTCTTGCTCACAACCAGAAGGTTGTGTGTTCAATCCCCGCTGGTTTCAGGTAGTTGGCTCACCCTTCCATCCTTCCGAGGTTGGTAAAATGAGCACCCAGCTTGGTGGGGGGTAATAGATAAATTACCTAAAAGTGCTGTGGACTAAGTTGGTGCTATACAAATAATATGTTTTATTTTATTTTTAAGTCTTTTCTTTATTTTTTCACAATACAGGTTTAAATTCCTGTATGGAAGAATCAGTGTGGTAAAGATTACAGCACGGATTCTCGTTGAAATTAACGGGATACTTTCTGATGCAAATTCCGCCATGGATTTCATATGAAATATACGTTGAATCCGTGTCCAAATCCAGTGTGCAAACAAGGGCTTAATTCTTAATTGCCCAGTGAGCTAGTAGGGGAAAAACTCTCCAAAATGCATCTGGTTTGTGATTCACCATGTTACAGGTCAGTCTCTGCACACCAGTCAATCTAATAAGCTGCAGGATCACTATGAACTATGCAAAATGCAAAACAGCTGGCACAGAAAGAAGAAAGCAAGGTTTGCTGCAGACTAATCACATACCCTTCTTGTCTGATTGTGGCCGCGGTTTTATGAATGAAATAAAAGCGAAGGGACGAAGCTGAAAGCAATTTCAAGTGACATTACACTACTCACTATGTAACCTTATTGTGCGGTATTCATAGTACACCAAAGCTTGGGATTTAACCCATGAATGACACACATATGGTTGTACTCCTTATCCATCTCTGGTATGCTGCAATATCCAGCACCATATCACATCTGTGCACGGCTGCAATTATTTTTGCTGCTATGTGACATCAGCCTGGCATTTATTAATTACTTGCTATGAGAAAAGAATTAATGATAAACCCCTCAACTCCTCACATCTTCATCAGGGTTGCCAACCTGAAACTTCTTTTTTTTGGACAACTGATCCAAAAATCATGGACATACAACATTTTTACGGACACATTGGAAAACCATACTGAGTGATAAAGGTTATACAGGTCTATAGTTCCGACAGGAACTCATTACCAGCTGTAAAATAACTATAATTACAGCCATAATAACCTGCTCAGGTATCACTAGCCTCAAAAAAATCATGGACGCATCTATTTTTTTCAGTAACACAAGAAAAAAGTTCCCTATTTTGTTTTTTACGAACTGTCCATGAACTTCTGTAGTGTTGTCAACCTTGATATTGATACTTTTCTGTGTGTATATATATTATGTGTTTATTTGTACATATCTATGTTCACTATATTGTTATTTTTAAGGCATTTTCTTGGTTTGGAGGCAATATAGAGGGAGTTTTCGCATGAAAAATGTCATGGTGTGCCAATTAGATAGCTTTGAACAGTGGGGTGCGACATCAAGGTCCCCCACTGATTTGAAGAATGACGAATCTGGTCCTTCTCCCTGGCAGAGTTTAGTCACTCTCCACTGAGATCAGCTGTAGGTATGGAAACAGCCAAATCAGCTTCACTGGCTGTCTCCTCATTTGCCATTCATATTAGTGGAACAGTGACCGATTAACTCATCTCAGTAATGATGAGAGTTCAGTACTCAAAATCCCCAATAATCACTTTTTTAATCACATTTCTAATTCACATGCCATAAACATTATTCATAGGAAAACCTCTTTAATGATAAGGAAATTGCTGTCGACATTGCTATACCCGGTGATGGCATGACAATGAAAAGCTTCAACAGAAAATGGGCAAATATGAAGACTGGAAGGTCGAAAACAGTGTCTTTGGCACAAGCCGGTAGTGGTGGTCCAGTGGTAATCGGCACACTGGGTGTTGAGCATAAAGACGTTGACCGGCACTTGAAACAACTTAATATTGACAAAATTAACATCTGTCAGTGTTAAAGAGCCACAGTGCTTGAGTCGGCACGCATTTTACGCCAATATATAATGTCATCCTAGGTTACTGGATGGTTCCAGATGCATTATGAAAACGAGCTAGCAAGCTGTGATCTCGTGCTTGTGTTATACTGCGTATTTGTGTATAATAATATCATGATTATAAAATGAGTGACCCAGCACATCCGAACATTACAGTCAGTTTATTTCTATGGGAACTTTGTAATGCTTTATTTCCTTATACAGTAGTACTTTTGTTTTCAGGTTCGATCACAGGTAATGGCTGATTACTACGGGTCCGAGCAGAGGAATAACCTATGGTCAGCCTATTTTTGGAGGACCCTACTAACAAAAATGTTGCTGCGGTGTCTCCTGGCAAAGTCAGTGTGTGCATAGCAGTTTGATGCTTTTCAGAGATGAGAGGTGCGTGTGCCTTCAGAAAAGTCAAGCTGGGTGCATGTGTTGACTTCACTGGGGGACACAGCAGGTACGGGGGATCGGGTGAGTATAAAAAGAGGATCCCAGACTCTAACGTAAACTATAAGCAGCATAACTGACTTCATGGTGCTTATTGTTGATGACGGCTTTTTTAAAGTAAATCAGATACTTTTCTGAACCTCACATTTTTGAATCTCAACCGTTTCCGTTACTTATAGTAACATGGTATGTTAGGGTGAAGGGAGACAATGTCCATCTAGTTCAGCCTATTTCGACCCCCTTGTTGATCCAGAGGAAGGCGAAAAAACTCCCAATGAGGCAGAAGCCAATTTTGCCCATTGGGGTAAGAAATTCCTTCCCGACTCCATAATGGCTGTCAGAATAATCCCTGGATCAACGTTTTAAAAGAAAATTCCTACCTGACTCCAAGACCCAGACTAACAAGCTCATTGGTTATTTAATGTCTATATCCTGTAATATCATACGATATCATTATTGGCTCATCACTGAGTGTAAACAGTGTTTTTTAATGGGTTACTATTAGTGTATTTGCAACTTGAGGTTCAGCTTTCTGTTAGCACCCCGCTAGGTTGCTTGAATTTAGCCCAAACACCAATGGGAAACACCAGTGAACCCTTACTGTCACCCACTTCTCCTTATACAGTGGCAATTAATGCTATGTGGTGACCTTATATAAAGGAATATATAATATACTACTCTACAGATCCACCATACCACATGTGCATCCCCTACCGCCATTCATTGTCAGTGTTGTCTTCCTGTGCTGCATTGCCTCATATAACCTCTCTTACAACTGTATTTACATAACACAGTAACATCAAGTCATATAGGCAATAGGCAGGATTAGAACTGACACCAAGAGACATTTGTCTAGGATTTACAAGGAAAAACAGAACATCAGCCAACTCGAAACCAATAAATCTCTTTAATTTCTCCGCATTCTATCATTTGATATAGAACAGGTTATTTTTCAAATGGTTCCAAAATAGAACCAGTGTTTAGTATATCATTTCCAAATACAATGTGAAGTTTAATCTAAGCTTCAGAATTTTCTCGGATATCAATAGAATTAATTGGGTTTATTTATGGAACGTTCTTAGTTTATAATAATTTCAATTCAAGATCAGTCTCTAATTTACCATATTTCTCGTACAATAGGGTACACCGAACGATAAATCCCAACATCTGGTTGTGGTGCTATAATACTGCAAAGGCTGAGACGCAAAGGTAACATTATGCGTGAGTGCTCCTTAGTGATTTTATGTGATATATAATTGTTGATCAGCAAAGGGAAAGACTAAACAGTAACAAATGCAAGCGATTTTGAACATGCATGAAAGCCCATGACCATTGACAGTGAATTATCACGTCAAACTGCCAAATATGTCACTACGTCATTGCAATGAAAGCTCAATGAAAATTCTATGCCTCCCAAAAGATTTGCATAGTTTTAGAAGTTCACTATGTATCAGTATGAGAGCTTGCAATTGGACACTTTATATGAAAAATTGTTAGTCGATAGCTAATGCACAAATCCTCCTAGGACATGAAATACACATTGTATCCTCTGTAACCATAAGGATGTTCTGTATCTGCAAGCACAGCTATAGCTGGTCAGTGGCTAACCCACCAATAGCCTCACATGGAGATGAATTCAGCAAGCAGGAATTCATCTGATAAACACATTACATTAGATTCCATTCACCCTGGTCAAGAACTGAAATTATAGTGAAGACGTGCAAGCTTACCTTCCTCCAGCAGTAAGTTCTTCAGTCTCCCAGGCACACATGTGATCAGGGACATATAAGCTGCAGCTTTCTTATCTGTGCCTCTTCTGTCACTCCAAAAACATATGAGACTACAGAATATACCTGAATTAAAGGGCACCCACTGCCCTGGTCCTTGTGCACCCTGAACCCTCTCAGGACACTTTAGTGCCAAAACTTTCAGAAAGAACTTGTGTCCAAAGCAGGAAGAGAACAGTCATTCTTGCAGGCTGGAGGGGAGTGTTTCTTAGGCTTCTTGCACTGAAGTATATAAGGCTGTAAAGTAACAAGCACAGGCTGTATTACAGCACCCTCCCTGGCTCCCTATGCGAGTCTAGTGTGGAGTATGCCTAGTATTTGCAGATATCCACTGTGCACTCTTTATACTTGTGTAAGTCCACTGAGCACCCACCCAGCTCCTTGTAGAAGTCTATCATGCACCCTTTTCAGCTCTTTGTACTCCAATGTACACCTTTCCTTGCAGAAGTCCACTGAACAACTTCTCCAGGCTCTTGAAAAAGTTCTCTGAACACCTTCCCCAGTTTCCGCAGTGCCTTGTAAAAGTCTTCTAAACACTGTTCCTAGCCCCTTGAAGAAGTCGACTGAGCGCCTTCGTTAGCTCAGTGTACAAACCCACTGAGAACCCTCCTTGGCTCCTTATAGAAGTCCTCTGAGCACCTTGCTCTCATTTGCACTTCTGTGATCAGTCCCAGTGAGCTCCTTCTGCCTGATGCTGGTCCTGTTTCTTATTTATATATAAGTTGATCCCTGCTGCTTCCACCCTTTACCACATGTGAGGTGAAATTCCCAGCAGGAGGCGAAATATACTTAACTCATACACAAATTCACATTTTTTCATTCTTTACTAGTGATGACGTGTCTTTCCACTCCCATTCTCTAGATAATTTCATCCTGATAATAACACCCAGGCCAGTGGGCAAAATTCCTGGGTGGATCTACCTTGTGCTGCAGTACTGCCTCACTTTCTGTGTAGCATGCTCATGAAGCGCTGCCTGCTGTCAAGTTGGGAAAATATTTTTTTGTATAGCTACTAGAGTTATGGTAATACATCCTATATATTGTAAATATAATATATACTGTCATATACATGAACGCAACAGTTTTTCATATAATTTCATCAATACTGAGCAATCATAATAATTATTATGTTTGTGGTACCTAAAGTATTTGATATAAAAATCTGCAAACTTTTGATTCATTAGGAACATGTATTTGACATATCTGGGTCATAGATATAATGATATTACAACAAGGTCAATATGTGAGCTTATTATGCTGTTACAATAGGTCTATGAAATCACTTTGCTGCCATAGCCCTGTATTTAAATACCCTAGGCCAGTGGTTCCCAAATTTTTTCAGCCATGGAGTCCTTTTTGAAGCAAAAGTTTCTCGTGGAGCCCCAAAGCAGGACAGAGGGTGCGGTCAAGGGAGGGGTTAGGGGCGTGGCTTATCACAACATGAATTTTACCTCCGTCGCTATAAAAAGGACAGAGCTGTTTAAAAAAAACTTAAAAAACAGGGAGGAGTGCTGGAGCATTGGATTGATATACATTATATTTAAAATTAACTTGCTGCTAAACTAAATTCTGCACTACATTTCAATATCCACACAGGTTTTGTGCAGTTTTTCCACAGCATGTGGATGAAATTTTCAAAATCTTATCCACTTTGCTGCTACAGCTACTATAAATTCCACAGCAAATGTAGTAATAGTGACCCCCTATATTGGTGGCCCCAGTATAATAGTATCCCCTTATATTGTCCCCAGTAGTAATAGCATCCCTTATATTGGCCCCAGTAGTAAGTGTCCCTTATATTGGCCCAAGTAGTAATAATGTCCCCTATATTGGCCCCAGTAGTAATAGTGACCCCTATTGCGGCCTCAGATGTAATAATGTCCCCCACAGTGGGCTCAGTAGTAATGGTGACCCCAACAGTAGCTCCAGTAGTAATAGCGTCCCCTATATTGGCCCCAGTAGTAATAGTGACCCCCCACAGTGGCCCCAGTGATAATATTAACCCCTAGAGTGGCCTCGGTAATAATAATAACCCCACAGTAGCCCCAGTAGTAATATTAACCCCACAGTAGCCCCAGTAGTAATATTAACCCCACAGTAGCCCTAGTAATAATATTAACCCTACAGTAGTCCTAGTATTATTATTAACCCCACTGCAGCCCCAGTAATAATATTAATCCCACAGTAACCCCAATAATAATAGCCCCCCCCAACCCATATACTTACCTCCTCCTTGTAGTCAGCACCACTCCTCCTCTTCTTGGCACTGATCCTGGGTGCACACTGACGTCAGTGTGTGGGCCCAGAACATTTCCTCCCTTGTCCTCTCCTGCGGAACTAAGTAGGAGAGGACTCAGAGGAGGAGGATCCCGGGTGCACACACTGACGTTAGAGTGTGAACCGGGATTACAATCGCTGCGTGATTACAGGCTGGGGAGCCGCTCCATCCTCGCCGGTAATCACTACTGTGGAGAGCAGCTAACGGCGAGTGTGTTGGCAGAGAGGGCTCTGTGTGCCCTCGCTGGCACGTGTTCCATAGGCTTGCAGCTCTATCACTGAGATTGTATAACTAATTCCAATGTGATGCTGATTGGTTCTGCTCATCATTAGTACAATCACACCAGGTGAAAGCATTACCTATCAATTGTTTCACCCATGTTCTCCTGGATAATCTAGGATCTTGGATAAACTACACCAGATAGCCCCCCCCCCCCCAAGATTCATCTGATTACATAAGCATATGCTTGAGAAATATGGTTGAAATATTGCATAATGGATGAATAAAGCAAGGATCTTTTTTGCACCTGAGATGCCGTCTTAAAGAGGTTGTCTGGGATATTGGGCATTTTTTTCTATTGATGAGCAGCTGTTTCTCGGTGCCACTATTAATATGGTCAGTGCTGGAAAAAAATAGCGCTAACATTGCAGTTGCCCAATTTTGAATTTAATAGGAGCTGCACATGCAGAACCAAACTGGTCCGCTGCAATGTTGTTAGCACCATCTGCTTCCAATGCTGACCACACTAACAGCGGCACCATGAATCAGCTGATCGGAGGGGATCCTAAGCAGTTGACATCTGGGGATCATCTATTGATAGATGATAGGTCATTAATAGAAAAAATGCTCAAAGTGCCAGACAACAGCTTTAATACTTCTTTTTTCTGGATTATGTGACGCCGGAAGATTCCAGGTTTGAGCAAAATGGCATGTTGCCCACATTGAATTTATTCAAGACTGCTGCACAGGAAAACGGAGTAAGTCCATCATTGGGTAAAAAACTTTCAGTCTTTATTAACCCCTTCCCGCTCCAGGACGTACGCGCGGTGAGATCCGGTGAGCCGTGCAGGTGTCATGGCAGCCAGAGGCCTTCTGAAAGGCCCCAGGTCTGCCTTGAGAGACTGCCTACCAAGCCATCCCCGTGGGGTGGTTTCATAGGCTGCCTGTGAAATTGCAGACAGACAGACATGGAGGAACAGAGAGCATGTGCCGTCTTACATGTTTCAGACAATCATGTTGTCCTTAATCATAGACATCAAGGCAGATGTAAGTAACACATATATCACAATAGACATCCAATGGGGTGCTTGAAACAAGAACACATGACGCCAGAGGCAAAATACAATTGCAAGGAAAAAGAAAAAAAAAATAGTGCAATAAAAAATCAAGTCAGTAGAACTTTGCGATGATAATCTCCACCCTGTAATTGGCGGTTAAGGCTGCGGTCACACGGGGCGTAAATCCCATAGAAAAACTCGCGGAATGACCCCAATGGGACAGCATGGAAATTCCACCAGTTTTCCGCGGCAGAAAGGCAGCTTAAAAAACCTGCGCTGTTCTGGGTTTTGAAGCTGCCTTTCTGCCTTGGAAATCTTGCGGAATCCCATTTTAAAGCACAAATCCCGGCGCAGATTTTGAATTGGCCTTGCCGCCTGTATTCAGCTACGGATATCTCTCCCCATAGAGAGGAGAGATGGCTGCAGCAGAAATGATGATACAATTGACATGTCGCGGCTTTTAATTCGACCCGGCATGTCTCTTTCAGCATGGCTTGGCCGCAACCGCTTGTCCACAGTGTGGACGAGGAAATTTGACTTCCCTGCAGCTGCCTTGGCCTGTTACTGGTCTCTATCTGTTCATAAAGAGAACAATTCATATAGCGGAGGTATATCATTCCCTACTATATAAGTAAACCCACTATTGACCTTTTAATACAATTCTTATGACAAATGCCTTCTGCCAAATTCTCCAACAATTTTCAATGTAGTGAGGAATTCTGGGTAATGACATAAAACGGACTTATATAAAGTATACACAAAGTAAATTGCTCCCTAATCCATTTGTTTTGCTAAAATTATAACATTTCCTAAATAGGATATATTTCATTGTTAAAACACATTGGCAGTAATTAAGAAATATACATATTTAACTTATACAATTAACCCCTTGTTCATTTACCAGAGCTTTAACTCGGCTATCACCAGCAGTTTCATTGAAATGAATGGAGCAGCTGTGCACATGTGCCACCATCAGCTAGTAGTTATCCCTTATCCTGTAAATAGAAGATGGCTTAACTTTGTGGGAAAACCCATGAAAAGGATACACATTTTACTGGTGGATGGAGGTCCCAGAGATGGAACCCCCTCCTATTAGATATTTATGTCATATTCTGTGAATATTCCATAAATTGCTAGGGGGAAAATATCCCTTTATATATAAACTCCTTAATAATATTAAATTTATTTTTAGGACTATTTGTTGTTAAAATTTCATATATCCTGTGGTTTTTCTACAGACTTTTATTATTATGACAGCTTGAGTCTGTATTGCAATGAATGCACAATACAAACATAGCAGCCTGTATTTGGTGTTTAAAGAGTTGTCTAGGTGCGAGATAATTTTAAAAAATAGATCCAAATCAATAAAAAAAAAAAAGCAATGGTACTTACTCATCCTTTGCCCCGGCAATCTGCCATTGCAGCTCCATGGTCATTTCAGTCTTTTTTTAGGAGCAGCTACCAGCTGACTGTTGCAGCCAATCAGAGGTGGTACCAGGAAAATGGCCCATGACCACTAGATCTCTGATTGGCTGCAGTGTCATAGAATCATAGAGTTGGAAGAGACCTCCAGAGTAATCGGGTGCAACCCCCTACTCAATACAGGATACACTAAATACTCCCAGATAGATGTCTGTCCAGCCTTTGTTTGAACACTTACATTGAAGCAGAACTCACCACCTCCCGTGGTAACCTGTTCCTCTCATTGATCACCCTCACTGTCAGAAAGTTTTTTTTAATATCTAATCTGTGTCTCCTCCCTTTCAGTTTCATCCCTTTGCTTCTAGTCTTTCCTTGTACAAATGAGAATAGGGCTGATCCCTCTGCAGTGTGACAGCCCTTCAGATATTTGTGGACAGCTATTAAGTTTCCTCTCAGCCTTCTTTTTTGCCAGCTAAACATTCCCAGATCCTTTAACCCTTTCTCATAGGACATGATTTGCAGGCTGCTCCCCATCCTGGTAACTCTTCTCTGAACTTACTCCAGTTTGTCTGTGTCTTTTTTAAAGTGGGATGCCCAGAACTGTACACAGTATTCCAGATGAGGTCTGACCAAGGAAGAGTAGAGGGGGATAATGACCTCACGTGATCTAGACTTTATGCTTCTCTTAATTCATCCCAGAATTCTGTTTGCCTGTTTTGCTGCTGCATCACACTGTTAACTCATGTTTAGTTTGTGGTCTATTAGTATACCCATCTTTTTCACATGTGCTGCTGCTTAGCCCAATTCTTCCCATTCTGTATATGCTTTTTTCATTTTTCTTGCCCCGATGAGAGCTACTTCTAAGCAAAGACTCAAAGTACAGCAGTGTATTTTAAGAATGATAAAAGATGGTGAAATTCAAGTCCCCTAGTGGGACAAAAATAAAAAGTTAAAAATGTCTAAAAAAATAAAAATAAAAACATCAAAACTCCATCTTTCCCCTGTTACTATGTAAATAACACAAATCTGTTATACAAATCTGTTATTACTGTATCCATAATGATCCAGAGAAAAAAAAATAGTTCATTATTTAACCTGCACGGTGCACAACATGAAAATTAATATAAAAAGATGGCAAAAATATCTAATTTTTCCTATCTCAACCTTACAAAAAAAGAATAGAAAGCGATCACAAATTCATATGGTACCATTGAAAAGTAAAATTTATCCCGCAAAAAGAAAACAACACAACACAGTATTGTTGGCAAAAAAATAAAAATTTTAGGGATCCTTAAATGTAATGAAAAAGTGAAAAATAATTGTACTAGCCTGTAGAATTCATTTAACATATTATTTATATGCACAGTGAAGGCCGTTAAAAATAAAAAAAAAACATGCCAGAATTGCAGATTTTGTTGATCTTGCCTCTAGAAAAAATGAAATAAAAAGCAATGAAAATGTTATATGTTTCCAAAAGTTGGATAAATGAGGACTAGAGTTCATATTGCAAAAAACAAGCCCCCACAGAGATTCGTTGATGGGGAAAAAAAATGCTACGACTCTTGGAATGCAGCGACACAAAAGCAAATCTTTAAAAAAAACGTGTTCTTAGTGTACAAAAATAGCAAAACATAAAAAACTGTATAAGCTTGGTGTCGCCGGAATCCTGCTGACCCAGAAAATGTTATCACTTTATTTATTTTGCATGCTGAATAGAGATGAGCGAACGTACTCGTCCGAGCTTGATACTCGTTCGAGTATTAGCGTGTTCGAGATGCTCGTTACTCGAGACGAGTACCACGCGATGTTCGAGTTACTTTCACTTTCATCTCTGAGACGTTAGCGCGCTTTTCTGGCCAATACAAAGACAGGGAAGGCCTTACAACTTCCCCCTGCGACGTTCAAGCCCTATACTACCCCCCTGCAGTGAGTGGCTGGCGAGATCAGGTGTCACCCGAGTATATAAATTGGCCCCTCCCGCGGCTCGCCACAGATGCATTCTGACATAGCTCAGGGAAAGTGCTGCTGATGCTGGAGCAGCTATAGGGAGAGTGTTAGGAGTGATTTAAGGCTTCAAGAACCGCAACGGTTCTGCTTAGGGCCACATCTGACCATGTGCAGTACTGTTGAGGCTGCTTTTTGCAGTGTTGCACCTTTTTTTTTTGTATATCGGCCGTGCAGAGCATTGCGTCCTCAGTCTGCAGTAATTTTACATAGTATAGGGCCAGTAGTGCTGAGGCAGGGACAGTGAAAAACGTGAAAGACATATACTGTTTATATAGGCAGTGGGCTTTTCCAAAAAAATTTGGGAAAAAAAAATATATTTGGGCTGCCTGTGACCGTCCTGACTGTACTGCGTCTCTGCTGGGGGTAGTAGTCCTAATTAATACGCAGCCAGCTAAGTGTTACAGTGAGCTTGCGCAAAATTCTTTCCTGGCTCTGCGTTGCCCGTTACATCATTGCTGTCATCCTGTCCAGAGGGAAACAGTCTGCACTGCAGTAATTTTACCTAGTATAGGGCCAGTAGTGCTGAGGCAGGGACAGTGAAAAACGTGAAAGACATATACTGTCTATATAGGCAGTGGGCTTTTCCAAAAAAATTTGGGAAAAAAAAATCTATTTGGGCTGCCTGTGACCGTCCTGACTGTACTGCGTCTCTGATGGGGGTAGTAGTCCTAATTAATATGCAGCCAGCTAAGTGTTACAGCGGGATTGCGCAAAATTCTTTCCTGGCTCTGCGTTGCCCGTTACATCATTGCTGTCATCCTGTCCAGAGGGAAACAGTCTGCACTGCAGTAATTTTACCTAGTATAGGGCCAGTAGTGCTGAGGCAGGGACAGTGAAAAACGTGAAAGACATATACTGTCTATATAGGCAGTGGGCTTTTCCAAAAAAATTTGGGAAAAAAAAAAATATTTGGGCTGCCTGTGTCCGTCCTGACTGTACTGCGTCTCTGCTGGGGGTAGTAGTCCTAATTAATACGCAGCCAGCTAAGTGTTACAGCGGGCTTGCGCAGAAGTCTTTCCTGGCTCTGCGTTGCCCGTTACAGCATTGCTGTCATCCTGTCCAGAGGGAAACAGTCTGCACTGCAGTAATTTTACCTAGTATAGGGCCAGTAGTGCTGAGGCAGGGACAGTGAAAAACGTGAAAGACATATACTGTCTATAAAGGCAGTGGGCTTTTCCAAAAAAATTTTGGGAAAAAAAATATATTTGGGCTGCCTGTGACCGTCCTGACTGTACTGCGTCTCTGATGGGGGTAGTAGTCCTAATTAATATGCAGCCAGCTAAGTGTTACAGCGGGATTGCGCAAAATTCTTTCCTGGCTCTGCGTTGCCCGTTACATCATTGCTGTCATCCTGTCCAGAGGGAAACAGTCTGCACTGCAGTAATTTTACCTAGTATAGGGCCAGTAGTGCTGAGGCAGGGACAGTGAAAAACGTGAAAGACATATACTGTCTATATAGGCAGTGGGCTTTTCCAAAAAAATTTGGGAAAAAAAAATCTATTTGGGCTGCCTGTGACCGTCCTGACTGTACTGCGTCTCTGCTGGGGGTAGTAGTCCTAATTAATACGCAGCCAGCTAAGTGTTACAGTGAGCTTGCGCAAAATTCTTTCCTGGCTCTGCGTTGCCCGTTACATCATTGCTGTCATCCTGTCCAGAGGGAAACAGTCTGCACTGCAGTAATTTTACCTAGTATAGGGCCAGTAGTGCTGAGGCAGGGACAGTGAAAAACGTGAAAGACATATACTGTCTATATAGGCAGTGGGCTTTTCCAAAAAAATTTGGGAAAAAAAAAAATATTTGGGCTGCCTGTGTCCGTCCTGACTGTACTGCGTCTCTGCTGGGGGTAGTAGTCCTAATTAATACGCAGCCAGCTAAGTGTTACAGCGGGCTTGCGCAGAAGTCTTTCCTGGCTCTGCGTTGCCCGTTACAGCATTGCTGTCATCCTGTCCAGAGGGAAACAGTCTGCACTGCAGTAATTTTACCTAGTATAGGGCCAGTAGTGCTGAGGCAGGGACAGTGAAAAACGTGAAAGACATATACTGTCTATAAAGGCAGTGGGCTTTTCCAAAAAAATTTGGGAAAAAAAAATATATTTGGGCTGCCTGTGACCGTCCTGACTGTACTGCGTCTCTGATGGGGGTAGTAGTCCTAATTAATATGCAGCCAGCTAAGTGTTACAGCGGGATTGCGCAAAATTCTTTCCTGGCTCTGCGTTGCCCGTTACATCATTGCTGTCATCCTGTCCAGAGGGAAACAGTCTGCACTGCAGTAATTTTACCTAGTATAGGGCCAGTAGTGCTGAGGCAGGGACAGTGAAAAACGTGAAAGACATATACTGTCTATATAGGCAGTGGGCTTTTCCAAAAAAATTTGGGGAAAAAATATATATTTGGGCTGCCTGTGACCGTCCTGACTCTACTGCGTCTCTGCTGGGGGTAGTAGTCCTAATTAATACGCAGCCAGCTAAGTGTTACAGCGGGCTTGCGCAAAATTCTTTCCTGGCTCTGCTGTGCGTTCCGTAAGCGAAGTCAGCCTCCAACCACAGGCCAATAAGCGGCACATTTAATTACAGCGTTCTGTTTCTGCACTACTGGTAATACACCATGCTGAGGGGTAGGGGTAGGCCTAGAGGACGTGGACGCGGCCGAGGACGCGGAGGCCCAAGTCAGGGTGTGGGCACAGGCCGAGCTCCTGATCCAGGTGTATCGCAGCCGACTGCTGCAGGATTAGGAGAAAGGCACGTTTCTGGCGTCCCCACATTCATCTCACAATTAATGGGTCCACGCGGTTGACCTTTATTAGAAAATGAGCAGCGTGAGCAGGTCCTGTCGTGGATGGCAGAAAGTGCATCCAGCAATCTATCGACCACCCAGAGTTCTGCGCCGTCCACTGCTGCAGCTCTGAATCCTCTGGCTGCTGCTCCTCCTTCCTCCCAGCCTCCTCACTCCATTACAATGACACATTCTGAGGAGCAGGCAGACTCCCAGGAACTGTTCCCGGGCCCCTGCCCAGAATGGGCAGCAATGGTTCCTCTCCCACCGGAGGAGTTTGTCGTGACCGATGCCCAACCTTTGGAAAGTTCCCGGGGTCCGGGGGATGAGGCTGGGGACTTCCGGCAACTGTCTCAAGAGTTTTCAGTGGGTGAGGAGGACGATGACGATGAGACACAGTTGTCTATCACTCAGGTAGTAGTAATTGGAGTAAGTCCGAGGGAGGAGCGCACAGAGGATTCGGAGGAAGAGCAGCAGGACGATGAGGTGACTGACCCCACCTGGTTTGCTAAGCCTACTGAGGACAGGTCTTCAGATGGGGAGGCAAGTGCAGCAGCAGGGCAGGTTGGAAGAGCCAGTGCGGTGGCCAGGGGTAGAGGCAGGGCCAGACCGAATAATCCACCAACTGTTTCCCAAAGCGCCCCCGCGCGCCATGCCACCCTGCAGAGGCCGAGGTGCTCAAAGGTCTGGCAGTTTTTCACTGAGAGTGCAGACGACCGACGAACAGTGGTGTGCAACCTTTGTCGCGCCAAGATCAGTCGGGGAGCCACCACCACCAGCCTCACCACCACCAGCATGCGCAGACATATGATGGCCAAGCACCCCACAAGGTGGGACGAAGGCCGTTCACCGCCTCCGGTTGGCACCACTGCCTCTCCCCCTGTGCCCCAACCTGCCACTGAGATCCAACCCCCCTCTCAGGACACAGGCACTACCGTCTCCTGGCCTGCACCCACATCCTCACCTCCGCTGTCCTCGGCCCCATCCACCAATGTCTCTCAGCGCAGCGTCCAGCCGTCGCTAGCGCAAGTGTTTGAGTGCAAGCGCAAGTACGCCGCCACGCACCCGCACGCTCAAGCGTTAAACGTGCACATAGCCAAATTGATCAGCCTGGAGATGCTGCCGTATAGGCTTGTGGAAACGGAGGCTTTCAAAAGCATGATGGCGGCGGCGGCCCCGCGCTACTCGGTTCCCAGTCGCCACTACTTTTCCCGATGTGCCGTCCCAGCCCTGCACGACCACGTCTCCCGCAACATTGTACGCGCCCTCACCAACGCGGTTACTGCCAAGGTCCACTTAACAACGGACACGTGGACAAGCACAGGCGGGCAGGGCCACTATATCTCCCTGACGGCACATTGGGTGAATTTAGTGGAGGCTGGGACAGAGTCAGAGCCTGGGACCGCTCACGTCCTACCCACCCCCAGAATTGCGGGCCCCATCTCGGTGCTGGCATCTGCGGCGGTGTATGCTTCCTCCACTAAACCACCCTCCTCCTCCTCCTACACAACCTCTGTCTCGCAATCAAGATGTGTCAGCAGCAGCACGTCGCCAGCAGTCGGTGTCGCGCGTCGTGGCAGCACAGCGGTGGGCAAGCGTCAGCAGGCCATGCTGAAACTACTCAGCTTAGGAGAGAAGAGGCACACGGCTCACGAACTGCTGCAGGGTCTGACAGAGCAGACCGACCGCTGGCTTTCGCCGCTGAGCCTCCAACCAGGCATGGTCGTGTGTGACAATGGCCGTAACCTGGTGGAGGCTCTGCAGCTCGGCAGCCTCACGCACGTGCCATGCCTGGCCCACGTCTTTAATTTGGTGGTTCAGCGCTTTCTGAAAAGCTACCCACGCTTGTCAGACGTGCTCGGAAAGGTGCGCCGGCTCTGCGCACATTTCCGCAAGTCCCACACGGACGCTGCCACCCTGCGGACCCTGCAACATCGGTTTAATCTGCCAGTGCACCGACTGCTGTGCGACGTGCCCACATGGTGGAACTCTACACTCCACATGTTGGCCAGGCTCTATGAGCAGCGTAGAGCTATAGTGGAATACCAACTCCAACATGGGCGGCGCAGTGGGAGTCAGCCTCCTCAATTCTTTACAGAATAGTGGGCCTGGTTGGCAGACATCTGCCAGGTCCTTGGAAACTTTGAGGAGTCTACCCAGATGGTGAGCAGCGATGCTGCAATCATTAGCGTCACCATTCCTCTGCTATGCCTCTTGAGAAGTTCCCTGCAAAGCATAAAGGCAGACTCTTTGCACTTGGAAACGGAGGCGGGGGAAGACAGTATGTCGCTGGATAGTCAGAGCACCCTCCTGTCTATATCTCAGCGCATTGAGGAGGAGGGGGAAGAGACAGCTTGGCCCACTGCTGAGGGTACCCATGCTGCTTGCCTGTCATCCTTTCAGCGTGTATGGCCTGAGGAGGAGGAGGAGGAGGAGGATCCTGAAAGTGATCTTCCTAGTGAGGACAGCCATGTGTTGCATACAGGTACCCTGGCACACATGGCTGACTTCATGTTAGGATGCCTTTCTCGTGACCCTCGCGTTACACGCATTCTGGCCACTACAGATTACTGGGTGTACACACTGCTCGACCCAGGGTATAAGGAGAACCTTTCCACTCTCATACCCGAAGAGGAAAAGGGTTCGAGAGTGATGCTGTACCACAGGACCCTGACGGACAAGCTGATGGTAAAATTCCCATCCGACAGCGCTAGTGGCAGAAGGCGCAGTTCCGAGGGCCAGGTAGCAGGGGAGGCGCGGAGATCAGGCAGCATGTACAGCACAGGCAGGGGAACACTCTCTAAGGCCTTTGACAGCTTTCTGGCTCCCCAGCAAGACTGTGTCACCGCTCCCCAGTCAAGGCTGAGTCGGCGGGAGCAGTGTAAAAGGAGGGTGAGGGAGTACGTAGCCGATCGCACGACCGTCCTCCGTGATGCCTCTGCCCCCTACAACTACTGGGTGTCGAAGCTGGACACGTGGCCTGAACTCGCGCTCTATGCCCTGGAGGTGCTTGCTTTTCCTGCGGCTAGCGTCTTGTCAGAGAGGGTGTTTAGTGCGGCTGGGGGAATCATCACAGATAAGCGTACCCGCCTGTCAACCGACAGTGCTGACAGGCTTACACTCATAAAGATGAACAAAGCCTGGATTTCCCCAGACTTTTCTTCTCCACCAGCGGACAGCAGCGATACCTAAACAATACGTAGGCTGCACCCGTGGATGGAAGCATTGTTCTCTATCACCATCAAAAACGGGGACCTTTTGCCAACCCTCTGCAGTGTGTGCCTGCGGTTCCTCCTCATGGCAGACGCACTTAAAAATAGACATGAGGGTGGTGTGGCATGAGGGCAGCTGAAGGCTGCGCAGGGACAATTTGGTGTGCGCTGTGGACACTGGGTCGTGCAGGGGGGGGGGGGATTGGGCAGCATGTAACCCAGGAGAAGTGGCAGCGGAGTGTCATGCAGGCAGTGATTGTGCTTTGTTGGAGGTAGTGTGGTGCTTAGCTAAGGTATGCATTGCTAATGAGGGCTTTTCAGAAGTAAAAATTGTTGGGGGGGGGGCCCACTCTTGCCGCTATTGTGGCTTACTAGTGGGACCTGGGAACTTGAGATGCAGCCCAACATGTAGCCCCTCGCCTGCCCTATCCGTTTCTGTGTCGTTCCCATCACTTTCTTGAATTGCCCAGATTTTCAGAAATGGAAACCTTAGCGAGCATTGGCGAAATACAAAAATGCTCGGGTCGCCCATTGACTTCAATGGGGTTCGTTACTCGAAACGAACCCTCGAGCATCGCGAAAATTTCGTCCCGAGTAACGAGCACCCGAGCATTTTGGTGCTCGCTCATCTCTAATGCTGAACGCTGTAGAAATGGAATCCAAAAAAACAAATGCCAGACTTTCTTTTATTCCAAATCCCTGTAAATAAAATTAATAAAAGTTCTACAATACATTATATGTACCCAAAAATGATGTGATTAAAAAAAATAACTTGTCCCGCAAAAACAAGGCCTCATACGGCAACGCTGACATAAAAATTAAAAAGTTATGGCTATAGGAACGCACTGATGAAAAAAACTGGAAAATTAAATGGTCATTAAGGTGCAAACAGGCTTTGTGACCTAGGCTGCTCTCACACAGGACACTTTTTACTGCAATAAGCGCAGTGTCCGAATGCCCCGTTAACCACGGTATAATGCCGCCATTGACATCAATGGGGCCTCGCAGACCAGCACTCGAGCGCCGCATTTCTAATGCCATGATTTTTGAGCACTGTCTGCTCTATATTTGCGCGTTTTAGTACTTTTTAATGCACCTTATCATTAGAGATGAGCGAGCGTACCCGCTAAGGCAAGTAGTGCCTTATGCAAGTACCTGCCCGCTCATCTCTAAAGACTCGGGTGCCGGCGGGGGGGGACGGGGGGACGGGTAGTGGCGGGGGAGAGCGGGGAGGGCCAGGGGGGGAGTAGATCTCTCTGTCCCTCTCTCCCCCCCGCTCACTCCCGCAACTCACCACTCCCCCACCCCACCCCCCACCCCACCCCGGCACCCGAATCTTTAGAGACGAGCGGGCAGGTACTCGCATAAGGCACTATTCGCTCGAGTAGTTTGCCTTAGCGAGTACGCTCGCTCATCTCTACTTGTAAGCCATCACAGTGATGAGGTGCATTAAATATCGCTGTCAAACACTGTAACATGCGTTCGAAAACGCTGCACAAAACTGCCGCGATTTATCACTGCATTTTATGAATGCACGTGTGAGAGCAGCCTATGGGGATAATTGGCTTGTTATTGTATTTTGGTGTTCTTATGGGAACGGATTGTAAATATGGTTTACGTATCTAAGTAGATTGTGTCCATATTATTAAATTGAGGCTATGTGGTTAAAGGGGTGGTATCATCACAGAAAATAGGGCATATAAAAAGAGGTTGTCAAGATGAGACAACCACTTTAAGCAAAAGAAGATTTATGTTCTCTTCTGTCTGAGTGAAAGCTGGGTGACAACCACTATTTTGTCTAACATGAGTAGCAGCTCAGAGGCTACCACACTTAGGCCCAATGTCCATCTGGAAGCATGGGCATCCGCACTGTAATTAAAGCTTGCGGAACAGTTTTGCGAAGCCTTTGGTCTGGAAAACAAATCGCAGCATGCTCCTTTCAGTGCAGATCCCACATGCACGGCTTCCATTGAAGTCAACAGTTTGAGATACAAGGCATTTGGTGTCGATGTAGTATATACATACATATAGTATGTTCTTCCAACGGCAATCAAGAATCTTTGCCCAGGTTGCACCTTCCACCAGTTCAACAGTTGGGTCTTTTTATGCATATTGAGTCAATGCCTGATCATTGTTATAGGCAAGAAGTGACCAAATATTTCTTCTCCATTATGAGAAGGTTCTAAGGGTTCCTGATGAACTGTTGTTTACAGGGAAATGTGTTAAACCAAGAACCAATGAAATAATAGAAATGAGAAACCTAAAAAACTATTACATCTATACATAGCATTGAGATCGCACTTGTGAAACCAGTTGATCTAACTTATCTAGTGGGGAGACAAAGAGAATACTTACCGGTTATACTAACCACCAGCAGAGACCCGAGTGATCCAGGGTTCTATCAATATATTTCTCCAGGGTGGTCTAGTATATATGTACACCTGATGGGTCCTCCCTTTTTTCCATGAATTCGCTAGACACCCCAGCCCGGATTTTTGCTGTTCATTATTTGCACACTAAACCAGAAAAAGGCGGTTCACTAAGTTGAACCACATATTTTTCTGGGCAAGTCACACTGTTAGATTAACCATGTGGGGTCAGCTATATTTACCTTGATAGAAAATTTATGTTACATGTTTGTCCAGGTATCCATGTTCTCCTTCTATGGATAAAATTATGAGTTATTGTTTATTACCAGTAGGATTAGTGTGGTTTCCGTGTGTGTCTTTAGCCCCGTCTTTTTTACGTGTTCTAATAAAAATTTAGTTTTATGCTGTGAAAGGGCTACATTATATTCATAGACTACTTTTCTAATTCAGTGAACATTAAGGATATGTAACGCCCCTCACCATGCATGCTGGACCACATGGCAGTACAGGGCAGGAAACGGCTATTTGGGCAATTAAATGGCAGGTTGGCATCTTGTACTGTGGTTAGCATGGAGTGTTACATTGCAGAAGGCATCTGTGTCCACTAGCCTGAAGGGCAGCATTTCCATTGCAAGCAGCTGTGCAATGCTTGCATTCAGGCACTGTGCTCATGGATAGTTGGGGTGGTATTTTTTTATACATTGCCATAGCTGGGGGATGGAGGACTGACTGCTGATTGGAACATGCTGGAATATGGGTTAGATGTCAATGTCGGTGAAAGTGTTGGTGATAGTGGCGTCTCAACTGCTTCTCTTCATTTCCCCGGATTGTTAATTGTGGAGGAGAGGCCTGAAGTAGGCATACTACAGAAAACGTCTTCTTTGTTCTCAGAGGCTAATGCATGAACATGGAGGGAGATGGATAAAGGGGCAGAGGAAGATGGAGCAGGATGAGGTTTATTCTGCCCTCTGGCCCAGGTGGTCTCTCCAAGGCAGAGGGTGGTGGAGGTTCATGCGACTGTTCATACATGTTGTGTTGAGGTTGGTTTACCTTCCTGCCATGTTTCAAACACTTACTGTAGCTCTTACAGATGATCACTCTTGTGCAGTTTCATAGAGACTGCACAAGTCCTGTGAGCTGATCTTGCTTTGGGCCTGATGTTGCTAAGTCCTGAGTGGACTCTACTGTATGTCGCAATGAACACTGGGATCTGGCACCTCCGTTTCCACATCTGCCTCAAAGGAATGGGGGATTTGGCCCAGGGTGAATTACGTGGGGAATGCTCATGGCAAACTGGTGCAGACTGACTGCTGTGCGCTGGCGACTAAAAGGAAGAGGAGGTGGTGGTACTTGAGGCATACTGGGTCATCCACTCTATGATTTGTTCTGTCTGCTGCAGATGTAACACACAGGCAAAACCACTTCTAAGGAATGGCAGTGGGCTTTACTACCCTTCGGCAGAATGTGGAGCTGTTCCTTCAATGGCAGCCGCTTAAAATGCCAACTTGGCTTGTCCTTTACTACCTCCACTGTCACCACCGACACGTTCCCTGTCCATTGCTTTCTTCATGTTTCCTTTTTATTACGTTTTTTTGTTCACTTTTTAGTGTCGGTTTTCATAACTTGTATGACTGTATTGTAATAGTGTCGCTCCATAATGGCCCTACTAGTAATAGTGACCCCCATAGTGGCCGCAATAGTAATAATGACCCCCATTGTGGTCCCAGTAGTAAATGCCCCCTATATTGGTGTGCCCAGTATTAATAATGACCCTGTTAGTGGCCCCAGTAGTAATAGGATCCTCCATAGTAGCCCCAGTAATAAGAACTGAAACTAATGTCTTCACTCTCCTAAACCACCAAGTACACTGATATTGATATTATGATTAACCCCCTTATAGTCCTAGACTACCAGTGATACTGACATTACATGCTTCACTATCCTAGACAACCAGGATTGTTGAAATTAACCTCCTCACTGCCCTAGACAACCAGAAATATTGATCTTAACCCATAAAGCCAAAACTACCCTCTCTATAAAGTACAAAGCTGCATATAATTAGTCAGGTCCATTAGTGAAAACTCTATGGTCAGTTGCAAACCAAATGGGATGCCAGCACTTCCTACTTAGCTTATACTGCCCCAGGTCACCAATAAGTCCCTATTATGGATTCATGAAAGTAGCCAAGTGTCTACAATTTCAGTTGCTCAGCAAGTGGGAGATATGGAATCCCCTTCACATAGTGATTGAGCAGCTGAATGAGGCACTGTGCTAAGCTGAACTCAGTGGTTGATATGAGTTTTAAAGATAAAGAACCCCTCGACATGTTTGGCATCCTCAGGGGTAACAACTTGGTTATAGATGAAATGTTGATCCAAGGTTTATTTTGACTGCCATTATGGAGTCGGGAAGGACTTTTTTCCCACAGGATAGGCTAAATTGGCTTCTCCCTTTTTGGGGCATTTTTGTCTTCCACTGGATCAACAAGGGGGTTTGGAAGCAGGCTGAACGAAATGGGCACTGCCTTCTTTTAGCCTAACATACTATGTTACTATAAAACCTCCACAAACTGACAACTCTTATAACACAAAGGGGTGGTACTAGCTTGATCCTTGTAACCAATCCTGACAGATCTACACTATGATTGAAAGGAGTAAACACAAATCCTCTCAGTGATCCTCTGACATTAATAGCAACCAGTTTGGCTAAAATTATAGCTCCTTTTGGGTTATCAGCCAGCTTTTCCACAGGCCTGCCATTCAGGAACTTGAGTAAGCAGTTGAAAAGAATAGCAACAACTTGATAGATGAGGATAATGATTCCAAACAAAATTAAAAAGACTAAGATCTGGTCCCGATTACTATAATTCAGTGTCGTCCTCAGGACAAGTAATTTATTTTTGTTGCTCGTTGAAGAGTAGCAAGTGGCTGACCTGCAGGAGGTCAAACAAACTGAACCAAAGCCTCTATTCTCAGATATGCAGCAGTCATTGCAGCACATGGGTGCTTCATCACTGTCACTGGCAGCATATGGCTTTATAATCAGCTTTACATTACAAGGTGCCAAAATTTTTCTCTGACATCCATATAGACTTAATCATCTCCCCTTCTGACTGTCTAATGGAATTATCTTTTCGAATCATCCACTGTCCTGTAGAGAATAATACAATGTTTCTGGTTCTTCCATCATAACTGACATTCAGCACTCTGAAGATACCTGTAGCACCATGGGGCACTGGCAGAGGAGGAGAATACAGATACTATTGAATGTGATGAGCACTGCCAAGAGACCCTGAAAGAGACTCTCATATCCCTTGTTCCAAGTCCTAGCAACACCCCCTATTAAATGGTTATTTTCTGCAACTTCAAAATAAAATTGTGCTAGCCATGACATAGGAATTCATGTCCACCTTCCTCCCCAACAACAAGAAGAGGAGAGCATAGTTTGTCCCTCAAAGCAATAGAAAAGGGATAAACCAAAGGACAGAGTGGGGTCGATAGAAAGACAAGAATAAAGGAGAGGGAAGTGGGAAACACCGCTTGGTAAACATGAAATTACTAGTTCCTAGAGTGACCATATTTTGGAAAAATTGTTTTGCTCATCCAGCATTTTCCATTGACCATATACCAATCAGCCATAACATGAAAACCACTGACAGGTGAATAACATTAATTATCTTGTGACAATGGCACCTGTTAAAGAGTAAGATATATGAGACAACAAATGAACAGTAAGTTTATGAAGTTGATGTATTGGAAGCAGAAAAATGTGTAAGTCTAAGGATCAGAGCATCTACAAAAAAAACAGCAGGTCTATGGGGGTTCTTGGTATGCAGTAGTTAGCACATACCAAAAGTGCTCCAATAAAGAACAACCGTTGAACTGCCAAAAGGGTTGTGGGCTCACAGATTCACGTGGAGGGTGAAGGCCAGCTTGTCTGGTCCTGTAAAAAAAAGAGCTACTATAGTACGAATTGCTGAAAAAGTTACTGCTGGCTATGATAGAAAGATGCCAGGATACATAGTGCATCTCGGCTTGTTCCATATGTGGCTGTGTAGCTGCAGACCAGTCAGAGTGCCCATGCTGATCCTTGTACACCACTGAACATACCCACAATGGGTATGCGACCATGGAGTAACGGAAGGTGGCCTGGTATGATGAATCATGTTTTATGTCATGGGGATGACCTGGTACATTTATATGTCTTTCCTGGGGAAGAGGTGGCAACAGGATGTACTATGGGAAGTAGGCAAGGCAACGGAGGCAATGTGATGCTCTGGACCATGTTCTGCTAAGAAACCTCAGGTCCTGGTATTCATATGGGTGTTACGTTGACACAAACCATCTTTTGATGTAGGAAAGATTGACTTATGAATGATAATTCTCTGCAACAAGTTATCTAATCTTAAACTATTGAAAGACTATTGTTCTCTTAACACAACAAAACCCACAGTAAAGCAATTTAAAGGGTAAACAAACAGTGGCACAGAAAGTTATCATGACACCTTAAATCTCAAGTTAAACTCTATTATATCTGTACCTAAACAATGTTGCAGAGCAAATATAATATTCATGGCAGTGATATTCCCTAACAGCAATGACCTCTGCCAGCAGGATAATGTACCCTGCCACAGTACAAAATTGTTCAGGATTAAATTGAGGAACATGACAAAGACTTTAAGGTGTTGACTTGAATTCCATGTTTCCCAGATCTCTATCTGATTGAGCATCTCTCGGATGTGCTGGAAAAACTAGTTCAATCTATGGAGCCCCACCTCAAAACCTACAGGACATAAAGGATTTGCTTACTATCAAAAACCACAGGACACCTTCAGAGGTCTTGTGTAGTCAATGCCTTGATGTATCAGTGCTGTTTTGGTGGCATGTGGGAGACCTACACAATATTAGGTTTTAATGTTTGGCTGATAGGTGTATAATAGTCAGTGGCGCTCGGCAAGCTCTGGCGATTCCCAATCTGAGGCTGTTGTTTGCTTTGTTGCCATAACGAAAAGAAGTAAATAAACCTGCCAGAGGCTCTGGACCAGAAGGGTCCAGAGGTGTAACTAGAGATGGTTGGGTCCTGAAGCAAAATTTTGAATGCCCCACCAAACATGAACATTGATCTACAGTGGTTGATTCCAGCTGTATTCATGCATTCTGCAGACTGTGTAAGTAATTACAGTACTGTTATATCCAGTAATCAAAGGTGATTACTCTCTGACTAGAGTTATTTACTTTTTCCGTCTTTTCCATCTAGCCCAGACCACAATGGTGACTTCTCCTGGCCACAATTTGTCTCTACAGAATTGGACAAATAGACATCTTTTCCAATATCTTCCATATGTTTTGCACACCTCTACACAATCTTCCTGTTACGATCGTGTGGGCAACCAAAGCATGGGAGCCCACACGATCGCACCCAAAAATGGGACAGAGAATGGATGGGGATGGGATGGACGCACACAGGTAGCACCAGGGTCACACGGGATTCACACAGGTTTCAGGCAACTGACCCTGTACTACACGGGAGGATGCCATGGCCCTACCTAAGCAGGGAACATTGCCCCAATAAGGGCAGCCCAGCGGTCTTCGGAACTCAGCCCTAGCTGATCCTAGGAGCCACGCCACAGAACTGGAGACATACACATGCTACAGGATAGAGACAGAACCACAGGATACACAGCATACAGCAGCCACAATGCAACCACTAGAACAGATGATAAGTTGAATATAAATACCAGGTATTGGTTGACATTTTGTACAAAACATGGAAGCTAGCGGGCCACTTCACGGCTCCTGGTTATACCGCTAGTCCCTACACTAACCAGGAGTCAAAAAGAATTGGACAGAGTTCACACAGAAAGCTGAAACAGGACAGGACACAGATAGCAGGTCTCACACAGCAAACTGACAAGAAACTGACAGAATTTAAACGTACAAACGGACATGAACCAGCAAGACAGAAATCACTCAGCAAAGCTTGCAACAGGACAGAACAGAGCACTGGACACACAGCCAGCTGCATCAGGAACAGGACAGAACATGACTGATAACAAGTTACAGGACACAGAACTAACATGAGTGCTCACCCTGGGGAACCCAGCCAGACTGACCAGGAGCTGGGTTTATATGTGAGCACAGATCCAGGAGATTGGCTAGGAAGAAGTACCACACCCAGCCAGCTCAATTAACCCTAAACCGCCTGACTGTGCTGCCAGGAGTACATAGTACTACAGACCCCAGCAGCACACGTAACACTTCCCATCCATAGTGACCTCTGCCCTGTTCACTCCTCACTACCCGATGGCTGGTCACGTGACAGCATGTGACTGCTGCAGCCAATCACTGGCCTCAGTCAAATGATACTGGAGAAAGGCGGCAGCAGTTACATGCATGTGACCAGCTGCCAGGAAGCAAGGGGAGAATAAATCTGTAGGTACAGCGGAGCTGCAGGGGTCAGAGGTGAGTATTCTGTTCTTTTTTTAGTTTACAGCATAATGCCATCAGGCCAAAAATACTGAGCAAAAGCAAAGGGGACTGAGTGTAAGAAGACATCTCTTCTAACTTTCTGCCCCATAAAATCCTCAATAAGATCTCTTTTGTAAATTGTGACCAGTGACACAAATTAGGTTGTAGACCTAAATCCAGAGCCTTTTTACTTTTCAGCATCTCCATGAAACAGTATATGTCTCAAGGTTCCTATGACGGTACAACCTCTAAACCAATTGTGTGTGTGGTGGTAGGGGCAGTTGGTGAGGTGGTAGTTTAGCTCGGTATAGCATGTACAATATTCAGGCACCTTCATAGTAGATGCATGCTTTTCTATGACCCATAGCCAGGGGCAATGTTTATGATAGTAGGGATCCCCTATTGAAAATTGTACAGTCCTGTATAATATGCTGGAGGGGTTGACAACTGGCCATAAGTTCACTGATAGCTAAGGGAAAAAAAAGCCTCTATGATTATTTTTGAAGTTGGGTGTGATAGAGCATGATAAGTATTAATCAGCTTACTGTATATGCCCAACGTGAAATGTCTGGTAAGCAGTCCTTCCTTAGGACAAAAGGGTAGTTGGGTGCAATGATGCCTTAACACATATTGTCTCCCACAAGGGCATAACTATAGCGGATGCAGGGGATGCGGTTGTACCCGGGCCCAGGAGCCTTGGGGGGCCCATAAGGCCTTTCTTCTCCATATAGGGAGCCCAATACTATGAATAAAGCATTATAGTTGGGGGCCCTGTTATAGGTTTTGCATTGGGGCCTAGAAGCTTCAAGTTACACCTCTGGTTTCCTATGTGCATTGCTGCAGCTCTGTACCGACAGTATGATTTCTCCTGTTTCCCCCTGTAATTTTCCTCCTTTTCTTTGTCTTCCCTGAATGGATTTAATTGCAGTTACTGTTAATAGAAAGACAATGCATGTGTGACTAATGGTGCTGGCATCTAATGAAGCTACCATTGCAGATTTTGAGGTCACATTACCTGCATGCTGAATACTAGACCCATGTTGATTGGTGACTTGTGGTTTCAGCAAATAGGTGTGATGTCCTGGGCGCCAACAGGATAGGATATCAACATGTACTTCCATCACATCACTATGAATGCATATTGGAAGGGTGATGTAATAGACAGCTGGTGGTGGTGATCTATACATAGGGAGAAGCAAGGAAAAGGTTGCATGGATCAATACATAAATCAAGGAGAAAAGAAGTATATGCATATAGAAGAATACGTTCTGCAGAGGGAGAAATTCAACTTTGTGCTCTAGTAAAGCCGTCTGTTAGGTAATTACTAGATTACTAGGCTCTTCGAGACATTTTGATTATACTTTCTGGAGATGATGCAACATGTGAGGACTAGTCTCCTTATTAGGATACAATGTAGATTGTTCAGCTTCTTGATTCATGTTGTCTTAAATAGACTTTAGTGCTGAAGAGAAACATGCGTATCAATAAAGGACGGCTGAGTGTCGAGTGCTAGGTTTCAGACCAAGATTGTGTCCTTAAAAGCAATGTTCTAAGCGATCCACATTTGTGACAAATAATTCCTAATAAAACAATATTTCTAAAATATGACTACATGACAATTAAAACTAATAGTATAGCAATAAGCAGAGCAACATTTGTGTATCTGCAAGGCGAGGAAAAAGTTAAGGACATGATTCTTTTTCTTTTTATATGTTTAGTGTGAATGTTCCCCTTTTATCACTACGAGGCACATTTAAAAACTTTTTATGCCAGTTTATTGCATAAAAAAGTTGCAAATTATTATGCAAATAAGTATTTGCGCAAAAATTGTCCACTTTTTAGCTTTTTGTGCTGGCCCTGCCACTCTTTTAAGGTGGGCAAGACTTGGTGGAGCTGGCATGCATGGCTGTCCTGGACCAACAGCTTTATGTATAATTTACACCAGAAGCTGGTGTGAAATTATACCAGAAATGTATACCAGGTCGCACCTAGCGTACATCTCTGAGTAGGCACACAGAGTTGCCAGGATGCACTGAATACATGAAGAAGTATGCGCGTTTTCGTGTATTCAGTGCTCTGTGTGCCGTGGGTAAACTGTACTAAGCCTAGCGCAGAAAATGTCGGGCTTAGAAACTTCCCCCCTTTGTTCCTTTTACATTCAATATTCAGTGCTGAATTAATTTTTTACTCGTATTTTATCTGTAAAAGGGTCAGAGCTCTTTTTTTTATATATACAAAACTCCAAATCCCCTGCACATTTACAGAGTTAAATGCATAGTATTCTGGATGCCTGCATCTGCAACTAGAGGAAACGTAGGAGCTTACTGCATACTGTTTATACACTGACAGTATCCAGGCTGTTTATTTTGCCTTTTTCTTCTGGCCTCCAGAACACATGATCAGCACTCTAACCACGCTCTGTGTCCTGCAATTAACAACTGCAGGACACAGAGTTTTGTCAGAGTGCTGGTCCGGCCTGAAGGCCAGAAGAAAATTGCAGCCTAGAAGATATGAGTTACAAAACTGGATTCTTCCCAGCAGAGGTCAGTGATATTATGAATGATTAAAAAAAAAAAAAAAGTAGAGTGCTTCTTTAACCCCTTAAGGACATGGCCTATTTGGGGCATAAGGACGCAACGATTTTTGGGGGATTTTCATCTCCACTTTTCAAAAGCCAAACCTTTTTTATTTTTTATTTTACAGTTGCGTGGCGAGCTGTAGTTTTTATTGGTGCCATTTTTGGGTACATAGATTATATTGTAAAACTTTAATCATGTAGCATAAATGACACAATACATTTTTTTCTACAGGTCGTTATGATTACGATACCAAAATTCTTTTTTTTATGTATTTACTTCTTTTTGCCGCAATAAAAACCCTTTTTTGGCAATGATATTTTTTTCTAAATCGCTGCATTCAAAGTCCTATAATCTTTTTTATTTTCCAAGAATGTATCTATATGAGGGCTTGTTTTTTGCATGACAAGATGTAGTTTTTATGGGTACCATTTTGGGGAACAAGCGGCTTTTTTGATCACTTTTATTTTTAGGTTTTTTTTTACGCTTTTTGCCATTTTTTTGCTGTGCAGGATAAAAAGTGTGTTCAATTTAGTGTACGAGTCGTTAAGGATATGACGATACCAAATATGTTGGATTTTAATTTTTTTAAATTTTTTTATACGAATAGGAAAAAAACACACAAAAAAAGTTTTTTTTAATATTTTTTTTCTTTTTTCTTTCTTTTTCTACACTATTTTAATCTATTTTTACATTTTTTATGTCCCTGTAGGGGACTTGTACCATAACAGCTATGAGCGCCATGATAAAGCATTGCAGGACTTCTGTCCTGCATTGCCATATCGCTAGTAATAGCGATCATAGGCAATGGCAAAGCAGGACGCCTGTAGCTGGCATCCTGTTGCGATGGTTACCCATCGGCCCTCCGTGATGACATCACGGGGGTGTGATGACATCACAGAGAGAGCATGCTTCCTCTGTGAACCCTTTACATGCTGCGATCTTCATAGATCGCGTCGTGTAAAAGGTTAACAGCAGGGGTTGCTGTCCCGATGCACCCCTGCTGTTGCAGCAGGAGGCTGGCTCCCACTGCCGCATAGTGCGGGATCTCTCCTGATCTCACGCTATCCACAGGACGTAAGTTCTCTGTTACATTAAGTACCCCGCAGCCAGGATATACAGTTATGTCCTGTGGCGTTAAGGGGTTAAAAGGGTTGTCCAAGATAACTTTTTTCTAAAAGTCTTTGTGCCATATACTGCTATGGCCAGTGTTTGGCTACAGAGTTCATGTGTGTATACGGGTACATCACCGATTTCATCAAACTACTAATGACCACTTGTCCATGAGTATGTATGTGTGTATGTGTGTGGGTGGTTCCCATGCTCCTCCCCTGGTGACGTCATCGCAGGTCCTACAGTATATATAAAACACAGAGCCTGACCGACAGAAGAAGAACAAAGTTAGGACTCTTGGAAGGGGAGCACAAAGAATAACAAAATGAGAATACATCTAAGCCGTTATTATCTCAGACATAACTTAGCATTCCTGACAGGAGACATTGACCTACCGCCACCACAGAGATCTGGTGGGCTGAAGGACCTTTGGTGACATCACTACTGTGGGAGGAGCCATTGTCAAGCTTGGTAGAAAGTACTGTATACTGGATAAGCCGACAGCAGCTAGCAGCACCTGTGATGATATCACCATCATGTGATCACCTGTGTGGGTGGAGTCAGGGATCACATGACCAAGGGCTGATCACTGTATGAGCTGTGTGTTATGTGTGGGAATCAGAATGGATGTAGTAGAGCTGTGTGTGTGATGATCATAATAGATGTACCATGTAGCACAGTTGTGTGGCGCCACCCGAAACACTGGTACTATAATTTCCTACTAATTACTAGTCATATAAAAAAAGACCAGTGGCTAAGATGGGAGTGGTGGGCATTCAAAATGTGAGTGTCTTCTTTCTTTTTTAGCATTTCCTACCTTTAAGGGCTTCTTCAGATGGGCATATGTGCACCTACTTTTGCCACTACGGAGCATAGTTTCACATGAACAAAGTAAAAATCTTTTCTCTTACCTTTCAAACTTCGCCTGATTCCAGGAACAAGTGGATAGATAAGTCCTGTCCTATCTGTCTCACACATAGTATTAACTACCTGCAAGAAAGATAGAGCAAGTCCTATCTTTTCTTGCCCGTACTATTAACGAATGAGAATACCGCTAGTGAAAACAAAACCATTGAAATCAATGGTTTCATTTTGTCCCGTTATGCAGCCATGACAGGACTAAATCACACCTACCTGTTTAATGTTTTTACTGGGATTTGGAGCTCTGTATCAGAAAAAAAGAGCTTTGAACATTAATAAAATACAGTATGAAATTACTATGTAATAAATATATTGTATATTACAGAATTACTCAGCACACAATTCTGAATAGCTATATTAAAAAAACAGAATAACGTTAAAGGGTAATTAGACATGAGGAGCCTGTTGAGATAACCCCTTTAAATCTTCACCTTTAGGCCAGCGAGTGTATTTGTGCGAAACACACAGAGAATAGAACCCATTGAAATTGATGGGCTCATTCACATTTCTGTATTCTGCATGCCTGCTCTACTTTTCTGCAGACCAAAGATTCCCATAGAAGTCAATTAGGATTGCGCAAATGTGTGCATAATACACAAGTAAATTCCTGATACGCTGGAAAAAGAACAAATCTGGAACTCATTAGATGAAATAGCGGATTTCAATTGGTACGTCTTTGTTTGCCGCACGCAAATGAACATGCTTTAGAAGTGTAAAGCGTACAGTAAAATACCTCGCTATGTGCAAAAAGAAAATACTATTTTTATAGAAACAGCGATGTTTATGTCTTGTTAATAGCAAAATGCTACTTTAAATAATCATGAAAATTGTAATACTATCAATAGCCACTAGGCTACATAACAACCTTCCTTTTATTTTATTTTTTGTGCTGTTCCTGTGTGTATTATTGTGGATTATACTAGGCGCCAATTGTATATTCAACATTTTTGTTATAATTATCAGATGTGAAATAAATGTACTTCTCGTATGTGCAACACAGTTGAATTCACCATTGAAGTGTTTATTTTATGCCTCATAGTAACTACAGATAATCCAATGTGATGTCAAAATGAACTGCGCAAAATTAGATAGACAAATAGATAGATGTTAGATAGATAGATAGATATTAGTTAGATAGATGTTAGATAGATAGATAGATAGATAGATTTATAGATAGATAGATATGAGATAGATAGATAGATAGATAGATAGATAGATGTTAGATAGATAGATAGGAGATAGATAGATAGATGTTAGATAGATAGATAGATAGATAGATAGATAGATAGATAGATAGATAGATAGATAGATAGATAGATATGAGGGCGGACACCCCTCATAGATAGCTGTTAGATAGATGTTAGTTAGATAGATGTTAGATAGATAGATAGATAGATGTTAGATAGATAGATCTTAGATAGATCGATAGAACTATACAGAGCTGTGCCATATTTTCCCACATATGGTCATACTGGAAGAGCCATAACGTGATCACATAGAACCAAATAGCACCAAATAGTGACCAGAGAGTGCAATACATTGCCAAGGTAATTTTCCAGTGACTCCATTACAGATACAGACATAACAGTACCCATCAAAGAGTCTGCCATTATAAACGCTCCACATTTCTGCTTTTCTCTAAACTTTGCAGCACTATACAAAGAAAGTGATGTTGGACCATTTAGCAGGTCGAGAGAGTAGACACTCGGGTATCAGTAGTTATAAAAAATTTCTTGTGTTACCCGAGTGTTAGCAGTTGCAGCTAACGCACATGACCTACTAATAATTACTGGACTGAGGGTTCAAGTCCAAGTGCAGACAGATAATTAACGGTAAACTGCAGGTATTAGCGGCTTTTGTGTAATAGCACCCTTAAAGGGTGGTCTGCTTTTGAAAATGGCTTAAAGGGTGCTATTACACAAGCAGTAGCTGCCTCTGCTAATGCTCCCAATTTACTGCTAATTGCCAGCCTCAAGTTGCAAGTCCCACTGCAGGCTATGAATTAGCTAGAAGGGGTAGCTAATGCTTATGTAATAGAACCCCTTAAGGTATGCTCGGTTAATAGCGGGGTGTCCCTTGTTCAGGATCCTAATATTTTTGCCAAAGCAGATTGCTGTTAAAAAGAGTGACATTCTGAAGGTCCATGCCTATGAATTACACAGGAAATTGGTTTCAATTAGAGATGGAAAGACATTAAAAAAAACGTTTTTTTCCCTCTGTTTTTTTGAAGCCATTTTCTATGTTATATAGTTTGAATACCATGTCATAGATATATTATTTTCATTGCAAAAGAACATATTTTACACACTTTTTAAAAAAAATTTCCGGAAAAAATGGCTTTGGAAAAAAACTAGAGATGAGCGAACGTACTCGGTAAGGGTGATTTCGCAATCGAGCACCGCGATTTTCGAGTACTTCACTACTCGGGTGAAAAGTACTCGGGTGCACCGGGGGTGAGCGGGGGGTTGCAGAGGGGTGTGGGGGGGAGAGGGAGAGAGAGAGGGCTCCCCCCTGTTCCCCGCTGCTACCCCCCGCTCCGCCGCGCCCCCCTGCCCCCCGGCGCACCCGAGTACTTTTCACCCGAGTAGTGAAGTACTCGAAAATCGCGGTGCTCGATTGCGAAATCGCCCTTACCGAGTACGTTCGCTCATCTCTAAAAAAAACGTATATTTTTCCCAATTTTTCAGTTTTATTTCCAGGCCTTCCCATCTCTTGTTTCAATAAGCACTGTTGTGTAATCTTACATTTGCTCTGTGGTGGCGCTGCAGGCCAAGTGAACACTTGCTGATAAACAAAAAAATCTGTTTTTATTATGTGGGTCCCCTGGCAGAATTAGGTAGTAGGGCCCCTTCACCTACAATCAGCCGTTATCACAGGAGGAACCACAAATAAATAGCTCCTCTACCTGGCAAGGCGTAAAAATAGCAGTTAGACTTTGCAGCACTGAAATCCCACCTTGAGCTGGAGTGCCCTTTTATATATTTTTTTAAGAAAATAAGTACATACTGTGGCGAATCATAATGTGCATCTATTATGACGTTTAATGGTGCCTAAATAAATTAGTAAATGTGCGGTCGGCATCTGTGACTGCTCACTTATTCTACGTCTCAGTGCAAATCCCCAAATTAACGCTGCCCTGGTTGAATGGCTAACTGAGTTAATAAATCTGAAGCTAGTAAATAGTCAAGTAGCACATGATTCTTTCAATAGCAAATTTGCACTGTTATGTATCACCCACTGCTGGGATGGAGGACGGACACTAATGGATATACTGTACACCAGTCTTCATTTTATTATGCTACTCAAGTTTACCCAGAGGAGTTTTTTTTGCCTTCCTTAGGATCAACACAAAGGGAGTTTAGGTTGGATTTAATGGATCCCAGTCTTTTTTCAACCTACATAACTTTGTAACTATGTAATTAATTATATATACTGGAGCTGCACTGAAGTTTTGCATAAATATTTTGGTTGAATTTAGACTAATATGCATCTTACGTAACAGGGGTCAAATAATTCTCCTTATTTTGCCCACACTGTCCCCTTCTTTCTTGTTATACCACTTCACTGCCTCGGCTTCACTAGATTTAGCTGGATTAGTATTCCTTTCTAATAGTTGATTCAGTCTGAAGATACTTTTTGTCCTTCCACCTTTCTCAACTACATGTTAATGTAAACAAAATTAAAGGATTGAAATTTCTGAAGAATTGCCTATGAATTAAGGTGTGGGCCGTCTGGCCAGAATCTTGCTGCAGTAATCGGATCATTTTACAACACTTGTGCTGGGTGAAGCGTATAATTGATTTTGGACAATTATCTAACAGCTACTTAAGCAGGAACTCTGGACAGGAAGAAAAATATTTCTTTTCTACTATGGGCTTCAAACAGGGGTGTAGGTATAGGGGTTGCAGGGGTAGCAGTTACTACCAGCCCATGGAGCCTGAGGGGGCTAAAAGGCCCCTCCATCACATGAGAAGACATCAGTAATATAAACAACTCATGGTAGGTTGGAGGCCCTGTTACAGATTTAGCATCAGGGCCCAATAGCCTCTGCTACTAGAAATTAGACATTTATATATTTTGCCAACAGAGACTGGAGGGTTACTATGAAATAAATAGTACTATTTAGAATCAAAACCATTAAAAAGGTAGACATGTAATATGCGTAGTAGCATAGAGGTGGGATTTCACTAAAATGGTTGCTTATGCAGAGGGAAAAGCTCTGGGAGACTCCTACAGCAGAGAAACAAGTGGATCGTGTTTGTGAAAAGGCTAAAAAAAAATATATTGTTATTTTTATATCGCCAACTTATTCAGCAGCACTTTCAGGTAATTTATTTATTACTCCTCACCAAGCTGGGCACTCATTTTACTGACTTTAGAAGATGGAAGGCTGAGTCAACCTTGAACCATGTGGGGACTGAACCCACAACCTTCAGGTCATGAGCAAGAGCTTAGAACTGCATTTCTGCTGCCTTAAAGGGGTTGTCTCGTGAAAGCAAGTGGGGTTAAGCACTTCTGTATGGCCATATTAATGCACTTTGTAATATACATCATGCATTAAATATTGGCCATACAGAAGTTATACACTTACCCCCTCCGGTGTTGGCGTCCCCGTCTCCATGGCGCCGACCGAAGCCTTCTTCTCCTTCCATTAGACGCGCTTGCGCAGTCTCCTCTTCTGTTCTGTTGAATGGGGCCGCTCCGGCGTGCTCGCGCCGCACAGGGGTTCTGCGCAGGGGGTAAGTGTATAACTTCTGTATGGCCAATATTTAAAGCACGATGTATATTACAAAGTGCATTAATATGGCCATACAGAAGTGCTTAACCCCACTTGCTTTCACGGGACAACCCCTTTAACACTCTGTGCCACATGAGACTCTCTATACAGAAAGCATTTGTAACTTAGATATATACTGAAAACCATGTAAGTATTTGGATATATCAGTAATACCTTTAGTTTCTTTAAAACGTTGAAAGTATCTATTTCTTTTATAGGAGCCTTGCATACTGGACCACCAGTGATTGGATATACAATGAGATAGTAGATCACCAGAGATTGAACAAACTACGATGTACTGACCAAACAGTGACTGGAGAATTATATACTGGCCCGCCAAACACCGGACAGATACGTGCTAGAACAACAAAGACTGAACACTCATTTCTATATTGGCTCACCAGTGACTGAACAATTGTATACTGGGCCACTAGACACTGGACAATTACATACTAGCACAACATAGACCAAACATTCATGTCATGGCATGCAGGCCGCTATAGTTTTGCAGTGTGATAGATGCAACAGAAACAGGTTTGGGCTGGCATCACAACATCAACCCGGCCCATGTGACTGTGGCATCGGTGCATGCTTCCTGTCATTCAGAGCTTGGCATCAATGTGATAATATCTTTTTGCTGCTGTGGGGTTTAATTTGTTAGTAGGGAGGTTGTTTCCCCAGCCAGCCAATCAGCCTTTATTGTAGTATATAAATTCTGGCCCCTCCTCTCAGGGCACTGGTTATTCCTTTTATGATAGAGTTCTGGTCCAGTCCGTGTCCTTTGAGTGCTGTCCCTGTCTCAGACAAGTCCTTGGTCTTTTTTACTTATTATCAGGTTTCATTAAACTGCTATTTGGTGCTGTCTCTGTTATTGATATTTTCACCTGTCAATATTTATCCATTTATCATTTAGGGACAGTCTAGGTAGTTGTAGGTTTCAAACAAGGGACTGCCCTGCTCAGGGTGATTTCCCCAATTTCAGGCAGGGTAATAGGGAGTCCACTTTTCTCCATATTTTGAGTTATGTTATATAGCTTTGTGTTCTTCAAGTTATTTCTTGTGTGTATATCTGCCCTGTTGGACAACTATTACATCTGATATGGATGAGGTGTTTTGTGTCCGGCTCAGACATAACAATTCATTTATATATTGGACCAACAGTGACTGGATAATTATACTGGGCCTCCAGAGGCAGAACGTTCATTGAAATACTATCCCACAAGAAACTGGACATTCTGTTATATACTTGGCCGCCTGAGACTGGAGATTGGAGATGATTCTGGGCGCCTACCAGATGGGCTAGTCTGATTCTTATGAATATCCATTGATTTCAGTTTGTACAATTTGATTCTTTAGGACTAATGAAAAGGGAACTTTAATCAAGATAAAATAACAATCCACCAGAACCCGTCAATCCCTTTAAATATCAAAAGTTTTAAAACTTTTTTTATACTGATTCCCCATAATATGCATTTATTTATACAAAGAACTATGAAAAAAATGGCTTTACTTTTTTTAGGAACATGACCCTAAAAATTAGGTATCGAAAAGAATAGACAGCTGTTAAAGTGCTAGGAAGCTATTTAAGGGTGCGTCCATGCATGGCAGAAATGCTGTGGATTTGGTGCGGAATTTCCGCAGCTGATCCACAACAAAACCACAGGTTAGAGTTAGGGTATGTTCATGCGCTGGAATTCACTGTGGAAAAATTCCACGTGAATGTCAGCTCTAAAATTCACGTCAAAATCGTTATCTTTTTGACACGTATACGCATGCGCAATTTTCCTCTTCAATGGGCAAAATCCGTATGTGGAATTTCGACATGGAAAATCTAGTTTCTGTGGATTTCCACATTAAGGAGTGACATGTCACTGCACATGAATACTGTCAAGCAGCATTCAGAGCTATCTCTGGCCATGGCAATTTGCAACGGGTGTCGGCTGTTTCAAACCACCAACACCTGCTGGGTATGCAGCAGGCCTAGCTCCCAAGCCTTCTTCATATCCACCCCACATGTATGTGACGTATATGTAAGGGCTTATTTAGACGACCTTATATCGGCTCGGTTTTCATGCCGAGACGATATACGGTGTCCTTGTCTGCAGGGGGGGGGGGGGCGGATGGAAGAGCCAGGAGCAGGAACTGAGCTCCCGCCCCTTGCCATTATTTGCAATGGGAGGGGCGGGATGGGGGTGGAGCTAAGCGCCGGGACTTAGCTCCGCCCTGTCTTGCCCCCTCCTATTGGAAATAGTGGCAAGGGATGGAGAGGGGGCGGGAGCTCAGTTCCTGCTCCTGGCTCTTCCATCCTCCCGATCCTGCAGACAAGGACACGGTATATCGGCTCGGTGTGAAAACCGAGCCGATATACGGTCGTCTAAATAAGCCCTCAGTAACACTTGAGGGGGAAGGGGTTAAATAACAGATATAGAGCATTTTTTCTCAGAACTCTGTGTTCTTCAGATTCTCTGCTAGTCTCCCTTGTAATGCATGAATGAAATAAGTTGAAAACTGAGCATTACAATTCTCCTTGGCAATAGAGTGTGTCTGACACACTCTGACACTATCCAATTGGCACTGACAGTGCAAGATTGTGTGGGGACACACCCCTCATTAAAAGAATTGTTACACCCATTGGTCAATTTATTCATATATTTTCAGGAGGAATAACAGAAGAATGATGTAATGCTGAGCCCTAAGGAAAGATGTTCCTAAATAGTAATTTTATGAGGAATACAAGTATTTACTAAAACAGACATGTCAGGAAAACTGAAAGCTCCCCTTGAAGTCAAATTCATGCAGGCTCTTTGATGATAGAGTTGTTTGGGAACTTGTCCCATTTGCTCTTCATATAATTTATCCTCTGATCCTTCTCTGGCAATTCAGGTGCACTGATGATGCACAGATAACAATGTTGATAAATAATATCTACAAACATTAACCCTTTCCAATCCACTGTCTGACCTCTAAAGACATTCTGATTGAAGGCTGTACAGCTCTGATGTCGGAAGACGTCCGGCAGGGTATTCTTACTGTAGATTACTGGCCGCTCTGTTGTCGGGTGCCTCTCCAGAATGTCCCATACCGCAGTACTGGCTCTAGCCAGCAGATGGCGCCATTGTATAATGGCAGATAGAGAAAGCCCCCTAGGAAACCCGTAATCCAAATTTGGATTGCAAAAGGGTTAAGGTAGAATGAAGAATAAAACCTAAATCTGCAATAGTCCTTTTGTTTTGCTTTTAGACTCTTCAAATGTTAATTCACCCAAGATTCAGTATCTATATTTCTTTGGAATTTAGTTACATTGTATTTTTATTTATGAGATATTAAATTACACAAACGAATCTTACAATGTTGTATAATTAATGGATCACTACACACCATTAATATAATAGATCTTTCAACTTTTATGTTTAAGGCTATTGACTGACACAACAAGAAATGTTGACATGTAAAGCAAATCAGCTATATATGAATGATTTTACATATCTAAAGTTCTTATCCATGATCTTTCAATTATGATCTCTCTCTTATATTAAAACATAAAACAGTTTTTTAGCGCTTAAACTGATACTTGTGTATTGGTCCCGTTATGCGGCCATGTTAATCACGGCTGCATAGCGGGACAAAAGAAAGCCATTGATTTCAATTGTTTCATTTTCACTAGTGGTATTCTTGTTCGTTAATTGTATGGACAAAAAAAGATAGGACTACTTTAATACTCTGTGCGGGAAATATCGGGCAGGACCTATCTTCCTGCTGTTTCTTTTAAACTCTTGCGCTATGGTGCGGAGCTTAAACAGGCTAAGAAGGGAAGAAAAAAAAACTTGTAGATGCGCAACTACACTCTGTAGCAGCGAGCATAGTTGAGTATTAGCTTGTGTGTTTTTGCCCTTCGTGGTATTTGATACATTTGTGTGACTATTCACCATGGTGTTTTAATGTGTGGTCGCTGTGTTGTGGCACACATGAAATATATATATATTTAAAGGGTGAAGTTGTGGATGGAGTATACCTCCCTCCCAGGCTTTTAGTCTGGACAGGGTGGCGCTCTAGTCCACAACTTCGCCCTAGTTCTCTGGAAGCGCAGCTGTAGGCCCTGACCTCATTACGGGAGCATAAAAGACTGCAGCTCCAGGTAGTCAGGGCCTGACAGCCTGAGGAGAGAAACCTCTGAGTACCTGGTGTGGTGCAAACTGCCTTTATTGTTTGTATAGACTTGAGCACCCTGCGCGGTGCCTATGCTGCGGTGAGGGACACTGTTTTGGTTGCTGTGCTGAGAAAATAAAGTTTGCCGTGAATTCATCGATTGGTTTGGAGTCCAGTGTGTCGCTGCCGCCCCTCCACTGGAGGACACTATACCACAATTTATATATATATATATATATATATATATAATTGTCAAGGTCAAATAAAAAAATAAAAATAAACAAGTCAGACTGCGCATGACAGAGTGCGTGAGATACACTGTCATGTGCATTGCAAAATCTCTGCCCTATGCAGCGATAGCCGGCTCAACCAGCAGTAAAACGTTGCGTTATACACTCTGCGTTTTACGCATACACTCCTGTGAGCCAGCCCTAATAGTTGACAGTCAATATGGTTGTATCAGTCTGGAACAGGAATACACAACCTAAAGCCGGGGTACTCAAAGTATCCAATACAATTTTAAGGTTTAAAGGTCAATTATTTCAGCAATTAACTGAAAAATTGAATTCAAGGGGTTGTCCAGTTGTAAACTATTGATGGCCTATCTGCAGCTTGGATCAACAATAGTAGATCAGCAGGGCCTGCCTCCTGGAGCCCCTGCTGTTGGGCTGTATATGGGCTGATGTGCTTGTGGACTGAATTTCTTTTTTCTGCAGAAAGCAGACAGCTCCATTCTTACTGCAGTGGCCAGACTTGGTATTGCAAGCAAAGTTCTCACTGAAGTGAATGGGAACTTGGCCTGCAATACCAAGCCTGGTCACAGCATAAATCAGCTCAGTGTATGAACAAAGTGTTCAGCTGGGGTCCCATGTGGTAGACCCTCATGGAATTAATATTGATGACCTACCTGTAGATAGACCATCTATAGTTTATAACTGGGCAAACCTTTGAAGAACATGATCAGTACGTTTTTAACATGTCTCATAACCCAGTTTTGCGAAGTTCTGTGATTCAGTGATTTGACTTAGTTGTTTAATGGGATACCTGCTGATCCAGTGTTTACTAAGAATTTTTGTTAATACAGTGATCTAGAAGCTACTCCACTCCGGGATTAAGGTGTATGCATTCAAATTATTGATGAATAGTAATGCCCGCTTTCTAGTACTACATTATTTCTGATGATTTGATTGTTTAGTAGATATCCCAGGTAACTCTGTGACTTTCCAATGTGAGCCAGTGGTTCAGTACTAGCCAACCAATATAAACAGTGTTCAGCTCTGTTTATCCAAAGGTTTAGTAAATATGTGTAATATAGTGATTTAGTAGCTACTCCACTCAGGCTAGTTCACTGAGTTGTAGCTGCTAAACTAGTGGATGGCTAGTGGTGGATACTTGCCATTGCCAGGTTAACTCTGGAAATCTAACGGTTGAGTAGATATCCTGAGACACTCAGTGAATATCCTGTGTGATAAGTAGTTATTCCTAGTGATCTAGGTGCTATTCCTAGTGACCCAGCCCTCTAGTGGGGACTATTCTGGGTTATGTCAACCAGCACAAGAAATGTTGTCCCGCGCCTAAACGTTTTGTTTTTTTTCAACCCCCCCCCCCCCCGTTCGGCGCGAGACAACCCCGATGCAGGGGTTAAAAAAGAACACCGCACAGCGCTTACCTGAGTCCCCGCGCTCCGGTGACTTTTTACTTACCTGCTGAAGATGGCCGCCGGGATCTTCTCCCTCGGTGGACCGCAGGGCTTCTGTGCGGTCCATTGCCGATTCCAGCCTCCTGATTGGCTGGAATCGGCAAGTGACGCGGCGGAGCTACACGGAGCCGGCATCCTGCACGAGCGGCCCCATTGAGAAAAGAAGAAGACCCGGACTGCGCAAGCGCGTCTAATTTGGCCATTAGACGCCGAAAATTAGACGGGCTCCATGGAAACGAGGACGCTAGCAACGGAGCAGGTAAGTGAAAAACTTCTTATAACTTCTGTATGGCTCATAATTAATGCACAATGTACATTACAAAGTGCATTAATATGGCCATACAGAAGTGTATAGACCCACTTGCTGCCGCGGGACAACCCCTTTAAGTACCTGTACACATTCAAAAGGTAGTTTCTTGTCCATGGGGTTAGGTGTACCAGCCAGATGTCTAAAGTACCAACCTTGAAATAAAACACATAATTAGAACGCATCCAATAGTAGTAAAGTAATGTAAAATAGTGTAAAGTAGTAACTGAAGTAGAACTGAATATATTATGAAAATTGTCAATTGGAAACCAGATCTACACTAGAGGCATTTTTACTGAATATGACTTTTTTGTGAATGACTAGAGAGTGTTATGAAACGGGAAGCGGGGTTAGAGGCTGAAAGAGATTTCAAATATTTGGAAGTGATGTTACTTTAGTGAATTCCCTGCTTTATGAATCATACTTAAGTCCCAAAATAAACAAAATATTTAAAGCATTGGAGGAATGGAAACATCTCAGGCCTTTGGAGGAAGAGTAAAGCCTTTTAAGTATGATAAGCTTCCTGAAGATAACAAGTGTCTTCTCAATGACCTCTTTCAGTTTTACAAAATTTTATTTTCCATTCTGCATAAAAGGTAAGAATTGGGCTACAGCTGTTTTTGCTCTTTAAGGAATGAAGATTCTAAAATCCTTCCCATCTTTTCTCTGTGAATTACCCTGCCTAAAATGAAATCACTGCAAGGAAATTGCAGAAGCTTTTAGAAATGGTTCACTTTTAGTCATGGTCATTATATCCTTTCAAATGTTGCATGGGACTGCTGGTTGCCCTTCCCTGAAAAGCATCCAAAAAAAAGTGTAAAAAATAAAAAAATATATATATTCACATTTTTGCAGCTGCCGGAGATCAGCCGCGTCCACCCGGCTCTTCTCCTGAACTGCTTTCTGTAGTATTCAGCAGCTGGGGATTTAAAATCCCCGCCTGCTGAATGGGCTGTCTCTGATTGGTCGAAGCCCTCAGCCAATCAGAGGCAGCTCTCACTCACCCATTGATGAATTCATGAATGGGTGAATGAATGCTGCCTCTGATTGGCTGAGCACTGTGACCAATCAGAGGCAGCTCTCAGCTATTGAATGACAGCTGAGAGCTGCCCCTGATTGGTCACAGTGCTCAGCCAATCAGAGGCAGCACTCACTCATCGATTCATGAATTTTAAATCCCTGGCTGCTGAATACTACAGAAAGCAGTTCAGGAGAAGAGTCGGCTGGGCGCGGCTGATCTCCGGCAGCTGCAAGAAGGTGAGTGTATATATATATATATATATATATATATATATATTTTTTTTTTTTTTTTTTTTTTTTTTTTTTTTTTTACACTTTTTTGGATGCTTTTCAGGGAAGGGCTTATATTTGAAGCTCTTCCCCGAAAATTAATACAGTGCTTGCCGGAAGCCCATTGCTTTCAATGGAGCTGGTTGTATTGCCGGCTCCATTGAATTCAATGGGAGAACATCATTCTCCTCTGCCACAGCTGTGGCAGAGGAGAACAATCTTTAGTATATGCTTTCAGTGGGGTTGGCGCTGCTGCCGTCAGCCCCATTGAGCACATATACAAGAACAACGATTTGCACAGAACGCAGTTACATGCATTCTGCGAATCGTTGTGACATAATTTTCGGTCCATCCGCATAAAAAACGGACATGTGACCACTCCCATTGCAAAGCATTGGATATATAGGTGCAGATCGCAAGCACACCTGCAAATCGGGCTTACAAACGCCCGTGTGACTAAGCCCTTAAACACTTCTGCCTAGAGTTCATCTTTTCACTGGAGAAGCCACAGTGAAAAGCAGACAGGTTTCATGGACCAACACTGTAAGAGATTGTCTTCTCCTTATCGGTACAAGATGCTTCTTATCTGCATTACAATTTGTCTCCTATTTTATACACTCTGTTTAGTCATATACCATATGCTCCAAGCTTTGCAACCAAGATGTTATCAATCTGAGACCCCCACCACCACCACCACCATCTGAAGTAGCTAGCTTCATTGATGTAAGGTTCAGAATCAACAAGACTCAATTCGCTAGACAATAATGATGATATCACAGGACTAACAAGACTCAACAGAGTCATGGCAATAAAATGCATATGGACAGAGTTTAAACAAACCCATACAAATGGAATTGTAGTTAATACAATTAACATTATTCTGATAATTGTAGTTGATTCAATTAAAATTGTTTCTGTGGTTTATTCAATTAACATTGTTTTGGATAACTAAGCCTACACCAAACAGGTGTAAAGTCCACATGAGTGTTCATAGCATTTCATATTCAAGATACAAAATGGAGGATAAAGTAACATAAATAGCCATTTATATAGGCTTGTATTACAATAAGATACAAAATGGGGGGCTACAAATAGCCATTTATATTTGCACCACAACCAGGAGAGGAACAAATTGTGGAGATTACAGACACTATGTAAACAGATGTGAGAGCTGTGTGAGTGCAGGGAAGCTGAGCCTGTGAATATAGCTCCTCCTCCCCTACAGCTAAGTAAACATCCCAGTGTCCCAATAATTGCAGAAGCTCAGTATCTAACAACAGGCAGTGGATTGCAGAGGAGCTGAAAGGGAGTAATCTCATGGCAGCCACCTCAAACTTGATTTTTAGTGATAAAACAAAAAAAAATTAATGACAGTATATTACAAGACTTATAGGTAGGGTTCTGCCATCTTCCCTGCAGCAAAGGGTCAGTTTCCCTTCCTGTGTTCTGAGTTCTGTCTATGCCTTCCCAGTTCTGCAGGTACTAATGTATCTGGGTTGGTTCCGTATTCCTGTCTATAGTCCACCTATCTGAGGAGTCAGCTACCAACCACTCCAGGACTGTCTTCAGCCCTGGTGGGTTGGTCCAGTGGATCCACTAAATCTGTATTAAAAACTACACATGTAACAAGACTGGAGTCATCAGCAGGAGTTGAGAGAGGTGAGTCTCAGCTGATTTGTTATTTTACAGCATGGGAGACACAGTGAAAGGCCCTTACATAACTTGGAAAACCTCTGTAATAAAAGCCATTCCCAGATTTAGGATTCTCATCTCTTGGTCAAAGTGGAGATTGGCTATGAAGTGCATCTCTTGCTCTGGAGCATCTTTCCAAAGCAGAGAACCCCTTTAAATGGGTTGTACCACAATTGCAAGTTATCCATAGTGGATAACTTTCTGATCTGTGGGGGTCTCAACACGGAAACCCCCACAAATCTCAAGAATGGAGGTCCCATGTGCCTTGTCCTCCTCACTGTAGGGTTACTGCACCCCTCGCAGTGGGGAAGAGACTGACTAGAGTGCTAATCACACAAGCATGTTGATGCTACATTCACATTCAGTGGGACTGCGAAGTTAGTGGTGCGGCACCTGCTCGAGTATTTCCATCAGCCCCACTGAACTAAATGGAGCATTGGGCGTCCAGCTCTCTATTTAATGTGACATCACTGCAGGAGGAGAAGTGACCCCCGCAGTGACAAGTAGACACAGGAGTTCCACTCTCAAGATCAGCAGAGATCTCAGTGGTGAGTCCGCCACCAATCAGAAAGCTATCCCCTATCTTGTGGGCAGGGGATAACTTTCAACTGTGGTACAATCCCTTTAAGGACCCTTAAGTATTAAGATGTATTGTTATTCTCTGCTGTCCACAGTTCTTCTTCATTTTTTTATATTCTAGGTGTTACTGCAAATACCACAAACAATTTTCCAGGCTTTAAGAAATATAGAAAATTGTGGTATCAATGGAAGCTATAGTAACAAGCTTTCTTCATTAAGACTTGGTGTAGAAGACTATAACATAACATTTATTGTTACCATTAATGGTGGCCCTTAGGGTAACTATTGCTTGCAGAAGTGATCTGTAATACTGACCTAAAAGCTTGCCATCACAACAGCTTATGTTCCACAAACTGAAAACCGAAACACAATAGTTTGCAAGAGTTGAGACAGCTAGTGGTAAATATGGTTTGAAATGCATATGGTAGCTTGTTTAGTGCCACCTAGTGCTTACCTTCATTAACAAAGGTCAGTAAACTTTTTGAAGTTTCAAGAGCTTGGCTGAATACATAATTTTATGGATTTGCTAAGAGAATACAAAAAGCACAACAATTGAAACTGGCCATAAATCAGTTCCTCCAATGAAAAATGTCAGATTATTGGCCTAAGAAAACAATATGGTAGATCAAATTTTCAACTATTACTTGTTTGTCGGTCTCTTGAAAGAATTTGCCCAACTTTTTGCTGATAGTTCTTTATATCTATAGGCTGGTTTGAAAGGCTGTACATCACGCATGCATCCAGGTGAAAAGGATATGAGGTATAATGAGACAAGCAATGTTAGTTAGCTATTCTCAGCCTATCAGGATAACTGGAAATCTTTTCAACAATGCTGACAGACAGGGTCCAACTCACAGTGCTCCTCCCTCAAGTCCATTTCACTTGAATACAAATACAGAACATTACCTTTAATGGCAGTGTGGCACTATAAATCTCTAATATTGGAACATATAAATAGTCTGATTTTTGAAGTTGTTGCAAGATTCGCCTCCATTGTTGGGTAACAACTGCATTAAAATTGGTTTTATTCTCCTTTGATACAACTTCATGCTTTGCTGTTCCAGCTGTAAAGGCTTTGATATTAATCTGTGTTTGGATTTCCATGTTATTGGCTTCTGTGGTAGGAATTACTGGCACATAACATATGTAGATGTGTTTTCTCTAACAGATTTACAAATCCCTTCTCATTATACTTGAGCTGTTACTTGAGCCCTGAATATAACTTGACAAACATATACGATGTCGCCACTGTGATTGTAACGCATCCACTTAATCATAATCTATATAGAAAAGAGATTCACATTTCAAACAACAGTCAGTCCTAACAAGCCATGAAGCCTCAGACTCCAAACACATATGATTCAGAGACACAGCCCCTGTAAACTCGGCTAATCATGCCTTTTATTGGGGTGACTTGGATGAATAGCATGCAATACATGAAGCTACATGTGAGGGCACTTGTTTTGCTAAAGGCAGGCACTATAGTCAGTTAGAGATCATTTTTCCCTGAAGCAAAATTCTTGAATTGTCCTTCAGTTATTAAAATTCTTTTTGGCTATTTTTAATTGTATTTGTTGTATTTGTTTCTGGGAGAGATGGGTACAAACCAATATGGTCACCAAGGATTATTAGTCTTCCTTTATAGACACTGCCTAGTTATGCAGTGATACATTCTTTACTCAAGCAGCTCTCCTGTCACATTGCATATGTCACATTGACCCGGAATATAAAATGCACCACGTCCAGGACGAACGGAGGGCTGTGTTCACACAGGTAGCAGACTGCGGAATGGAGTGAAATATCATACAATCAAAACAAAAGAAGGGAGAGATAACCTCACCCTGACTTCTAAGAAAGAACAGCTGTGCCTAAAAGGGAGGTTATTGCCTCGATAAAGGCGGCCCCACATCTCATGTCTCAGCCACTGACTCTAGCACCTAAAAGAAAGAAAACACAAATGGACAACAAAAGCACCACTTGGCTTTACATCAGAATTAAACAACAAAAACACTACTTAGTTTAGCAGCAGAACTCCATTGAACATGACCTCACTCCACCAAGACTGAGACAATATTCAGCAACAACCACACCCCAAAAGCAGCCTTATATAATGACTGAGTTAATACAATAGAACAGACAAAGTAACGCAAACAACAGCGTAAAATCAGGGTACAACAAAAGAGAACCAAATCAGTGACAAGGGAACCACTTTGGGAATATGGACAAACGATTCAAGTAACACCTAAAGAAGTGACAAACCACATCAACATAAGCATTAACCTGTAGGACGGACTGGAAGAGTGCAGCCAGCCTGTTAATGTGTCAATAGCCCCATGCTTTAACCCCGTCACAGACTACAGGACATGAATGACAGCCTTTTACCTACAGGATCACACTCATACCCACCATTAGTCATGGCAACATGTAAGTGGGGTTTGCAATTTTGGATGCCAAATCCAGGTGGAAATTCTAGTCTATTGAAATTCCCAAAGCAGTTGAGACATCTTGCTTGGACCCCCCAATCTATCAAAGTTTTATGGCATATCCTGCTACCCACCCAACTCACACATGGATATACAAAATGTACATTTCTAGAAATAATTAAATATATTAAATAATTATTTTTAATTACCAGTACAATTCTGTTATAAAGTATTATTCATGCTTTTCTATAGCCCAAAAAATTATACTTGTGCTTTTCTACATTTTTCTGTATGCAAATTAATTCTACCTATCAGAGCCTACCTAAAAACACAGAAATTATGCATTGTAGCCAACTAGACTACAACCTATAAATGTGGTCCTGACGACAAAAAAATAGCTACATGTTTAAAGGGGTTGTGTAGGATTAAAAAAAGGGCTACTTGTTTCTTCATAGAAACAGAACCACTTTGTTCATTGGTATTGTAGATTAACCCCTATTTATGCAACTGGAAATGAGCTCAAATAGCTTACCCAATGGACAAGATTGGTGGCATTTTTTATACCAAGGTCTTCAATGATTTGTCAATATCTCCTTCTCAAGACTAGTGTTGAGCGAACTGAAACAGTCTAACTCAGTTTCTGGGCAGTTTTGCTATAAATTCGGTTTGGCGTGAACGTGAACCTTGGAGAGTTCATTTTGGCCGAACACGCTAAATGTGACTCAGTGGTTAGCAACGTTGCCTTGCAGTGCTGGGATCCTAGTTTCAAATCTGACCAAGAACAACATGTGAATGAAGTTTGAATTTTATGTTTCTTCTTCTCCTCCTCCTCTTGAGTAGGAAGAGGAAAAAGAAAACAGGAAAAGCATAGTGACTTAGAGGTGAGCACTGTTGCCTTGTAATGCTGGGTTCTTAGGTTCAAATCTGACCAAGCACAAAATTTGCATGGAGTTTGTATTTTATGCCCCTTCTTCTTCTCCTTCTCCAGAGGAAGAAGCAGCATAGTGGTTCCATGGTTAACACTCTTGTCAAATCTGACCAAGTAGATGTTATACTTGGTTGGTTTTTAACCTAGGCGGCTAGGACCCCAACACTACGAGGTAATTGTGCTAACCACTGAGCCACATAAAGAAAATCATTTTAATGAACCAACCTAGGACCGGATACTCGCCGAACAGAATTTTTCATAAAGTTTGACCCAAAACAGGGTTCAGCTGTTTCGGCTTACTCAACACTAATCAAGACCTTCAACACTCACATGACAGAAAAATCTCTAACAAGTCTTGTCACACAATCTCTTGGCATTGCAGTTTTCTGCCTACACCCTTCACTTATTAAAACACACCCTGGGGGAATTATACATTGACATAGCTTATCTGATACCCTCGTAAAATCTGTGTTTCCTTGGAATTATTAATCCTTGCTAAACAATTTGTATACATTGTGATTCACTGTGGTCACGAGTTTCCCTCAGAATATGGGATCTGCAACTCTTCTGTTGGTGCACCGCTGAGACCTGTGATTGGCTGCAGCAGTCTGTGAGGGTCTGTATAGACACTGACTCCAGCCTGTAAACAGACTTCGCAGGCAGAACAAGAGATGTAGAACTGGAGCTGCGGACTTCCGGGACAGGTAAGTATCAGTTCTTTTATTGTTTTTACCTATCACCTGCTAGCTTATGCAGAAAACCTATCTGTAAGGCCAATTCTATACCTGTTTTGACTGTAACCATCAAGCTCTGTGCCTGCTGTGTGTCTGCCTCCTGCTTTATCATCTTTGAGTGGCGCTCTGAAATAAGGGTGCAGTCACTGCAGTGCCCAAAACTGACCTTCCTACAATTTGGTCTGTTTATGCAACTTTCAGCAAACTACTTCAATTTACTACATAGGCAATCAGCGCATTACAGCACACCACAATCTGCACTCACACCCTCTTCAGCAAGTTCTGTATTACATGTTGGCACTTCATGAATAAATTATGTCATTAGTAATTAGCTTGTGAATGACATGATAAGCAGTTGTTAAGTGATTTATAGTTAATTGTTTTTACCATTGGTTTTTTTCTACTGCATAACTCATTAATTTTGTTCTGTGCAAATTACATTTTAGCAGACAAAAATTTCATAAACTTTTCCCCCAGAAAGCTTTCCATGCTGTTTATTGTACACAATCTAGAGACATTCATGTACAATAAAATCTCAGCTTTATTGCCAGGAAAATGAATTCATAAAATGCAGTATTTACTTACAGCCACAGATCAATACTACTTACATCAATTAAAAAATATAAAGCATATGCCAAGAAGTCGGTAGAGAAGGACTTTGAGTGCTCAGAGGTTATATAAATCATGAAGTGATGTAATGTTAACTTTAAAGCAATACAGATGAATAATAGTAGCAACACGTAGCTATCTTGTGACAGTCCATCACCTAATGAGATCCCTTTATGCTTTGTCAGTCCATTAAGATCACTCATCAAATCATTAGCACACTTCTCTCCTTATAGTTGCTTAGAATATTGCAGTATAATTTTGTATGCAGCTTTCCACATTGTACTCTATAATAAAACAGTACGATGTAACCTCCCAAGCTCCATCTAGTGGTGGCTGCAGGCAGATAGAACTTTATCATTTAATTCTATGACTATGTAGGGGATTTGGGGTTCTGAATCAGAAAAAAAAGTGCTACCACCGACATACAGATATATTAAGACATTAATCAGCACAGAATAGTAAACCCAAAATCACCTAGTTTTAAATAATGGACCTTCCCAAGGTTAGCATGAATGGAGATAATGATGAACCATCCTAATAAATATACTGTGTTTTTGGTTTACAACAGTCTGGAGTCTGTGTCTCATCCATAAAGAGCCAATAAACAGGAGTCTGTAGTGTGCTGCCACACTCAATGAACTTTCACACATTTGACAAGATCAACATTAAAGGAAGCTTTCAGTTAAATTTAGCAATTATATGAGAACATGTGCAATAGCTGGATGAATATAACAGTACTGTTAATTTTTATACCAGATGCTCCAAAGCCTAAATATCATGGTTGCCTTGCTTTCTGCATGGTATACAAATCACGATTAAAACTATCCAATGGGCAGTTCACGTTCAACAGTTGTCTGGGCTCCCTCCTGTTTTTTGGTGCAAACTAGAGTTGAGCGAACGTACTCTTTCGTGCTTGATGCTCGTTCGAGTATTAGCGTACTAGATGGTGCTCGTTACTCGAACGAGCGTCAAGCCGTGTTCGACCCCGCCCCAGTTTTTGGCTCCTCCTCGCTGTGACATGCCTGTTTTGGCCCCTCCCCTCCGCAGCGCGCATCAATGGCAATTTTTTTGTCTGGCAGGAGAGAGAGAGAGAGAGACAAGAAAGAAAAAAAAGCTCGGGACCCAGCATCCCACATACAAAAATGCTCGAGTCTCCCATTGTAGCCAATGGGGTTCGTTACTCGAGTAGAGCTCTCGAATTTTACGAAAAGCTCGACTAGAATAACGCGGACCTGAGCATTTGGGTGCTCGCTCATCTCTAGTGCAAACACACACCTCCAAGTCTTGATTGATACCTCCACTTGATTGCACTGGAGATGCTATGCTCTTCAAACACTCTGCGCTTGTGCCATAAAGAAGACAGCACATGTATGTGATGCCAGTTATAATGTATACGGTCATGACAGTGTTATTTCACATGTGTTGGATCTTCTAGTGCAGCAAAGATGCAGAATGAAACGAACGGCAACTCTAGCACAAGCAGTTGGAAATGCCAATCTAGACTCAAAAGACAGTATTTACACCAGTGAATGGGGAAGAGAGCCTGACTACTGCTGAACGTAAACTTGCCCATAGGACAGCTTTAGCTGTCACTTGCATACTGTGCAAAAAATGTGTAGCAATCACAATATTTTGTCTTTGGAGCATGTATTATATTAAGAAAATGAAATAGCCGGTATGTTCATCTACCTGTCGCATGTGTTATCATACAATTAGCTTACTGTCCTGGCTTGTCAGTCGCGACAACGTCGTAGCATGGTGGTTTCAACACAGAAAGACTTGTTGCCTTGTTAGGCAGGTAAAGGGTTAATGCACCATGTGTAGAGTCTGCGGGTGTTATCTGCCTTTGCTGCATGGTTGCATGCTGAATTAGTCATGCCTCAGAGTAGGGTGAAGGTGTGGTTTTCTATTCACTCTGCCAGTGTTTCGGGTGCACAGTGGCTATATATTCTCATCCCTCCTGGTGATCAGTGCTGCTTATTTCGTTCCATAGTGGAGAAGTTGGAGTTTGGAGCTCTGCTGTGCTGGGTGCTTTTTCTACTTGCAGATAAGTTGCTGCAGGTTATTTTTCAGTTGTGTTATTGCTTTTCATTTCTGTTTTTGCTTTGTGTGTCGGTTCATCTCTCCAGGGGTTCCTATAGGGACAGCCAGGGCCCAGAAAGAAGACCGTGGGGCTGCCTTTTATCGACGCGATGATTCTGCTTTAGGCAGGGATCCATCACCTCCCTGCTAGCTTAGGGCCAGGCTTCCTTCCCACTCCCTGGAGTGGTGCTACCATCCCGCATAGCCTAATGGCGGCTTTTTCCAACTGTGAGTACGTTCCCTGTTGTCATGCTGAGTGTAGTACTATTGTGTCGCACGGTCTGTACATCTGGGCTATGTATTTCAGTTGTGGTGCACACTGCTTTTTGGTGCATAAGTCTATCTACTAAAGTAGTCGAGAACAACACCCTGTGTCCATGCGTGGTGCTTGTGAGCCGCACAGACATGACACACTGCTAAAATCATCCGCCAGACTTCCCTTAATGGTCAATTATAGAGATGAGCGAGCACACTCGTCTGAGCTTGATGCTCGTTCGAGGATTAGTGTACTCGAGATGTTTGTTACTGGAGATGAACACCACGCGGTACTCGAATTAATTTCAATTCCCTTCCCAGCATGTTTAGCGCCATTTTTTAGCCAATAAACATGCGGGGAAGGAATTACCACTTCCTGCTGTGACATGCCAGCCTTGTACGCGTCTACAGCAGTGAGTGGCTGGGCCGATCCGGTGACCGCCGAGTACTTAAGCTGGTGCCGCCCGCGTCTCGCCTCAGACGCATGCTGGCAGAGGTTAGGGAAAGTGCTGCTGCTGATATAGGGAAAGTGTTAGAATAGGGATCCTCTCTTCAAGAACTCCAACGGTCCTTCTTAGGGCTACTCCTCATTGTGTGCATTACTGTTGTGGCTGGCTGGCAGAGTTCTCATTGCTAAACAGTACGCTAATATTTCCTGGGCCACTTCAGAGTATTTCAGCTATACCATTCTCTGTGTGCAGTGCATTAGGCAGAGTTCTCGTCGCTAAACAGTACGCTAATTTTTCCTGGGCCACTGCAGAGCATTTCAGCTATACCGCTCTCTGTGTGCAGTGCGTTAGGCAGAGTACTCATCCCTAAACAGTACGCTAATATTTCCTGGGCCACTGCAGAGCATTTCAGCTATACCGCTCTTTGTGCGCAGTGTATTAGGCAGAGTTCTCAACGCTAAACAGTATGCTAATTTTTCCTAGGCCACTGCAGAGCATTTCACGATACCCTTATCTTGGTGGGGTTGAGGTAGCCGCAGTTATCAGCACTATCCACTGGCTTTATAGTTTTCTACCCCTGGGCAGAGTGTCTCACAATACCCTTTCCTTGGGTGCAGTGAAGTAGCCGCAGTTATTAGCACTATCCACTGGCTTTAGGGCTCATGTCCACGGGCAAAATGAGATTTAAAATCCGCAGCGGATCTCCCGCGCGCGGATCCGCACCCCATAGGGATGCATTGACCACCCGCGGGTAGATAAATACCCGCGGATCGTCAATAAAAGTGATTTTAAAAAAAATGGAGCATGAAAAAATCTGGACCATGCTCCATTTTCGTGCGGGTCTCCCGCGGGGTCGGCTCCCGCGGGCTTCTATTGAAGCCTATGGAAGCCGTCCGGATCCGCGGGAGACCTAAAATAGGAATTTAAAGCATTTACTCACCCGCAGCGGGCCGTGAAGCTCTGCTCTTCCTCACGGCCGCATCTCCCTTGCTTCGGCTCGGCGGATGTGCCCGGCGCATGCGCGCGGCACGTCGACGACGTGCCGCCGGCGTCAGGAATTCATCCGCCGGCCGAAAATGAAGATCCGGCCGTGAGGAACAGCAGAGCTTCGCCGCCCGCGCCGGATAGGTAAATGCTTTTAAATTCTTATTTTCAGCGCTCATGTCCGCGGGGCAGGAGGGACCCGCTGCAGATTCTACATGGAGAATCTGCAGCGGATCTTATTTTCCCCGTGGACATGAGGCCTTATAGTTTTCTGCCACTCCATACAGCCTCTCTTATCTACAAGTCTCTGTGAGTGGTAAATGACCCCTAGGTATCAGCGCAAGACAGTGGTTTAATTTTTTCCGGTCACAGCATTGAGCCTCTGGTATCTACAAGTTTCTGTGTGTAGTGAATTAGCCACAGTTCTGAGTGCTATACAGTGGGGTAATTTATTTGAGCCCTGCTCTATCTTTAATCCGACATGATGAGGAGTACGGGTAAGGGTCGAGGATGTGGACAGGGACGCGGGCGTCCAAGTAAGGGTGTGGGCACACGCCAAGGTCCTGGGTGGGTTGAATCACAGCCGGCTACTGAGGGATTAGGAGAGCGCCAAGTCTCTAAGCTCCCCAGCTTCATATCACAATTTGCGTAGACCTTTATTACAAGCAGAGCAGTGCGAGCAGGTCCTGTTGTGGATCGCAGATAACGCATCTAGCAATGGATCGAACACCTAGTCTTCTACACAGTCCACTACTGCCAGCCTAGGGACTGCACCTCTGAATTGTCTGGCTGCTCCTCCTTCCTCCCAGCCTCCTCACTCCATGAAAATGACATATTGTGACCAGGCAGACTCCCAGGAACTGTTCTTGGGTCCCTGCCCTGAGTGGGAAAAAACGGTTCCTTTCTCACCTGAGGAGTTTGTCGTGACCGATGCCAAACATTTGGAAAGTTCCCAGAGTCTGGGTGATGAGGTTGGGGACTTCCAGCAACTGTCTCAACAGCTTTTTGTAAATGAGAAAGAGTTGTTTCTCAGTGAGGTCGTTGTAAAGGCAGGAATTCCAAGGGAGGAGCGCACAGAGCATTCGTAGGAAGAGCTGCTGAACGATAAGGTGACTGACCCTACCTGGCTTGCTAAGCCTACTGAAAACAGGGCTTCAGAGGGGGAGGCAAGTGCAGCAGCAGGGCAGGTTGGAAGAGGCAGTGGTGTGGCCAGGGGAAGAGGCAGGGCTAGAGAAAAGAATCCCCCAACTGTTTCCCACAGCACCCCCTCACAGCAAGCCTCCGTGCAGAGGGCTAGGTGTTCAAAGGTGTGGATGTTTTTTAGTGAGAGCACAGAAGACCAACGAACAGTGCCGCACCAAGATCAGCCGGGGAGCCACCACTACCAGCCTCACCACCACCAGCATGCGCAGGCATATGATGGCCAAGCACCCCACAAGGTGGGACAAAAGCCATTCACCGCCTCCGGGTCACACCACTGCCTCTTCCCCTGTGCCCCAACCTGCCACACAGATCCAATCCCCCTCCCAGGACGCAGGCACGAGCACCTACACCCTCACCTCCACAGTCCTCCACTCTATACAGCAATGTCTCTAAGCGCAGCGTTCAGCTGTCGCTAATACAAACGTTGGAGCGAAAGCAAAAATACACCGCCACCCACCCGCATGCACAAGCTTTAAACGTGCACATTGCCAATTCAATCAGCCTGGAGATGCTGCCATAGAGGCTAGTGGAAACTGAGGCTTTCAAAAACATAATGGCGGCGGCGGTCCCGCGCTACTTGGTCCTCAGTTGGCACTATTTTTCCCGGTGTGCAGTCCCTGCCCTACACCAGCACGTCTCCCGCAACATAAACCGTGCCTTCACCAACGTGGTTACTGGGAATGTCCACTTAACGACAGAGACGTGGACAAGTACTGGTGGGCAAGGACACTATATCTCCCTGAGGGCACATTGGGTGAACTTGGTGGGCGCTGGGACCGTGTCAGAGCCTGGGACCGCTCACGTGCTACCCACACCGAGGATAGTGGGTCCTACCTCGGTGCTGGTTTCAGCAGCGTATTATGCCACTTCCTCCAAAGCCCCTCCCCCCTCCTCTTCCACCACCTCCACCTCTTAATTAAGAAGTTTGAGCACGTCGCCAGCAGTTGGTAGTGTGCGGCATGGCAGCACAGCTGTGGGCAAGTGTCAGCAAGCCATGCTGAAACACGGCCCCCGAGCTGTTACAGGGTCTGACGTAGCAGACCGACCTCTGGATTTCGCAGCTGAGCCTCCAACCGGGCATGGTCAAGTGTGTCAACAGCCGTAACCTGGTGGCTGCTCTGCAGCTTGGCAGCCTCACACACGCCGTGCCTGGCCCACGTCTTCAATCTGGTGGTTCAGCGGTTTCTGAAAAACTACCCTCACTTGTCTGACCTGCTTGGCAAGGTGCGCCGCTCTGGACACATTTCCGCAAGACCACCACGGATGCTGCCACCCTCAGGACACTGCAACGTCGGTTTCAGCTGCCAGAGTACAGACTGCTGTGCGATGTGCCCACGCGCTGGAATTCTACACTGCACATGTTGGCCAGGCTTTACAAGTAGCGTAGAGCAATTGTGGAATACCAGCTGCAACATGGACAGTGGAGTGGTAGTCAGCCTCCGCAGTTCTTTACAGAGGAGTGAGCATGGATAACAGACATCTGCCAGGTCCTCGAAAAGTTTGAGGAGTCTACCCAAATGTTAAGCGGCGATGCAGCCATCATTAGCGTTACCATCACACTGCTTTGCCTGCTGAGAAGTTCGCTGCTAAGCATAAAGGCTGACGCTTTGTGGTTAGAACAGGAGACAGGGGATGACAGTATGTCAATTGATAGCCAGACACCCTCACATCTATATCTCAGCGTGTTTTGGAGGAGGAGGAGGAGAAGGGTGAGGAGGAGGAAGAGACTGCTGGCCACAATGCAGAGGGTACCCATGCTGCTTGCCTCTCATCTGTTCATCGTGTATGGGATGAAGAGGAGCAGGAGGATCCTGAAAGTCATCCTCCTAGTGAGGACAGCGATGTGTTGCGTACTGGGACCCTTGCACACATAGCTGATTCATGTTAGGCTGCCTTTCCCGTGACCCTCGCATTAGACACATTCTGGCCAACACGGATTACTGGGTATACACCCTTCTCGACCCACAGTATAAAGAGAACCTTTCGACTCTCATTCCCGAAGAGGAAAGGGGCATGGGAGGGATGCAATACCACAGGGCCCTGGTGGAAAAAGGGATGCTAAAGTTCCCATCTGACAGTGCTAGTGACGCAGTTCAGAGGGCAAACTAGGAGGGGAGGTGCGGGGATCAGGCAGCATGTCCAGTGCAGGCAGGGGAACACTCTCCAAGGCCTTTGCCTGTTTTATGGCTCCCCAGAAAAACTGTGTCACCACACTCCAGTCAAGGCTGAGTCAGAGGGAGCACTGTAAAAAGATGGTGAGGGAGTACATAGCCGATCGTACCACTGTCCTCCACAATCCCTCTGCTCTATACAACTAGCTCCATGTCAAAGCTCAACACGTGGCGCGAACTTGCGCTGTGCTGGCCTGCCCTGCTGCTAGCATCTTGTCAGAGAGGGTGTTTAGTGCAGCTGGGGGGGTGCTTAACGGATAAGCGTACCCGCCTGTCAACTGCCAGCGCCGACATGGTTACACTCATAAAGATGGATTTCCCCAGACTTCTCCACCGGTGGAAAGCAGCAGATCCTAAATGTTCTTTTAGCTGCAACAGGAGAAATATGCATCCTCTATCATCAAAAAGGGGGAGAAGTAGCTTGGTTTATCCCTCTCGGATATTACTCTTCCTCCTCCTCCTCCTCAAACAGCATGTCATCATGCTGAACCGCCAATTTTTCTGCGGGCCAAAAGGCTCTGTTAAAACCAATGTTTTGGGAGGGCTGCCTCCAGGCTCTATTACAAATTAAGCAACAGCGAGCTGTATCTTTAAAAAATGTTTATGGGTTATACCTGCCCTCGGGGTTAAGCGATTTTTCAGGGGTACACTTGTACTCTTGGTACACAAATTTTTCAGGCACTCGCCTATACTCTTAGGCCTCCTTCCCACGAACGGATTTACGCCGCGTAAATTCGCGGCAAAAATCCGCTGCATTGCCCCCTGCTATTAGGTTCTATTGAACCTAATAGCTCAATGCTCACGATGCGGAATTCCACCGCGGAATTTCGCACCGTGAAATCTCCCGTCCTCACCCGCGGCATGCTCTATTTGCCGCGGGTGTACGCGCTGACGGCTTCCATTGCAGTCAATGGAAGCCGTCCGTTCACGCTATCTCCCGCTGTAACACAGCGGAAGATAGCGTGAAAACGCTTTCCCGCCTACCGCCGGCGCATCACGTGACACGGCCGGCCGCGTCATGTGACGCGGTGGGCGTGTCACATGACGCGACGGCGGTGGGCGGGGAAGTGTCTTCACGCTATCTTCCGCTGGTAAGTATGGGGTCTCGGGGGGGCGCCGTGACGGGCTTCACTGCGGAATATTCCGCTGCGGAGCCCGTCACGCTCGTGTGAAGCCGGCCTTAGGCAACTAATTTTTCCCTTCCTTTTCCACGTGAAAAAACAAATTTTTTCAGGGGTTCGCCTATACTCTTGCAACAGAAATGTTTGAGGGGTTTGGCTATACTCTTGCTACAGAAAAGTTTCAGGGGTCTGCCTATATACTTGCTACAGAAAAGTTTCAGGGGTCCGCCTATACACTTGCTACTGAAAGGTTTGAGGGGTTCACCTATACTCTTGCTACAGAAGTGTTTTAGGGGTCCACCTATACACTTACTACTGAAATGTTTGAGGGGTTCGCCTATACTCTTGATACAGAAATGTTTCAGGGGTCTGCCTATACACTTGCTACTGAAAGGTTTGAGGGGTCCGTCTATACTCCTGCTACAGAAATGTTTCAGGGGTCCCCCTATACTCTTGCTACAGAAAGGATTGAGGGGTTCACCTATACTCTTGCTACAGTAAAGTTTCAGGGGTCTGCCTATACTCTTTCTACAGAAATATTTGAGGGGTTCGCCTATACTGTGAGTGCACAAAGGTTTCCCATAGCGGTGTTCAGCTGTCTGGCACAAATACACTGAATGACTTGGGCAGAAGTGTGGGCCGAGGCCGAGGTCCTGGGCAGGGCAAAACTCTGCCATGTTTTAGTACTCTCATTTCTTCACGTGTAATGCTCTCTTTGGGTTTCATGGGTTCACCTATTCTGTGGGTGCACAAAGTTTCCCAGCATGGTGTTCAGCTATCTGACATATACACAGAATGAATTGTGTGGGGACACATGGATTTCCCATTGCTATGTAACTCACGGCACCTTGGTTCACACACGGTAGAGGCTGGGACCGAGCCTGACCCAGGGCCCGCTCACGTACTTCCCACACAGAGTATTGCGGTTCCTACCTCGGTCACGGTTTCTCAGGCTTATTATACCACCTCCTCCTGCTGCTTGGGGTCTGGGGATCAGCGCTGGTCAACATGTATTTGCTCTCGTGTTACCACAGTTATCTGAGACACTGGTTTGGACCAATCAAAAGAAATGTAACTGATTTAATGAGACGTTCACAGCTGTACTAGCATTTGAGTCCACTTTATGCCAGTGATTGCTGAGGGTATGGGCAGAGGCCGAGGTCCTGGGCGGGATGAAGCTCTGCCATGTTGGGGCACTGTAATTTCTTCATGTTTAATACTTTCCTTGGGTTTAAACGGCTTGCCTATGCTGTTGGTGCACAAAGGTTTCCCAGCGCGGTGTTCAGCTGTCTGGCACAAATACACTGAATGAGTTGGGTAGGGTGCAGACGGCTTTCCCATTGTTTTGTTCAGCTATCTGACACATACACAGAATGAATTGTGTGGGGACACATGGATTTCCCATTGCTATGTAACTCACGGCACCTTGGGTCAACCAGGTGGAGGCTGGGACCGAGCCTGACCCTGGGCCACTCACGTGCTTCCCACACAGAGTACTGCAGGTCCTACCTTGGTCACAGTTTCTCGGGCTTATTATGCCACCTCCTCCTCCTGGTTAGGGTCTGGAGATCAGCGCTGGTCGACATGTATTTGCTCTCGTGTTGCCACAGTTATCTGAGACACTGGTTTGGACCAATCAAAAGAAGTGTAACTGAATTAAGGAGACGTTCACAGCAGTACTAGCATCCAAGTCTGTTTTATGCCCACGATTGCTGAGGGTGTGGGCAGAGGCCGATGTCCTTGGGGGAAGGGTGAAACTCTGCCATGTGTGGGCACTCTGATTTCTTAATATTTAATACTGTCCCTGGGTTGCAGGGGTTCGCCTATGCTGTGGGTGCACAAAGATTTCCAATTGCGGTGTTTTAGCTATCTGGCACAAATACACTGAATGACTTGGGTAGGGTGCAGAATGCAGACGGCTTTCCCATTGCGTTGTTCAGCTATCTGACACATACACAGAATGAATCGTGTGGGGACACATGGATTTCCCATTGGGTCACACAAGGTGGAGGCTAGGACCGAGCCTGACCCTGGGCTCGCTCACGTGCTTCCCACACAGAGTCCTACCTGTGGGTCCTACCTCAGTCACGGTTTCTCAGGCTTATTATGCCACCTCCTCCTCCTCCTTGGGGTCTGGGGATCAGCGTTGGTCGGCATGTATTATCTCTCATGTTACAAATTACCACAGTTATCCGAGATACTGGATTGGAGCGTTCACAGGAAGCGTAACTGAGTTAATGAGACCTTCACAGGGTCACTGTATACCTGCGGTGGCTACTTTTGCGACACCTCCTCCTTCAAACCAATCTTTGGTGTTAGTAAGCGCTGCTGCATTGTGGGGATGTGTAGAAGTGCTGGCACCTGAGTCCCCTTTATGCCCATGTTTGCAGCTCCTGAAAATTTTGTGATGGACGTGGCACTGGATTGGAATTCTGATTGTACGTCAATTTATCATCAATTCTTATTAGCATTGTGGACTATCGCCTACTCTTTCAAAGAGGGCCGCTGCCTATCCCTGCCAACCCTCTGCAGTGTGTGTCTCCGGTTCCTCCTCACTGAAGACACACTTATAAATCGACATGAGGGTGGTGTGGCTATAAAGCGTGTGGCATGAGGGTAGCTGAACGCTGCGCAGGGAAAAATGTTGTGTGCGCTGTGGACGCAGGCTCATGCAGGGGGTTGGACAGCAATGCCAGCATGTAACCAAGGAGAAGAGGCAGCGGTGTCAACTGCAGGCGGTGATTGGTCTTGGTTGCACCTAGTGTGGTGTTTAGCTAAGATGTGCCAGCGCATGTGCCTTGTTGCTTATGGTCTGTCCCAAGTAAATTGTTAGGGGGGTGACCGCCAGGCTCTTGCCCCCAATTTGGCTTAATAGTGGGACCTGGGAGCCCCAGATGCACCCATGCATGCTGCCCCTGCCGTTCCTTATCCGTTTCTGTGGTGTTTCTGTGGTGTTTCCATGATTTTCGCACAACCTCCCCCATGCGGAATATCAATCAGCTTGAAAAATGCTCGAGTCCCCCATTGACTTCAATGGGGTTCGTTACTCGAAACGAACTCTCGAGCATTACGAAAAGTTCGACTTGAGTAACGAGCACCTAAGCATTTTGGCACTCGCTCATCTCTAGTCAATTATTTGTATAAAGCCTCTTTTCGTACTTACCTGGTCCCTTTTGTGAGGTGTCCTCCCACAAAGTCAGCGTATACATAAGAAGTGTGACTCTTTTCAGAAGGCTGTGCTTGCGCAGCGGACACCACCCGAACAGGGGACCAGGTGAGAATGAAAAATGGCTGCCCAAACTACACGCCAGCTAAACTCTAAGCACCATAACTTAGTTTATAGTGCTTATAGTTGGTGTCAGGTTCCTTTTAAGGCAATTTGGCCACTATGGGGCAGTTTTGCTGAATAACTGCAAATGTATAAGTGATTTTTATTTTAATATTATAGTATATTGAAAGTGCATTTAGATTGAGGGATTTTCTTGGTAAGGTGGTTAGAGGAAGATATGAGATATTTTTCTCTAAACAAAACACAAATGTTAGCATAATATATGGACAAGTGTGATATTATACAGAAAGGTTTACTGTATGAACCCAAAACTTAGTTTTGCGGTTTCTGCTGATTCCTGTGTTTTGCAAGGTGTCCATAGTTGGATGTATTGTCTTGAATACATGGCCCCGCAACACCTTTCATCAAGGTGAGGTGGGATCAGACAGATGGAGGTCGGGTTCATTTATCTTCACCGGTGTTAAATATCTGTCGGCCCAGGTATAATTTAACATATTACCTACTTTCATTGACGTATTCCTGCATCTATTGGGTTTCATTGGCCAGGGCTAAGGTGACAGCCAAATAGCACAGCCAAGGGCAATTTGAAAAAGCAGTGCTGGTAAAAATAAATTAATAATAATGATGATTTTTCCACTGCCCTAGAAAGGTAAGCCCTAAGAGACCTTGTGTGACCTGTTGTAGAAGTAGGTCTGTTAAAGAATAGACCTTGTGTGCAACAAACCAAGACCATTTCATTAGATAATGGAGCTAACCTTAATGAATGCCACGCCAGTGTGGAGGTGTGCCATCTACATAGTGCCGAGTGCTCAAGGTTATACATTTAACCTGTATGATGCGAATCACAATCCCATAGGATCAGACTGAATAAATCATAGCAATCAAATATTTTTCTTCTCTTAATAAATTCTGATAGGCTGCTATATGTTACACGGATCTGCAAACAGATCTGTAGAAAACTAGAACAGTCGTAAATTGAAGGTTAATCAGGAACAAGATAGCTTCTATAGCAGCCTATGATGATAACTGATGTTGGGCCTCTTTAGTTAAAGAGAAACTGTCAGAACCAGCAGCTCACGGGGTCTCCGTACCCGCACCGCCAGTCCTATCACCCAGGCTGCGGCGCAGGGGAGCCCCAGTCTTTGTGACCTCCCCTGGTCGCTGTAATCCTGGACGCTGGCTCCGGGCGCACGCTCCCATGCTCAAGGAGCCGGCGTCCTAGGTAGCCGGGTTGCTGGGGAAGCGGCAGGTGCCATTCCATGCCGCGTCTCCATTGCCAGGACACCCGGGCGCACTTGCTCTGCACTCGCTGCTTGATGCCTGGGTCTCTGCTCTGCATTTGCTGCTTGATGTCTGGGTCTCTGCACTCGCTGCTTGATGTCTGGGTCTCTGCTCTGGAATCGCTGCTTGATGTCTGGGTCTCTGCTCTGCATTTGCTGCTTGATGTCTGGGTCTCTGCTCTGGAGTTGCTGCTTGATGTCTGGGTATCTGCCTGTCTTTAGCAGGCACTGGGGGCTGTTTCTCCCAGTGCCCTGTGATTGGGTCATGCCGCTGCCACGCTTCCCACCCCAATCAGCTGCGGGGGCAGGAGTTCTGACATCATTTAAACTGCTCAGTTTGCTCCTGAGGTTGCCAGTGTATGTTTGGTCTCCAGCTACACCCCCATTACCTCCTTTTGATTCCCTGTTTTTGACTCGCTTACTTCAGACCTGACCCCTTGTACCGCGTTCTCTCCCGTTGCCGACGCAGATTGCCTGACCTGCCTTTGTGTTTGTGTGTTTACCTGTATTTGTCTGTGAGCCTGACTCCTGCCTCGCTTCCCTAGTGAGCCTAGGGACTGTCGCCTAGTTGTCGCTCTAGGGCCTAGCCTAGGGGGGCAAGTAGGTAGGGACAAGGATTGCGGGTAGTTTCAGGGACTTCCAGTTACCCGGAATCCAGCACCCTGACAGACACTATACCAATGTGAAATTACTGTAAAAGTGAAACAATTAAATTGTTTCCTGTTTCTTAGTCTGGGAAGATGTTAACTGTAGAGGTTAGATTTTAGAGATTTTTTAATAATCTTTATTCTTTTAAAGGGGTTGTCCCGCAAAAGCAAGTGGGGTTCAGCACTTCTGTATGGCCATATAAATGCACTTTGTAATATACATCGTGCATTAAATATTGGCCATACAGAAGTTATATACTTACCCCCTCCGGTGTTGGCGTCCCCGTCTCCATGGCGCCGACTGAAGCCTTCTTCTGCCTGGATTAGACGCGCTTGTGCAGTCTGCCCTCTTCTGTCCCGCTCTGGCGTGCTCGCGCCGCAGAGGTATTCTGCGCATGCGCAGAAGACCTGTGCGGCGCGAGCACGCCGGAGCGGCCCCTTCAGCGCAAGCGCGTCTATTCCAGGCAGAAGAAGGCTTCGGTCGGCGCCATGGAGACGGGGACGCCAACACCGGAGGGGGTAAGTATATAACTTCTGTATGGCCAATATTTAATGCACGATGTATATTACAAAGTGCATTTATATGGCCATACAGAAGTGCTTAACCCCACTTGCTTTCGTGGGACAACCACTTTAAGCTTCATAATTTAGGTTTGACCTGCCTTTATAGTGAATTTCCACCTTTTAACATGTTGTTTTTAAGTCCCAGATTTTCTGCTGATTCATTTCTTATATATCCTTATAGCAATCAGAGCTTTGTTTTGCTACAAATTACATCTATAGCCACAAAGTTTTGTGAGTTTATTGCATATTGTTATACATTAAACTCAATACTAAAACAGTATGCAGTAAACACCCACTAGTGGTGCCTGTAAGCTGTCAGAACGTAATCATTTAAGGGGTTTTCACATCAGTGTTAAAAAAAACTTTCAAAATGTGATGGCCTGCTTCTGGCACCCCCAGCAAACAGCTGATTTTACCAGGGAAGGCTGCAGCCATCCAGTTATTTCTGCCCGCGACCACTGCAGGGAAATTTACTACATGACATTATACAAGGATAGCTCAAGTCTGCCAGAACATGAGCTGATGTAGAGAGCCGCTCTCCATACTGACTCACAAAGAGGGGTCCCAAGTGGGAGATGCCCCTCAACAATCAGCATCCTCCTAGTCGGTACTTGTACATGGGCTGATAGTAACTGAGTGATTACTCAAAAGAGAAGTTATAGGTGACTGTCAGTGTGTAAACATGGGATCCGGCAGGGAAAGTGAGTGAGAAACGTTTGCTTGTCGGAATTGCTTGGTTTTCACCTCACCTAAAAACCAAGTAAATGTTGACCTATGTAAACAGGCAGTCGTTCATCGATGAACAACTGCCTGTTTATTCTGAATGGAGGGAGGTGGCCGAAAGAGATCTGTAATATACTCTGCCTTCATTCAGTAAATCATCATTGACTGAAAGCACAAGAGCAATAAACCTTGGGATGGCTGTCGGGTGCTTAAGCTCCCAACAATCGTCTTATGTAAAAGATGGCCGATAACAGGAAACAATAGTCCACAAGTTGAACAAAGGAACCCCTTTATGCAGCCCTGCTGACGTTTGGACAATTCCTACAAAATTTACCAGCATATGTGAGCCATCAGTAGTAGCTGTTTTACAGTACAGCGCAGTATTCATGTCCCACAAAAGTTGGATAGGGATTAGGGAACTACTCTTTAGGCCACATTCAGATAACTGTGTGCAAGTTGCGCCCAAGATTCTAAAGCGCAATTCACATTGGATAGTACATGACATCGACACCCCATCCATGTGCTGTCTGATTAGCGGAACAGTGCACATTTGCATGTCCTACTGTTGTCCATGAAACGGACCAGAATAGGATATGATGATTTTTTTTTTCACATTGTCGATCAGTCCTTGTGAAAGCTTGCCCACGTGAATACCCTAACAGGCTATAATGGGTCCATGTGCTGTCTTTCAAATACACGGGCAGCAAACGGATGAAAAAAATGGCCATGTGAGTGGGCCCTTAATCTCAAAATGAAGAAATCACTGTTTGTCATTGTATGTAACTTTATAGGCAGCAGCATCGAGACTGGAAATGCTAGGACTCCTAAATCTGTCATCTTGTGCAGTGGAGGGACTAAATTATAATTATTATTATTATGGTGACCTTTTGATCAGTTCTTTTCCCAGTTTATTGTGCTATATATAATGGTATGGAGAGAATTATTAAGTGAAATCCCTCTCTGGTTTCTGTTAATAACTCCACAAGTCATTGTAAAAAGTTGGGGATGAAATATGTAGGTTAAACTCCCAGGTCAGATGGAAGGTTCATAGCGTAGGTAGACTGGTACAGAACCAACAAGTGCTGCTAACACAGTGGAATGATTGTTTTACAGATTAAGGTTAGCTTCATGGTGCATAAATAGTCAATTAAAGGGATACTCAATAATACAAATAGGGGAAAAAACACAGAAGGAAAAAAAACAAATATCTGATACCGTAGATACTAGAGATGAGCGAGCACCAAAATGCTCGGGTGCTCGTTACTCGGGATGAAATTTTCGCGATGCTCGAGGGTTCGTTTCGAGTAACGAACCACATTGAAGTCAATGGGCGACCCGAGCATTTTTGTATATCGCCGATGCTCGCTAAGGTTTCCATTTGTGAAAATCTGGGCAATTCCAGAAAGTGATGGGAACGACACAGCAACGGATAGGGCAGGCAATGGGCTACATGTTGGGCTGCATCTCAAGTTCCCAGGTCCCACTATTAAGCCACAATAGCGGCAAGAGTAGGCCCCCCCCCCCAACAATTTTTACTTCTAAAAAGCCCAGATTAGCAATGCATACCTTAGCTAAGCACCACACTACCTCCAACAAAGCACAATCACTGCCTGCATGACACTCCGCTGCCACTTCTCCTGGGTTACATGCTGCCCCCCACCCCCACCCCGCGCACGACCCAGTGTCCACAGCGCACACCAAAGTGTCCCTGCGCAGCCTTCAGCTGCCCTCATGCCTCACCACCCTCATGTCTATTTATAAGTGCATCTGCCATGAGGAGGAACCGCAGGCACACACTGCAGAGGGTTGGCACAGCTAGGCAGCGACCCTCTTTAAAAGGGGTGGGGCGATAGCCCACAATGCTGTACAGAAGCAATGAGAAATATAATCCTGTGCCACCGCCATCAGGAGCTGCACACGTGGGCATAGCAATGGGGAACCTATGTGCCACACACTATTCATTCTGTCAAGGTGTCTGTATGCCCCAGTCAGACCGCTTTTTTTAATAAATAGTCACAGGCAGCTACAACTCCGCAATGGGAATTCCGTGTGCACCCACAGCATGGGTGGCTCCCTGGAACCCACCGGCTGTACATAAATGTATCCCATTGCAGTGCCCTGGACAGCAGAGCTAACGTCAGATTAAATGCAGGTGGGCTTCGGCACACACTGCATGCCCCAACCTGACCGGGGTTTTTAATTCATAGACACAGGCAGGTACAACTCCCTATTGTGAAGTCCCTGTGGACCGACAGCATGGGTGGGTGCCAGGAAGCCACCGGCGGTACATAAATATATCCCATTGCATTGCCCATCACAGATGAGGTAATGTTATGTTTAATGCAGGTGGGCTTCGGCCCACACTGCATGCCCCAGTCAGACTGTGGTTCTTTATAAGTAGACACAGGCAGGTACAACTCCCTATTGTGAAGTCCGTGTGGACCGACAGCATGGGAGGGTCCCAGGAAGCCACAGGCGGTACATAAATAAATCCCATTGCATTGCCCAGCACAGCTGAGGTAATGTCATGTTTAATGCAGGTGGGCTTCGGCCCACACTGCATGCCCCAGTCAGACTGGGGTTCTTTAGAAGTGGACACATGCAGTTACAACTCCGTGTGGACCGACAGCATGGGTGGCTCCCTGGAACCCACCGGCGGTACATAAATAAATCCCATTGCATTGCCCATCACAGCTGAGGTAATGTCATGTTTAATGCAGGTGGGCTTCGGCCCACACTGCATGCCCCAGACAGACTGGGGTTCTTTAGAAGTGGACACATGCAGTTACAACTCCGTGTGGACCGACAGCATGGGTGGCTCCCTGGAACCCACCGACGGTACATAAATATATCCCATTGCAGTGCCCAGCACAGCTGAGGTAATGTCATGTTTAATGCAGGTGGGCTTCGGCCCACACTGCATGCCCCAGTCAGACTGGGGTTCTTTAGAAGTGGACACATGCAGTTAGAACTCCGTGTGGACCGACAGCATGGGTGGCTCCCTGGAACCCACCGGCGGTACATAAATATATCCCATTGCATTGCCCATCACAGCTGAGGTAATGTCATGTTTAATGCAGGTGGGCTTCGGCCCACACTGCATGCCCCAGTCAGACTGGGGTTCTTTAGAAGTGGACACATGCAGTTATAACTCCGTGTGGACCGACAGCATGGGTGGGTGCCAGGAAGCCACCGGCGGTACATAAATATATCCCATTGCAGTGCCCAGCACAGCTGATGTAACGTCAGCTTTAATGCAGGTGGGCAAAAAAATAATTGGATTACACTGTAGGCGAGGGCCCCAAAAAATTGGTGTACCAACAGTACTAACGTACGTCAGAAAAATTGCCCATGCCCAACCAAGAGGGCAGGTGAAACCCATGAATCGCTTTGGTTAATGTGGCCTAATTTTTAACTAGGCCTGGAGGCAGCCCAGTTAAAATAAAAATTGGTTTAGGTGCAAGTTTCAACGCTTTAATGAGCATTGAAACGTATAAAAATTGTTTGCAAAAATTATATGACAGAGCCTTGTGGGCCTAAGAAAAATTGCCCGTTCGGCGTGATTACGTCAGGTTTCAGGAGGAGGAGCAGGAGGAGGAGGATGAATATTATACACAGATTGATGAAGCTAAAAGGTCCACGTTTTTGATGGTGATAGAGAACAATGCTTCCATCCGCGGGTGCAGCCTACGTATTGTTTAGGTATTGCGGCTGTCCGCTGGTGGAGAAGAGAAGTCTGGGGAAATCCAGGCTTTGTTCATCTTGATGAGTGTAAGCCTGTCGGCACTGTCGGTTGCCAGGCGGGTACGCTTATCTGTGATGATTCCCCCAGCTGCACTAAACACCCTCTCTGACAAGACGCTAGCCGCAGGACAAGCAAGCACCTCCACGGCATACAGCGCGAGTTCAGGCCCACGTGTCCAGCTTCGACACCCAGTAGTTGTAGGGGGCAGAGGCGTCACGGAGGACAGTCGTGCGATCGGCTACGTTCTCCCTCACCATCCTTTTACAGTGCTCCCGCTGACTCAGCCTTGACTGGGGAGCGGTGACACAGTCTTGCTGGGGAGCCAGAAAGCTGTCAAAGGCCTTAGAGAGTGTTCCCCTGCCTGTGCTGTACATGCTGCCTGATCTCCACGCCTTCCCTGCTACCTGGCCCTCGGAAATGCGCCTTTCGGCCACTAGCGCTGTCGTATGGGAATTTTACCATCAGTTTGTCCGCCAGGGTCCTGTGGTATAGCATCAATCTCGAACCCCTTTCCTCTTCGGGTATGAGAGTGGAAAGGTTCTCCTTATACCGTGGGTCGAGCAGTGTGTACACCCAGAAATCCGTAGTGGCCAGAATGCGTGTAACGCGAGGGTCACGAGAAAGGCATCCTAACATGAAGTCAGTCATGTGTGCCAGGGTACCTGTACGCAACACATGGCTGTCCTCACTAGGAAGATCACTTTCAGGATCCTCCTCCTCCTCAGGCCATACACGCTAAAAGGATGACAGGCAAGCAGTATGGGTACCCTCAGCAGTGGGCCAAGCTGTCTCTTCCCCCTCCTCCTCATCCTCCTCATGCTCCTCCTCCTCCTCCTCAACGCGCTGAGATATAGACAGGAGGGTGCTCTGACTATCCAGCGACATACTGTCTTCCCCCGCCTCTGTTTCCGAGCGCAAAGCGTCTGCCTTTATGCTTTGCAGGGAACTTCTCAAGAGGCATAGCAGAGGAATGGTGACGCTAATGATTGCAGCATCGCTGCTCACCATCTGGGTAGACTCCTCAAAGTTTCCAAGGACCTGGCAGATGTCTGCCAACCAGGCCCACTCTTCTGTAAAGAATTGAGGAGGCTGACTCCCACTGCGCCGCCCATGTTGGAGTTGGTATTCCACTATAGCTCTACGCTGCTCATAGAGCCTGGCCAACATGTGGAGCGTAGAGTTCCACCGTGTGGGCACGTCGCACAGCAGTCGGTGCACTGGCAGATGAAACCGATGTTGCAGGGTGCACAGGGTGGCAGCGTCCGTGTGGGACTTGCGGAAATGTGCGCAGAGCCGGCGCACCTTTCCGAGCAGGTCTGACAAGCGTGGGTAGCTTTTCAGAAAGTGCTGAACCACCAAATTAAAGACGTGGGCCAGGCATGGCACGTGCGTGAGGCTGCCGAGCTGCAGAGCCACCACCAGGTTACGGCCGTTGTCACACACGACCATGCCCGGTTGGAGGCTCAGCGGCGCAAGCCAGCGGTCGGTCTGCTCTGTCAGACCCTGCAGCAGTTCGTGGGCCGTGGGCCTCTTCTCTCCTAAGCTGAGAAATTTCAGCACGGCCTGCTGACGCTTGCTCACCGCTGTGCTGCCGTGCCGCGCGACACCGACTGCTGGCGACGTGCTGCTGCTGACACATCTTGATTGCGGGACAGAGGTTGCGTAGGAGGAGGAGGAGGAGGAGGGTGGTTTAGTGGAGGAAGCATACACCGCCGCAGATACCACCACCGAGCTGGGGCCCGCAATTCTGGGGGTGGGTAGGACGTGAGCGGTCCCAGGCTCTGACTCTGTCCCAGCCTCCACTAAATTCACCCAATGTGCCATCAGGGAGATATAGTGGCCCTGCCCACCTGTGCTTGTCCACGTGTCCATTGTTAAGTGGACCTTGGCAGTAACCGCGTTGGTGAGGGCACGTACAATGTTGCGGGAGACGTGGTCGTGCAGGGCTGAGATGGCACATCGGGAAAAGTAGTGGCGACTGGGAACTGAGTAGCGCGGGGCCGCCGCCGCCATCATACCTTTGAAAGCCTCCGTTTCCACAACCCTATACGGCAGCATCTCCAGGCTGATCAATTTGGCTATGTGCACGTTTAACGCTTGAGCGTGCGGGTGCGTGGCGGCGTACTTGCGCTTGCGCTCCAACACTTGCGCCAGCGATGGCTGGACGGTGCGCTGAGAGACATTGGTGGATGGGGCCGAGGACAGCGGAGGTGAGGGTGTGGGTGCAGGCCAGGAGACGGTAGTGCCTGTGTCCTGAGAGGGGGGTTGGATCTCAGTGGCAGGTTGGGGCACAGGGGGAGAGGCAGCGGTGCAAACCGGAGGCGGTGAACGGCCTTCGTCCCACCTTGTGGGGTGCTTAGCCATCATATGTCTGCGCATGCTGGTGGTGGTGGCTCCCCGGGTGATCTTGGCGCGACAAAGGTTGCACACCACTGTTCGTCGGTCGTCTGCACTCTCAGTGAAAAACTGCCAGACCTTTGAGCACCTCGGCCTCTGCAGGGTGGCATGGCGCGCGGGGGCGCTTTGGGAAACAGTTAGTGGATTATTCGGTCTGGCCCTGCCTCTACCCCTGGCCACCGCACTGCCTTTTCCAACCTGCCCTGCTGCTGCACTTGCCTCCCCCTCTGAAGACCTGTCCTCAGTAGGCGTAGCAAACCAGGTGGGGTCAGTCACCTCATCGTCCTGCTGCTCTTCCTCCGAATCCTCTGTGCGCTCCTCCCTCGGACTTACTCCAATTACTACTACCTGAGTGATAGACAACTGTGTCTCATCGTCATTGTCCTCCTCACCCACTGAAAGCTCTTGAGACAGTTGCCGGAAGTCCCCAGCCTCATCCCCCGGACCCCGGGAACTTTCCAAAGGTTGGGCATCGGTCACGACAAACTCCTCCAGTGGGAGAGGATTCGGAACCATTGCTGCCCATTCTGGGCAGGGGCCCGAGAATGGAGTGAGGAGGCTGGGAGGAAGGAGGAGCAGCAGCCAGAGGATTCAGAGTTGCAGCAGTGGACGGCGCAGAATTCTGGATGATCGATAGATTGCTGGATGCACTTTCTGCCATCCACGACAGGACCTCCTCACACTGCTCATTTTCTAATAAAGGTCTACCGCGTGGACCCATTAATTGTGAGATGAATGTGGGGACGCCAGAAACGTGCCTCTCTCCTAATCCCGCAGCAGTCGGCTGCGATACACCTGGATCAGGAGCTCGGCCTGTGCCCACACCCTGACTTGGGCCTCCGCGTCCTCGACCGCGTCCACGTCCTCTAGGCCTACCCCTACCCCTCAGCATGCTGTATTACCAGTAGTGCAGAAACAGAACGCTGTAATTAAATGTGCCGCTTATTGGCCTGTGGTTGGAGGCTGACTTCGCTTACGGAACGCACAGCAGAGGCAGGAAAGAATTTTGCGCAAGCCTGCTGTACCACTTAGCTGGCTGCATATGAATTAGGACAACTACCCCCAGCAGAGACGCAGTACAGTCAGGACGGTCACAGGCAGCCCAAATAGATTTTTTTTCCCAAATTTTTTGGGAAAAGCCCACTGCCTATATAGACTGGATATGTCTTTCACTGTCCCTGCCTCACCACCACTACTGGCCGTGGACTATGTAAAATTACTGCAGACTGTTTCACTCTGGACAGGATGACAGCGGTGATGTAAGAGGCAACGCAGAGCCAGGAAAGAATTTTGCGCAAGCCTGCTGTAACACTTAGCTGGCTGCGTATGAATTAGGACAACTACCCCCAGCAGAGACGCAGTACAGTCAGGACGGTCACAGGCAGCCCAAATAGATTTTTTTTCCCAAATTTTTTTGGAAAAGCCCACTGCCTATATAGACTGGATGTCTTTCACTGTCCCTGCCTCACCCCCACTACTGGCCGTAGACTATGTAAAATTACTGCAGGACGCAATGCTCTGGACGCAATGCTCTGCACAGCCGATATACAAAAAAAAAAAAAAAAATGTGCAACACTACAAAAAGCAGCCTCAACAGTACTGCACACGGTCAGATGTGGCCCTAAGAAGGACCGTTGGGGTTCTTGAAGCCTAAAATCAATCCTAACACTCTCCCTATAGCAGCTCCGGCATCAGCAGCACTTTCCCTGATCTCTGTCAGAATGCATCTGTGGCGAGCCGCGGGAGGGGCCGATTTATATACTCGGGTGACACCTGATCTCGCCAGCCACTCACTGCAGGGGGGTGGTATAGGGCTTGAACGTCGCAGGGGGAAGTTGTAATGCCTTCCCTGTCTTTCTATTGGCCAGAAAAGCGCGCTAACGTCTCAGAGATGAAAGTGAAAGTAACTCGAACATCTCGTGGTGCTCGCCTCTAGTAACGAGCATCTCGAACACGCTAATACTCGAACGAGTATCAAGCTCGGACGAGTACGTTCGCTCATCTCTAGTAGATACATTTACAAGAACCTGTGCAGTAGTATATGGAGTCACTACAGTTCTTTGCTTTGTTCCACAATATAGTTACTCCATACAGCAACATATTGCAGAGCTATTATTATTCCCCAAACTCAATGCTCTGGAATGCGGCTTGCTGCAATTTTTTTCTGTCAGATATACCGCAGGACCAATGGTATTCCTGGATCTGTGTATATCAGCTGATCCTGATTCAGGAAAAATGACCACCATTCACTGTACACAGGCGTAACTATAGAGGATGCGATTGCACCAAGGCCTAGGAGTTATAGGAGGCCCATAAGGCCTCTGTTCTCCATATTGGGAGCCCAGTACTATGTATAAAGCATTATAGTTGGGGGCCCTGTTACAGGTTTGGCATTGGGGCCCAGAAGCTTCAAGTTACGCCTCTGACTGTACACCCATAGCTTAGAATACACTACTTCATGCTATTCGATGCACTTCAAGAAAGCAATCCCATAGGAAAATTTATCAGAGACAAAAGAAATTGCTCTGACATGAGCGATAGAAGAAACTAGAATATGTACAGTAATAAATTAGCAGTAGAAGCAGCTAAAATCAATATAGCAACACAGAGTAGGAGTCTTATACTAAGGAATAGAACTTGTAATAAAACTCAGAAATGAATGTTACATTTCTCTACTCTATATAGTATAGAATTTAATGAGGTTAAGAACATCTTTTTGGAGGGTTTGGCTATGTTAGGACAAGATACAATTTTTATATCCTTATACTATAAAGCAGTAGAGAGCGTATATCCATCTAAAAAAAGCAGGTTTGGTCCATGTTCTGATAAATTAGTAAGAAACAGCCCAACACAACATGTGAGGTTCTGTAATGGGGTGTACCCATGTTTATGATAAGAATTGTAGCATTGTTTGCTTGTTCATTCCTGTATGTTTTAGACTGGGAGGGATCTAGGAACAGGAGCCAGAAATGGTAAGGCACTCTGTTGGATGGCGTCGTTGTGCTAAGAATCATCTTTGTAAAACAGCGCCTTAGGCCTCATGCCCATGACCAGGTCAGATTCCGACGGCGAAATTGACATTTTGGAATTGCCGCGGATCGAACGGCTTCCATTGACTGCAATTTCCTGCAACAAATAGAACATGCTGCGATTATTCCCCGCGAGCAGAAAATCGCAGCTCATTTCCACTCATGGGCATGAAAGAATCTGTTAACATAGCATGCTATGGAAGGACAATGCTGTGGAATTTGCAGCGGGCATCTGGCCACGAATTACGCAGCAAAGATCCATCCGTGTGCATTGGGCCATAGTAAGCTCCTGAGGGGGGGAGGGGGCATTTTGTGTGTTGTGCCAGAGAGGCTGGAACTTGCTTAGCCCTTTGTGTTACAAGTGGACTTTGAACAATACCGGTATCCAGACACTAGGCTGCTATCAGGACATTTTGCCTTAGCTTTAATTACCATCTTGTCACACCTCCTGGACCCAGAGACTCCTTCCACTGTAAGCAGTTTCACCACTTCTGGAAATTGTAAGTTGAGCACATTTTGCCTTTTGCACAAAGGATACACAAACTGTCTGTAAACTGTTGCACATCGTTTTAATAAAACCAATTCTGTTTAAACAATATGTGGAACCAGCAGAAGTTACTATTTACTATGGCTCTGGCCAAGGTGTATGACAGTGGACGGGGATTGGGAGTACCTATGCCTCTTCTTTGGCGTCGGTTGGTCTCAACCCTTTTGTCCCTGCTACCTTAGCAAAACCAACCCTTAGCCCGAGGCCCATATAATGTGACATATACAGGGGATGGACAAAAATATGGAAACACCATACGAAATGCATGTGATTTTAACCATTAGCACTGAGCTGCGCTTTTGACCCCTGCTTGGCTGAGAGCTTTCTTGCCAAATTTGTGTTTACTTCACCTCTTGCCCTGCTCAGAGTGCATTTGGGAGCTAGCTGGTAACAGCAGCTGAGTGGCTCAACCCCTTATCAATGGAAGCTTGTTGCTTGGGCAGATGTTCACTTCTGCCCAGCAGCATCTGTGTCATATTACTGCCACTTAAAATCTGTCTCTACGTGTCTTATTGAAATATGATTTATAATCCCATGTAAAGGCATGCATTTCGTATGGTGTTTTTATATTTTTGTCCACTCCCTGAACATTTGGTAGATCAGTCAGAAGTAGAGTACAGATAGAATTGAATATAGTTGAAAGATCAGAATACATAGGGTTTGTTGGAGTCTGTAACCATGGAGACATATAGATCTGCACAAGAGTTGTATATGCTAAACAATAGATTTTTAACTAAAAACTATTTTAAAAAGGTGCATCATTTTTATTTTAGACTCACTGGAAGCAAACTAGTTAGTTATACATGAGCCATATTATAGAACTTTCCGCAGTAATGGTTCCAGTACAAATACATGTAATAATTCAATGCTGGGATGTAAAATTCCCTCCTGACCATATCCTACCTGAATTTTACACCTACATTCACTGGTAAGGGAAACTTTTTAACACTAGAGAGAAGCAAATTTCCTTTACCTTCTGGCTAAATATGCTGCAATACCTGGGCAGTCATGATTCATTTCATGTCCAGACAACCAGTATAAAGTATGTATGCATTCCACAGAGCCGTTCAATTTATTTATTAGGCAGAGAGGGGCCAAAAAGGGTGCGTGAACAAGCTGAACTAAGTGCGCTGACAGGGTCACCAATATGAGAAATGTGGACAAGGTCTGGAACTGGTTGTTTGCTGAAATTGATTTAAAGTATTTGAATACTTCTATTGAATATAGTCCATTGTTCCCTGTTATCAGCCATTTAGAATTGTAGAAACGCTATTGTTACTCAAAAGAAAGGTCATAAAAATCCCTACCGCCCTGGTTATTATATTAGCTCACATACCGAGAATCTCCAGAGACATTTATATACATGTTTGTGAATGGTATTAGTAGCCGTCTTCTGTAAGATTTCATTTAATATGCTTCCATTAGGTTTCCTTAAAATCAAATCCATTCATTAAGAAAAACACTAAAAAAAAGTTGCAAAGAACGAGTAAAGGCCCATTTGCATGGGATGAACTGTTGGGCAAACGATGCCTGACAGTGGGTCCCAGTGAAGCTCGCTCTTTTGCTGTTACATAGGAGCAAGTATTGCTGCATGGCTCACAGTGTGGCCAGCATAGAGGCATGGCGGCTGGGGAGCGTTCTCCCCCCACCTGACTCTATTCACTGTAAGCAATTAGTCGTTCAGAACTTAACAACTGCTGTTTACATTGCATGGCTAGTCGTTCAGTCTCTGCATGCATTTACACAGGATGGCTATCGTTCAAATAAACTAATTGTAAAAATAAAAAATTTTTAAAAAAAATCAAGCACCTAGAAGTTATCTAAACCTGGATTTGTCGCTGGAGACAAACTGGTTCAACTCTGTAGCAGTCCAGTGTCATCATTCAGGGCACCACTGCAAACAGAGCTGATCGTGGGTGTCAAAGGCAATACATGTAATGGGCACTGTGAGACTAAATGTCCTTCAGTCAAGAGCCTGGAAATGGTTCTGACAGACATACAGGGGCCTCTAATGATGGTTGCACCTGTCTCTGGATGGTGGACAATGACAGTTGGAGCTGCTTGTGTTTGTCGGATGATCAGACGATCCTCTCTACTGGTGGTCTATCAAGAGCATCCTGAGCCCTGTCACGTTGTGTGCCCTCACACATCCACTGGTCCCAATAGCTCCTGACAGTCTGGTCAGAATGGCCCAGGTGGTGGGTAATTTTGTCGATACGACCATCCAGCTTCTCACATTTCAATAATGCATTGATTGCATTAAAGTGACATTTCTAGTGGTCAACAAGCTGTATACAAATGTACGTAAGTAGTCCTGAGAGCCTTTTTATAGGCCAAGGGTAGAGTCACTTTTAGGACCTCAGGTGGCAAGACCGTCCATCTAATCATTTGCATATCCGCCTGAGATGTAACTGCATGCCACATTCTGCAGCAAAATGACGTCTCCTTCTACATGTTTTTTCAACAACGAGTGTCATATGTAAAAATTCAGGGGTGCACTTAGTACCCCAAAACTGAGACATTCAGGATAAAACATTGGGAAGATTTATTAAGACTGGCATTTCAAATACTAGACTTACACTGTCTGCAAGTCTGTTGGGAGTAAAATGCATCAAATTTATTACACATTAGTGCACATCTCTTAACAAATTTGCCCTTTTGCACTGTTCTTTCAGAAAATGAAATTGATGCCGACTATACTATGTGCATGCATAGACTTGTGCTATTTTTTGCATAATTTCATGGCTCAAAATTTAATAAGTTTGTTGGACCATGGTTGGCCCTGCCCTTCGCACTAAACTCTACTTTCTTTTCTTTTTTGCCACTTTTCAATACATCTCTATATAGTGAGCTCAACCTAGTGGTACCTGCAGGGAGAAACGCTGGCCAATCAGAGCAGCATATAGTGTTTTAGACTATCAATGCACTACCAATGCACAGTCTGAATAAGGTAAAGAAATATGTAGGAATCCGGACACGTGAGTTGAATTTTCTTTGCTTTATTTTCGTTTAAGCTTGCATGATCAGGTACATGGTATCACAAGAACGCGTTTCGGCGTAATGCCTTATTTTCGTTTAAGCTTGCATGATCAGGTACATGGTATCACAAGAACACGTTTCGGCGTAATGCCTTGAGGTGAACAAGGCATTACGCCGAAACACGTTCTTGTGATACCATGTACCTGATCATGCAAGCTTAAACGAAAATAAAGCAAAGAAAATTCAACTCACGTGTCCGGATTCCTACATATTTCTTTGCCATTGAACAAGCCACAGGACCGGATGGCTAAACGGACCGGAGGTTGATTTTCTATGCGTGTACAGACCACAAGCTCTTCAGAAGGTGAGATAACTTTTTACTATTCTGAATAAGGTAGTCAGAGAAGCGATGTAACAACTTTAGTCTGTCCCAGGGCCAGAGGGTTGCTTAAAGGAGTTGAGCCAAGTTCTAAAGTTATTCCCCATCAACAGGATAAGGGATAGCTTTATGATCGGTAGGGGTCCAACCACTGGGACCCCCACTGATCCAGAGAATGGGATTCTTGTTTATCCTAGAGTAAGCGTGGCCCCAGTAATAATAGGGTCCCCCATAGTGGCCCCAGCAGTAATAGGGTCCCCCATAGTAGCCCCAGTAGTGACCCCAGTAATAACAGTGACCCCCATAATAAGAGTGGCCCCAGTAATGAGTGACCCCAGTAGTGATAATAACAGTGGCCCCCATAGTGACCGCAGTAGTGACTCTAGTAATTAGACTGACTCCCATAGTGGCCCCAGTAATACAATGACCCCCTTAGTGGACCCAGTAGTGATAGTGACTGCTATAGTGATCCCAGTAGTGATTCCAGTGATCAGAGTGGCTCCAATAATAAGAGTGACCCCCATAGTGATAGGGTCCTCTATTGTAGTCTCAGTAGTGATAGTGACCCCACTGGTAATAGTAACCTCCATAGTGGCCCCAGTAGTAACAGTGACCCCCATAGTGGCCCCCAGTAGTAACAGTGACCCCCACATCAGCTTCAGTAGTAATTGGCCTCTGTCTAGGCCAGCATTCCTACACACAGTCCATTCACCTAGCCTGTAGCTCCTGTCCGGCAGCAGCTGCTCCTGAGCCTGTAACCGCTGGCCTCTCCCCCTCGGCATCCATGCGGCGGGCCACATAAAACGAGGCGGTGGGCCGGGTGTTTAATTTGTGTGATTTGGATCATTTAAAAAGGATTCTGGTATCAGGTTCATACACCCTGAACCACAGGCAAAATTAAACCAGAAGAGGGGAGTCTGTTGCCCCTGTGGATGTTTTATTCTAAAATGCTCCAGAGTTTCAGAATAAATATACTCTGAAGTTTGACTTGGAGCTGAGCTCCGAGTCACAGTGGTAGGCCGTGCTAGCCTCACCCTGCCCGCTGCTTGAAGACTGAGCTCCTCAGAACATCCCATTACTGAAACCTAGCCACCTACTCAACTTTTCTACAAAGATAAGCTCTGAAAAACTACTCAGGCTGCTGCGATAAGATGGTGCCTCTTTAAAAGCAAACTTTTAGCCTCCCTATCCTCTCTGTGTACTCTGTATTACTGCATGGGTCCTATAACAGTTGGATTGTTGGCCTCTGTGGCCTCTACACTTCAGCTCTTATTCTGACAAATGTTTCCCGTTTTGCTCTGTAAAAGATGGACCGATTTTAATCCATATGTATGTCTATGTTGCATCCGTATGAGTTGCACGTGTCTGTTTTGTTTTTCTGTCCATGTGTCATCTGCCCAATTTTTCTTCTAGCATTGCATAGCAGTGATCAGTGAATAACATAGCACACACGGATATCATCCATGTGTGCTTCCTTAGTATTTTTTGTACATTCATTGACTTGAATAGGTAATTGAGATCCTAGAAATTGGACCAAAATGCTCTTTGCACTATTGTTCTTTATTTCATTTTTTCTGTATGTAATGAATCAATCATCCCTACTGGCCTGTGATGAAAATCCATTAAAATGTGCCCCACTTTTCAAACCTCTTGGTCCAAGCAATAACTGTAAGGGTCTCCAGAATGATGGTGTGTGAAAAAATTATCCGCTATAAGAGAGGATAAAATGGAGCAGTTTCTTAATATTTGGACATTCTTGTCAACACACCTGGAAATCCCAGGGTTATGGCCGGGGGCCGGCACACTCCTGATGGGAGGATTCTTTACCGCTATTTTTCCACATGCCTGTTCATCTTGTTAACATGATACAATGTTTCCCATGGAGATATGCTTGGATGTGGTCACCTTTGTCTATTGTACTTTTTTTGTTTTCTTTCTTGGTTTTCCATTGCACCCCATGTGTGGGGATTTCGCTTTTTTTGATAACCTGATGTTCTTGAAACTAAAATGTGCTCCATTTTCCATCTCTTCTCGAAAAGATAGGTGTGGAGGGAAAATCATTAATCACATAAGCCTACTGATCAACACTTAGGACGGGCGCGCACATGCCACATGTACAAGTTGCGCCTGAAACTTTCGGGCACAACTCCCATCAAACACCACATGGATCCTTGTCTGTGTGCGGTCCGATACCTGAATGAATTTACATGTCCTAATTAGAGATGAGCGAGCGTACTCTGAATGAATTTACATGTCCTAATTAGAGATGAGCGAGCGTACTCGGAAAAGCACTACTCGCTCGAGTAATTTGCTTTATCCGAGTATCGCTGTGCTCGGGTCTGAAGATTCGGGTGCTGCTGCGGCTGACAGGTGAGTCGCAGCGGGGAGCAGGGGAGAGCGGGCGGGAGAGAGGGAGAGAAAGATCTTACCTCCGTTCCTCCCCGCTCTCCCATGCAGCTCCCCGCTCCGTGCCGGCACCCGAATCTTCAGACCCGAGCACAGCGATACTCGGATAAGGCAAATTACTCGAGCGAGTAGTGCTTTTCCGAGTACGCTCGCTCATCTCTAGTCCTAATTCTTGTGTCTGTGATACGACAAGAATAGGATATCCAATTAGTTTTTTCACACGGACCATCGGACCGCTTAAAAGAACAGAAGTGTGAATAACCCCGTAGGCTCTAACGGGTCCGTATGCTGTCCGTGAATTAACCTGGATAGCACACGGACCCAAAAACACTAGTGTGCTAAAGGCCTTACTATCATATAATGGACTACATGGTCTCTAGCTGTTTAACATCTTGCTTAGGTATTGAAACAGACAAATGTAAATGCTGTTTGTCCCTCACCTCCAATGCATAAATCCACCCCAAGTACAGATGGTATAGAGATGTTTTAAGTGACTAAGCACCACATCTGGCATCATGTAGACAAGGAAAAGCAGATTTTATTAGAAGCGAAAATGAAACATGCTATTAATTATAGAGCAGGCTTGGCATGCCAGGCCAAAGTAGGTATGAAACTTCTCCTTTTCTGGCAAGTCATAGATGGAAACCAGAGACCCCATACCTGAGCACTCAGAGACATGAATAATACAAAAGCTTTTTAAATAATGAATTCTCTGCCCTGCTCATTAACCAGTGTCTGACTGGAGGAGGCTCAAGAAGTGAGCTATGATTAGCAGGACCCTACAGCCAACTGAGGTCTACAGGTCAACGATTCTCAGCAAGTCCATCACAGCTCTGCCACTCAAGCCTTATCAGGCCAAACACAAGTACGACTCGGTAGCTTCTTAACTACTGAGGAAATAAAGAAAACAAATATTACATGCAGGTGAACCTATTAACCTGTCAGCCTGTCTCTGCAGGTCGCTCGCCTCAAAGATCCGTATATTAAATATTTGTACATCCAGTATCTATTCATCAGTATACAAGCCTGCAGGTGAAGAAAGACAACATTGAGACAAAGTCTGACGCCATTAGAGGAAAGGCATTTTATAATAGGACTGCATGGTGCAAACGTTATACGAAGCTTGAGGGTTGTTAGGTTATCCTGGATAATCCTTTTCATCGTGTGACCTCAGTAGTTACATAACGAGGCTTTGTCGGTCAATGCGGATCAGGTGTATTACTGACGAGGGCGCTACACATGTTCAAGTTTTGTTCACTTTTTTAATGCAGTTTTGGAAAATAAAACCAAGAGTGGATGCAAAAAAAATTAGTATCTGTTAGGGCAGCTTCAGGCGCTTCAGCACAAAGTATTGGCACAGTGAACGAGGTTTGATGAGGTAGATTTGCGCACATATCAATGCATAGTACTGTACTTTTTGCGCACACAGGGCCTGTTCACATGCGTTCACTACTCCTTAGGGCTTATTTAGACGTGCGTATATCAGCTGGGTTTTCACGCCTGGCGATATACGCTGCCCCTGTCTGCAAGGAGAGGGGGCGGGAGCAGTACACTGAGCTCCTGCCCCCTCTCCGTCACTCGCCACTATTAGCAATGGGAGGGGGCGGGACTTAGCTCTGCCCCATCCCTCCTATTGCAAATAGGGTTGCCACCTTTGTCACGAAAAAATACCGGCCATGGTAAAAAGGGGTGTATCAGGGGAGTGGCTTATCACACGATTTTTCCCCTCCTTTATCTCCTGGATCCCGTCCAGCGGCTGTGCACATGTGTGGGATCCAGGCCAGTGGGTTCTCGGAGCAGATGACATTTAGTGCGATTCACACTACTCGCGAGAACACGCTGCAGTCTGCAAACGCTCGCATCACATACAATCTACACATATATAATTATATACATGAGATACCCAGCATGGTCCATATCACTATATACAAGAGATATACCTCCCCGGTATATAGTGATGCTGATGTAACCTGGATATGTCCTGTATGTAATATGTACAGCTGGTATAACATATACCACCTAAACATACAAGAATACATCCAGTACATGGTACATACCTCATACTGCTCCTCCGCTCTCCTCCTCGGGTCCAGACACTGTCACTGCAGCTCCGGCCAGCCATCTAGCCTGATGCCCCACACATCGCACACGCACAGCTCTGCTACATCCATCCTGATCCCCCACACATCGCACACGCACAGCTCTGCTACATCCATCCTGATCCCCCACACATCGCACATGCACAGCTCTGCTACATCCATCCTGATCCCCCACATATCGCACATGCACAGCTCTGCTACATTCATCCTGACCCCCACACATGCACAGCTCTGCTACATTCATCCTGACCCCCACACATCGCACACGCACAGCTCTGCTACATCCATCCTGACCCCCCACACATTGCACACGCACAGCTCTGCTACATTCATCCTAATCCCCACACACACACACAGCTCTGCTACATTCATCCTGACACACGACACACACACCGCTCTACTACACTCAGCCTGACCCCCACACACACACACCGCTCTACTACACTCAGCCTGACCCCCACACACACACACCGCTCTACTACACTCAGCCTGACCCCCACACACACACACCGCTCTACTACACTCAGCCTGACCCCCCCCACACACACACCGCTCTACTACACTCAGCCTGACCCCCCCCCCCCACACACACACCGCTCTACTACACTCAGCCTGACCCCCCCCCACACACACACACCGCTCTACTACACTCAGCCTGACCCCCCCACACACACACCGCTCTACTACACTCAGCCTGACCCCCCCCCCACACACCGCTCTACCACACTCAGCCTGACCCCCCCCCCCCACACACACACACCGCTCTACTACACTCAGCCTGACCCCCCCCCCCTCCCCACACACACACACACACACACACACACACACACAGCTCTACTACACTCAGCCCACCCCCCACACACACACACACACAGCTCTACTACACTCAGCCTGACCCCCACACACACACCGCTCTACTACACTCAGCCTGACCCCCACACACACACCGCTCTACTACACTCAGCCTGACCCCCACACACACACCGCTCTACTACACTCAGCCTGACCCCCACACACACACCGCTCTACTACACTCCGCCTGACCCCCACACACACACCGCTCTACTACACTCCACCTGACCCCCACACACACACCGCTCTACTACACTCCACCTGACCTCCCCCACCCACACACCGCTCTACTACACTCAGCCTGACCCCCCCACACACACACACACACACACACACCGCTCTACTACACTCCACCTGACCTCCCCCACACACACACCGCTCTACTACACTCCGCCTGACCCCCCCCCCCCCACACACACACACCGCTCTACTACACTCAGCCTGACCCCCACACACACACCGCTCTACTACACTCAGCCTGACCCCCCCCCCCCCCCACACACACACACACACCGCTCTACTACACTCAGCCTGACCCCGACACACACACCGCTCTACTACACTCAGCCTGACCCCCACACACACACCGCTCTACTACACTCAGCCTGACCCCCACACACACACCGCTCTACTACACTCAGCCTGACCCCCACACACACACCGCTCTACTACACTCAGCCTGACCCCCACACACACACCGCTCTACTACACTCAGCCTGACCCCCACACACACACCGCTCTACTACACTCAGCCTGACCCCCACACACACACCGCTCTACTACACTCAGCCTGACCCCCACACACACACCGCTCTACTACACTCAGCCTGACCCCCACACACACACCGCTCTACTACACTCAGCCTGACCCCCACACACACACCGCTCTACTACACTCAGCCTGACCCCCACACACACACCGCTCTACTATACTCAGCCTGACCCCCACACACACCGCTCTACTACATTCATCCTGACACACACACACACACACACACACACACACACACACACACACACACACACACACCTCCACTCACTCCATCCATCCCAACACCCACAGCTTCAACACACACACAGAAAACCCTGCAGAGTCTTACATTTACTGAGCCCCCTCCGTGGTCATGTGATCCCTGGCTGCAGGAGATTTCTCACTTCGCGCTCACTGCCCCTCTTCATTGACTTAACATAGCGGACGTTCAGTACTGAACGGCTGCTATTTACACTGAGCGATCAGCTCATTGTCCATCATTTATGCAGCATATACAATGGACGATGAGCTGAATGCTGATCGCTCAGTGTAAATAGCAGCTGTTCAGTACTGAACGGCTGCTGTGTTAAGTCGATGGAGAGGGGCGGGGGAGCGCGAGGGGAGAAATCTCCTACAGCCTCCCCGCCCACCTGCTAACCGCTCTGTGAGTGAGCCAGCACTAGCAGCTCCCATGCAGAAGTATGGGAGCGAGGACACACAGGGACGAATGTCGGGCATTGTTTGCCCAACACTCGCCCCGTCTAAATGGCCCTTTAGGGTGCTATTATACTAGCACTGATACTCGTAACTTACTGGTAATTGCCATGCTGCACCAGGACTTGCCAGCTTACGATGTGGCCAAGAACCATGTAGAAAAAACTGTATACACCATTACCATAAATTACTGCAGTTTCACAGTTTTAATGCGTTACACATATGAAGCAATTAGCAGTAACACAATGTACATTTTCTGTGCGCAGATCTTGGCCACTCTGCAAGAACTGTAACACGACCTAGACATGTAAATATACCCTTTCCCTGTTCTGGGTCTTTGTCTAGGAGCTCTGCAGGACCGACCTGTCTATGTTTTACACATGATGTGGAATGATTTCAATGGGCACAGTGTAATGCCCAATTTCCCCTCTGGTGGCGCTGCAGGAAAATTTACCAGGTTTTCCCATAATGGACATTTATCACCTATCCACAGAATTGGAGATAAATATCTGTTAACTGGTGGCCCCACAGCTGGGACCCTCACTGACTACTAGAATTAGGGAAGTCAGACCCCTGTTTCGCCTCACAGTATGACCATGGAGAGGATGAGTTTAAATGGAGTGGTGGTCTAACATCCACAATGTAGCTCCACTCACTGACTATGGAGCCATCCGAAATAGCTGAGAGTTTCCCTTCTAGACAATACTTAAAAGGGTTATCCAAGCAACGCCCCCTGGGATACACTGCGGTCTGCGTGGAAGCATTGCTCCGTCCCCTAACCTCCCCGGGAGGTTATCATGATATGGAATTACCATGGTGACTCAAGTAACCCTTCCGTATTGTGACTCTATAGGTTAATTTCTATCACTCTGTCAACTAATCAGAGTATTAGATCCATGTTAGTACTCTGCAGGCCCCTGGACTTGTAGTTGGCTTTCCTTAAATTTATTCTTTGAATATGCCAGGTCTCGAGACAGAAATTACTAATTTAAATAAATTCTCCTGCAGTTTCTATAGATGACGTATCCTCAGCAAAAGTCATGAACAGTTGATCTGCTGATCCATCTCTTAGGACCCTAGCTGATCAGTTTGGGCACCCGCTGTCAGAGTCACAACATAGTGTACAGAGCAGAAGGAGATAGTTTTGACCCCAGTCTAGTGGACGGCGCTTGTAATTGCGGGCACAGCTCTCATTAAAATCAATGATCGCTGTTACTGCAATTACCAGTGTCGGGCCGTACAAAGGGGTTGGAGCGATCGGCTTTGTTCCAATGAAATAGGTCATCAACAAAAATTGCCCGGTAAACTCCTATAGATATGGAATCGAGTGAGTGGTCCCTGACTCAGAAGAAGGTGCCATTGAACTGTTGAACTCACTTGACCAATTAGCTGACAGAATATGTTGCTTTATATAAAGTGCACACTTCCTTGTCTCCAACTGATTGGAAGTAGATAGTGTCCAAACTATTAGGCCAGTTTCACAGATGGAAGTATGGGATGTGTGTCCAAGCTTGACCGTGAGATTTACTGACCTGAACTCTCACCATCATAGGAATCTATGAATGCGCTCATAATACACTTTTGTGAAACTAGTCTTACAGCCATTATTGTACCATGCACTTGTCTTACATGCGTAAACATTTTTTCTTGGTAGTGCATGATAAATACTACAATCATAAAATTTACTTCACTATCATTCTACCTCTCAAATCTGATGGACTCTGAGGTAGACACTCTGAACAGAACCTCCAATGCAGATGTGAACACAACCCTTACATGGCATCTCAATGAACATCCCAACAGCAAAAAAAAGTTACATGAGCATGCTAAACCTACTATGGCAAGAGCATTTAGTAGTCAGTGACTTTCCAATCTTTTTCACAGAAAGGGTTTAGTCTATCCCTCTTAAAACATAACTTTTATTGCTAAAAAATATATATAAAAAGAATTTTTTGGATCCTAAAACAGACACAGATATACACAAAAAGATTCAATAGAGCGTGACCTCCGTAATGTCCCGGAAAATGTGAATCAAATCCGGTATCTGGGAAGAGGGTTTTGCGAGTAAAAGCCCCCTTAACGGGTAAGTAGGCCCTATAACCCAGTATCCATACAGTCTTATTGGCTCGGAAACCTTCAGGGGTCACTTTGGAAAGGTCAAGTTCCTAGCCTGTATATACTTATTTATGAGAGACAGCTAACATATGCATAGGTTGCACCTCTGAACCATAGAACTTCTCAGAACCTGATTGAAATTGGTCAGGATCTTTTCCGTTTTTCTTTCTTGCTGATTTTACCACAAGGAACATAGGGACTTGCGTGGCAGTGACCACGGCATCTCCACCATTCCTTTTTTTCTTGGCACATGCATCGATATCTGGGAATTAACCCTTTCCAATCCACTGTCTGATGCCTGAAGACACTATAATTTAAGGCTGTACAGCTCCGATGTTGGAAGATGGCCGTTGGGGTTCTCTTACTGTATATTGCCAGCCTCTCTGCTGTTGGCGCCTATCCAACATGTCATCTCATGCAGTACTGGCTTTAGCCAGCATATAGCGCCGTTGTATAACGGCAGAAAAAGAGTAAGCCCCCTAAGAAAACCAGGATACAAATTGGATTGGAAAGGGTTAATGGTCCCTTCTGTGGTGATACATGTCCAAGATAAGTGGATAATTAGACAGCAACATATATAAGCGGAAACTGTGCACTGTTTTTTGCAGCACAACCTCTTCCCTTGATTAGCTTGTTAGCTGTCTCTCTATAAATAAGTATATACAAGCTAGGAACTTGACCTTTCCAAAGTGACCCCAGAAGGTTTCCCAGCCAATAGAAGACTGTATGGATACTGGGTTATAGGGCCTACTTACCCGTTAAGGGGGCTTTTTCTCGCAAAACCCTCTTCACAGATACCGGATTTGATTCACATTTTCCGGGACATTACGGGGGTCGCGCTCTATTGAATCTTTTTGTGTATATCTGCGTCTGTTTTAGGATCCAAAAAATTCTTTTTAGATATTTTTTAGCAATAAAAGTTATGTTTTAAGAGGGATAGACTAAACCCTTTCTGTGAAAAATATTATTGACAGCTAGGTGTTTACCCTGCTACTGTGAAACCCGTGACTTTCCAATCTGGCTCATAAAGGGGGGCCCTGACTGGTAGATCTCTCTATAACATCCACAACTTCCTTACTTTCTCTTTGTTTTTTTGGTATCTTGGGTCACTGCAATTATTGCACATTATCCATCCCTTACATTAGGGGTCACCAACTGGCATCATAGGGGCTGCAAATTTGCAATATCTGAAGCCACGGTTTTAGACCACTGATTTACATAAGACAAGTAGGCCATTTGCACAAATACTGCCACCACAGGACCCATTCATGGGAGGCATAAGCATTTTGTAGTCCAGGATTTGCAATGTAGGAGGTGTAGTTATGGGACATAGACTGCAAGGTTCTGCTCAATGATAATCTTAGAAACAGCAGGTCCTAATAGGGACGACTAGAAAGGGTATGATGGGTTAATATGAACGTAGAAAAAGAAAAATAGGAATGACATCTTTGATCCAAGTATCCATGGCCTATGTCACCTTGAATATTTGTTCACATATAGTCCATATACAAAAGAGATCACATTTGTGTAGAGATACTGAGAAGTATGCAAGTTATGTGCTATTCGTTTGACACAAAAAATGTTCTTGCTGGTAAAAAAAAATAAAAAAATAAAGCCTTAGGACTAATACCTGTCGTTATGACAAGACGGCAATACATCACTACTACGCAATGAATCAGACGCTCAATAAAAGTGTAGTCATCACTAGGACTCACGCATTCCTAACACCATACTGCATGTGGTATGAAATATTCAGATTTGTTCTGAGGAAGAATTGAATCCCCAGAATAAGATTACAAGGAAAGGGTTTTGTGCAGTCCTGCTGATCCTTTATGGGGATCCTCTGATGATAAAGCTGATGACAGGGTGTCCTGCTGCTGGGATTGCCAGTAACAAGGAGTAAAGTGGGAATCTGGAGCAATTGCACACTTTTATTGCAGAATTGCCACAGGAGAAATGAAGCATTACATAGTTCTTATCAAAATCAGTTAACTTTCCATGTAATGCGTTAACTTGCTGGGTCCTCCAGTGCTAGGGGCGCTATATGCAACCATTCTCCTATCTGGGTAATATTTATGAATCCTGAATGGGGATCCACCTACAAAACATATATTTAGGATGGGGTGGGGGGGCAAGGAGGACTCCCCAGCCATTCTTTTGTTCCACTTGCAAAACGTACAGTATCTTCCTGGTACAGACACACTCATATAGGAGACAGGACCTGATGTCCAGTCTGACGATGCATGTGCTGCCACTTAACAGCATAACCTCGCTTCTTCCCCCTAGCTCTGTCACTCAGCGGACAGTGAACGCTGGAGCCGAGGGAAGGAGGAGCACGGTTATGCTGTAAGAGGCAGCGTCGGACCGGATGTCAAGTCCTGTTTCCTAGGTGAGTGTGTTTGCGTCAGGAAGATGGTATAAGCTCTGAAGTGTGGCCCTATTACTACTGGGGCCACTATGTGAGACACAAATACTATTGGAGGCATTATTACTACTGGAGCCACTGTGGGGATCACTATTACTACTAGTGCCACTATGGGGGTTACAATTACTACTTCAGCCACTAACAGGCTCACTATAACCACTGGGGCCATTAAGGGGAACACTAATACTAATGGGGCCTTTGAAGGGTTCACTATTACTATTGGAGCCACAGTGTGGGATCTATTAGTAATTGTGGCCACACAAGTAGTCCTATTACTAAGTGGGACCACAGAGATATTACTTAGTGTGACCACAGCAGGGGCACTATTACATAGTGGCACCACAGCAGGTATATTCTTACTATAAGGACATGCTGAGAAGTTCATTAGGGGTTGGGGAAGCAGGCTGGTGAGAGTGTGTAGAAGCGAGTTATGGCTGGAAAAAAATCTCAATGGGAGTTTAGACCTCTAGAGAAGAAAACTGAGTATCGACAACTCCAGACAGACACGTCACCTCTGATCACTGGAGCAACTACACTATAATCACTATCCACTGTATAGAGCTGATATTCGAGTGTATTATATGATAACTGTAAATCAGCAATCGGGCTGAGAAACTTGTCTGAAATTGTCCATATAGAGAAAAAAAAAAAAGAGTTACTGGTTTTGGTGCTGTGTTTATGTGCGAGTTTGGCTCTGGTGCTGTATTTATGTTATGAGCTTGGTTCTGTTGCTGTTTTTATTTTAGGAGCTTATATAAATACAGCACAAGATTTAACCTTAGCACATGAATAGGGCACCAGCACCAAGCTCCTAACATACAGTCCCAGAACTAAGTTTATATCATAAATATAGACCCATAACAAAGCTCATAACATAAATACAGCACCAAAACCAATATCATAACAAATACAGCAGCAGAACCAAGCTCATAACATAAATACAGCACCAAAGCTAAACTCACACATAAATACAGCACCAAAACCACTAACTATATTTCTTCTCTATATGGACAGTTTCAGACCCTCCACCAGAGGGCTCTGAAGTGTACAACTTCAGAAGAAAGGCAGCAGTGTCTGCACGGAGCCTAGAATAGGACTTTCTGAATAACAAGAGTTCGAATGTTTTCTGATCCTCTGGTGCTGCAAATAGAAAAACATCTACATTTTTGACAGGTTGAGTTAGGAAGATACCTTATTTCAGTTTCTGGATGATTGTCAGATTGCTTCAAGCAACATTCATTCCTCCCTCATTCTTACTTTGATTATTAACATTCAGAACTGGCACAAGGCCCAGTGCAGTTCCCATTTATGTTCCAGGGATGGAAATCTGTATATTGATGGGAAATGTTGTTACATATTGACATAGTTAGCATGGCTGGAAAAAAAAAAAAAGATACATGTCCGTCACATAAGGTTAAAGTGAAATGAGAGAGAAAAAAAAAAAAAAAGTTTTGCCAGAGCAAGGCAGAAGATCTCATAAAACACGGGTCTATCTGCCCCTAAATGGGTAAAAATCTTACTGAACCCCAAGTGGCGATGAGACTAGTGTTCTGTTGTACAAAATAGGCTTATATGATTTTAAAGTCATAAACTGTTGTTGCTAAAACCAGTTACTGAGGTGACGGGGGCTTCATCTCCAAAGTTCTTAGCCCGCTATAACAAACACTGATCGACATGAATGTCGATCAGTGCTCATTTAGTTTTCTTTCACATGGTCCAAGAATCAGCTTATGGGGATGAACGATCACTACCACGATTGTTCATGCCCGTAGGCCAGCTGTATACACCTCCATCTTCACACGGGGAGATGCACTGCCAATCAGCAAGCAAAAATGCTCACTGAAACTGAACCATCAGCTGATTATTGGTCCTTTTTACATGGCCTGTCAGGTGAAGAAGCATTCAGAGAAACATTCTGGGAGCGATTCATACAAGAATAAAGCAATTAGGAGTAAAACAATGTGGCTCAATAGAGATGTAAAGGAGTTAATAAAACCACTAAAAGAATGGGTTTAAACTACTAAAACAAGAAGGATGCGAAGAAGCACTAACAACCTATAAAAAGGTAAAAAAAATTAAATTATGCAAAAAGCAGATAAAAGATGAAGACAGAGAGACGTATTGCAAAAGGAGAGTAAAACTAACCCTAAACTGCTCTTCAATTATATAAAATAGTAAAAAGATTAAACTGAAAGTGTTGGCCCTTTAATAAATAATGTAGAAGAAATTGTAGAGGGTGATAAAGAGAAAGCAAATTATTAGTTTTCTTCTCCAGTGTATTCACAGAGGAAAATGAAATGTCAGATGAGATGCAAACTGATAAAGTAAACTCTCCACTAAAAGGTCACCAGTGTAACCCAGGACAAAGTGCAGAGCTACCTTAAAAAAAATTTAAAATAGACAAATCACTGTGTCCCAGGGCATACACCCCTGGGTTCCAAGGGAATTAAAAGTTTCATATTAGAAGTCCTATGATTAAACCTTGGGGTACCCCACTTACAGGAAGAGACTGACCCAACTGATAATGAAGGCAATATCACATGTTTTTCTCTGATTCCCCATCGCATCCATGTTATGACTTTTCAGCAGAAGATGGAAAATCGGCTTACACAAACCTCAGCAGTTGTTTGCTATTTAACTGTTGGTCGATTATTTTCCTATTTCAGCTCTCTGTACATTCTGGTAATCCTCTTGCTGCTAGAGGGGTTTACAACACATCGCTTAGCAAGTATAAGCAAATTTGTCCTTACGAGAGTGTAAGGTCTGCAGGGCAATAATTTAGTTCAATTATTGTAGTAGTCCTCACCTTTAAGAAAAGCACACCCAGTGTTCAGGAACTCTAACATTTAGGATGTCTACACCTCGGGGCTTAAGTATGAGATCTGACAGTGGCAGGAAGTATTAGAATTCAGTTTATAAAAACAGCTCAATTTGTAAGTTTGTATGTTACCCTGACACTTACACGGATTGTTTGAAAATGTTGCAAAGTGACCAATATCCCTTAAACACAGTACAGAAACATGCAGTTGCCAGGAATCTCAACATCCAGACCACCACCTATATTACTATATGTTGGACTCACAAAAAAATACTGATTAAAAAAAAAAAAAAAAAAGTAGTAAAAGCAACCTCAAAAACATGTAGCTTCCTCAGCACATGCTTTCCACAGATAAAAAAATGCAGCCAGGTTAACATTTGTTTGGATAAAAAGCAATTATGATTGGGTGTATTCTTCTTTTATGGCGCACATGATGATATACCAGTGGTGGGCAACCTACCACATAATGAGGGCCAGAGTGAGTGGTTTCTGTTTCTTCAGTTCACTATAATAAATAGCGACCAAGCATGTGTGCCTACCACCTAGAACAGAGGAGGCCCCACAGTAAAGATTGAGATACTCCCTCCCATTATAGTACCGGGTTTGAAATCCAAGACAGAGGGGCTTGATATTTATTTCCCCCTTTACACCCAGTCCATGACGGTTGGGTTACGCTTTTGCTGACAATACAGCTTCTCTATGGAGAGGAGTCCTGCACAATTTCTCACCACCCAATGGAACCAACCAAGGTTAGGCCCCCTGTCTCCAAGCGCAACATAGGAGCCCCATGGCCTGTCACAGTTATGTCCACTGCAAACGGTATATGTTGTACACTACGCAGATGAAAGAACAGAGCAAGGGACCCCAGGGGAGCATCAAAGCATCACATGCACTCCCTGGGTTGCAAATTGCCTACCACTGCCCTATATAGTAATGCTTTTTTAATACTGGCAGAGATCTCAGCCTACTGTAGTGAGTGACAATTGACCCACGTGTTGATTGGCACGTTTAATTTATTTTTTTTAATATGGGCCAAGCATTGGTTTATGAGAATGAACAATTGCTAATGTGATCGTTTGTCCCCATAGGCCCGCTGTATATCTCCCTGTTCACATGGGAAGATGTATAACTAAGCAGCAAGCATTTTTATGCTCACATGAACGAGCTGATCAGCCAACGAACAAGCTTTTGCACATTCGTCAGCAGTTTAACCCTTTACATGGCCCAATTCTTTGGCGAACAACTGTTATGAGGAATGCTTGGGCCCAATCAGCCCATATAAAAGTACCATAAGTCATATCTGACCTACCTTGTGGCAAATATTTATTCCAACCAGAATTGTTAAATTCCTTTAGTTTTGTAAAGAGACTACAATACTAACAGTCGCCAGCAGAGGTGAAGCTAAAAGCCCGTGGGCCCTCCCACAACTATCATCTCCATCGATGGGTCTTTTAAGAAGCCCATTGATGCAACACTAGCATGCCAGATTATTGCTACAACCTTAGAAAATTAGGCAGAGGCTAAATATAGGGGGTCCTAATGTAAAATCTGTAACATGGCCCCCCAACAATTCATGTGCTATTTATAATACTGCCCTTTTCTCTTATGATAGAGGGGCCTTTAGGCCTCCTAAGGCTCCAGGGCCCAGTAGCAACTGCTACCTCTGCACCCCTGATCACCAGTCTTAGCAAGGAACATAAAAAAAATAATATATGACTTGCTCATTGAATATTGCTTATTGACTATTCTGCCCCATTGATTATTCTATCTCCTCCATCAATCTTAGCCTTGAAAGAAAAGCTATAAAATAAAAAATCCAGTACAGTAATTGTTGATAGGTGTTATTTAGGAAAACTCCAAACCTCAAGCAAGAGTAATATAATATAATTCTTGTGGTAACGCTACATGTGCAAGATTCCGAGATATTAACTCAGGCAGAACATCCCCCAATAAAGCAATAAGCGAGGGCTGGGAACAAAGACACCGTAAAAACGAGGCCCACGAAACCTCCAAACAATTTGATTTTGTTTTAAAACTTTTTATAGTAAAAAATCACTCACATCTGTTTTGCGTTAAGGAGGAAGGGGCTCGATTTACGGAAAAAGTATAGCAACATGCACCGTCATTTAACAACCCCACACATACCAAGCCTTTTCAGCATGGCTTTGATAAAGCAGAAATCACACTTGTGTTATGAATATGTGGCGGTTCATGAGATAGACAGGTGGTAAGCCAAGAACCCAGATGGCATTATTTTACGTTCATCGTCATCGCCGCAGCATAGGAGGCTATAGCCGAACCAAACCACATGTGGGTCTCTTATGCTCCAGAACAGTTTGATACCTGCAGTCATAAAATCAATTTTCCAACCAGAACATTAGCATTAAATAAAGGGAAATAAGTTACACATTGTTCTGTGACATCTGAAAGGATTTCCATTCCATTTTTTCCATTACCCATGCTTCAGATGAATATCCGTGCAGTCTATAATTAGTGCTGTGTAATAAAACAAAACACATACAAATTGCATATGCGAGAGAAAATACGATACAAATATCTCAATGTTCTTTCTTTATGGTATAACTTGTGCCCATAGGGCCTCATGTATCAAAACCATATTTACCATGCAATAAATGATTGCAGGGTGAAAATAAAACGTACCACAAGTCCCGCACCCTTTAATACTCTCACAATACAGTGTGTTTAGTTTAGAAAGCAAGGGTAGGGAGATGTCATCCATGACCTTCAGGACTCAAAAAGTCATTTATCCAGCAGCAGCCATCTATACCGGACTGCTCCAGACCTTTTAAAGAATCAACCAATCAGAGCTTAGCTTTTATTCACTTAAAGGGCTTTCCAGTTGTAAACTATTGGTGGCCTAATGTGTAGGATAGGCCAATAATAGTAGATCAAGGGGTTTCTTCCGCCAGGACCTCTGCTGATCATGTCCATGTACCAAGCTGATTTTTGCAGAAAGCTCAGCTGAGCCCTGTGTGGCACAGAGTGTTAGGGCAGCAGGAACGCTCTCACTCATGACATGCAGGTTCAATCCCCACATGGTTCAAGTAGCTGGCTCAAGGGTGATTCAGCCTTCCATCTTTCTGAGATTGGTACCCCCAGTTGCTGGGGGGGAAGGCAATGACAACCCCCACAAAAACAGTCTGCCAAAAAAAATGTCATGATGTGCCATCCCCCAAGGAGTCAGGCATGACTTGGTGCTTGCACCAAGGGGGCTTAACCTGGACTGCAGTACCAAGCTTGGTAGGTGAACATTCACTTGGTATTATTAGACTACCTGATGCATATAGTATATTAGTAAGTAGTCCGATTAGTGATTCAGCCATCTTCGTCCAGGACCAGAGGGTTGCTTTAATACGGACACAAAAATGCACCCATATGGTATCATAAAAAAACAAAATGATAACAATAGAACAGATCTAGCTCTTTTGATCTTGATGCTATCCCCTCCATGACTGCTGCATCATGAAAATACCAATTAGCATGCTGTGAGCCACCAAACTTTAGCAAAACAAAAAACGGATGGTTTTCATATTCATATATAAAAATGTTCAAAAAATAATTATGTATCATAGGACCCATACAGGTTTTCTGGTCAGCAGTGTTAAACTAATGGTCTTGATTAGAGATGAGCGAGCATATTCGCTAAGGGCAATTGCTCGATCAAGCATTGCCCTTAGCGAGTACCTGCCCGCTCGGGAGCAAAGATTCGGCTGCTGGCAGGGAGCGGCGGGGGAGGGAGCGGGGAGATCTCTCTCTCTCTCTCTTCCCCCCCGCAACTCACCTGTCACCCGCGCCGGCAGCCGAACCTTTTCTTCCGAGCGGGGAGATACTCGCTAAGGGCAATGCTCGATTGAGCAATTGTCCTTAGCGAGTATGCTCGCTCATCTCTAGTCTTGATGCCTATATGGCTCTCAGACCCCCCTGGATGTAGTGTAGCTCCCGGGATGGTGGTAGCTGTAGATACGGATCAGCACTACAAAATAAAATATGCACTCTGGTGTGTTTTTGTAGGTTATATATCTGTATGTATAGACATTTTCCTCTAAAACGATTGCATATGGTTAAAAGGAGCCCAAGGCAGAGAGGTTTACAGCATTAGCCCTTGGTTCCAAGAACGTGGCTTTCACAATGGGCATGTTGGACACTGCCACACAGATTTTCCACCTTTACCTTAGCAACATACCACACACAGGGTGGTATTTGCAATCAGCACTTCCCATTTATTGAGTTGTCTCCACACTTTTGGACCACCCTGTATAACTGCATGAAAAAAAGGCAGATAATGACTCTACATAGTGATAGTGATTACAGTGCAGTTACCTCCACTGTTCACAGGTGGTGTCTTCTGATTTGTCACACTCTCCCTTTTCCTCTCTAACCAGACTGAGACCGTTACACTGACTTTTCCCAGCCATATCTTGTCTCTGCAGAATCTGACACACTGAAATCCTTGACTCCTTGCTATTCCATCACCCTCTCTTTGTTCTACACATTCCATAGTGCCCCAGATGGAGCTTCCTGTGTGGAGCCCAATTACTTCTTTTATGGGCAAAAACTGTGTGTGGTGCACTATCAGTTATGCTGCCTCCATAATTAATAATGCCCCTTTTTTCTGTCCCCAGAAATAATGACCGCTTTCTGCCCCAATAACTAATTATACCACCCTTACTGCCACCATAAAAAGAAATAATGCCCATTCTCTGGTTCTATCACTGTACTAGTGCCTTGCGTTGCCCCCCATGACAGTAAGGCCTCATGTCCACAGGTGGATCGGATTCCTCAGCGGAATCCGACCCTGCCCACGGCTTAGGACACTGCGGATTCTCTACTTACCTGTCCGGGTCTTCATTTTCTCCCTTGCGGATACGCCGCCGCACATGTGCAGAGGAGATTATATATTTTAATCTGCTTTCCCACGGAATGGAAGCTGTCCATGCAGGATCCTCAGCAAAATAGAGCACGCTGCGATTTGTTTTCTGGAAGGTCCGCAAAACAAATCCGCATGCTTTAATTAAGCAGTGTTGTGGGCCCCCCTTAGCATCAAGTACTGGAGCCAAGTGATAACCCAGTCATGGCTGTAATGGGTGCAGGAATAGCAGGCAGGACCTGGACCTTGGTGTCTGATGATGGCAAGTCCCATCTGGTATCTGAGAACACATCAGTATTATGAGGGCCCATTCACATGGGTGTAAATATACAGCGTATTTGTACAGATGTAACAGTGAATAAAAGCCATTGATTTCTATGGGTATATTCACATGCATATTTACACCGTACTTTAAAGCCAATTAACCATTGAAATCAATGAGGGCATTCTTGTATTACTTTTTTTAAAACGTAAATACGCATGCACAAAAAACTCCAAGCAATACACAGGGAATATGCATATTTCAGTCACATTATTATGCTGCTTATTTACGCAACTGAAATGCGCTTACCCCTGTGTGAATAAGCCCTAAATGATACATGGTGGGTGCAGGGTCCTGTTACATACTTGGCATTGGAACCCAGGGGCTTCTAATTATTATTTCTCTCCTTATATGCAACCTGGCATGAATAGTGGAAGTTAGCTGTGCATACGCAGGAACATTAATGTATCTGAAGATTGCAATCCCCATAAATTCTCCATAATGACACAGGAACAGACAAATATCAGGAAAGGACAGGTTTTCATCTTAGTGGCTTTTGGCCTGCAACTTCATTTATGTTTTGGTACAGAAGATATTAAAATACTTTAATCTACATAAAAAATGTAAACTATGCACAGCGACAGATCACCACGATTCATCTTAGCACCTTGCGTGGTCTGCAGGGAATAGAATGGACAGAAATTGCACTAAATATTGTAAAATACGAACAGCATGTATCCAATCACGCAAGTCACAGGTAAAACACAGCACTCAGGTATACATTGAAGGAACATTTGTAAAAACTATGGCATCTACAAATTCTATTACATATTTACAGGTACAACATAGCACAGGACCAATTAAAGTCCTAGGACATTACACAAAAGGATTTGGAGCAAGTGTAGCATGAGACAATGGTGAACCAATGGTGGGAAGAAGACAATCTAATATACACACATCTCTCGTCAGTCATGTAGACACCAAAACAAACGTCTGTCAGAGTAGTTACACAGGTAAACAATTAGGTTTTTATTTGGTCAGGTCATTGGAGAGAAATGGTTATGACAGCTGCTTACAAGACTCAGAATCGCCTCTAGTTAGCGGCCTGAAGCTATGGCTATTATGGCCTATGGTGGACTAGTAACAGTGGAAAGAACTGCTGCAAGCTGTAACTTTCTAGAAAGAGTAGATTGTCTGTACAGTTTATATGCCAGAACTATATGAATTAGTAATGAGGATACAGCTATACCTCTTGGAAATACAAAAATAAAAAATAAAATTAGCAGGAATTCTAGTATTTTAAGCATTTCTGTTCTTTATAAGGAGGTTCTCTACCCAAATACATTTTTAGTAAAGTGATGAATCCAGTCTGAGGGAAAGATGTGTTGGCTGTCAAGCTGCCACTCTGGTATGGATTTATTGCTAGTCTTTACAATGTTGTTAGCAGCACTTCAGGTTGTTGTTGTCAGAGCGTAAACCACTTACTATTAGTTGCAGCAACATGCCTGCACGTCTCTCTGCTTCTTTCTCACTTGGCTCCAGTCCCCATAGATGAAATTATATACTGCCCATAGAAGTCTATCAGTGAGCTTTTAATCCATTTTATCTATCAAGATGGACCTTATAAAAGGTTTTTCAAAGTGAGTGAACACATTAGGAGGGAGAAAGGGGAGGCGGAAAGAAGCCTCATAAGCAGTGAAAAAACTTTCTCTGATGAGATATATTAAAAACTTTCTCATATTTATCTGCACTATTGATTTATGGAAGGTTTACCAAAAGCACAGCGGTCATTTAGGTCCCCTTGGCTGCAGGCAACCAGAATGTTGTTTTATATGTCTATATAAGTCATTTGGAGCCTGGCATCAGGCACATTGGGCTCCAATCTCTAACAGCCTTTGTGTGTATCAGCAACCTTGTAGTATACTTGCATATTTGTTTTTACCACTAAAGATCAAGGCTGAAGTGGCTGACACCACTTTTGCAATTCATTGCCTATTAGACATTTAGCTTCTCTGGTAACAGGAACATGATTGAATAGCTAGTTATTACATGCAACAGAGGGGCAGGCATTCAGATGTTGCCTTGCAGCTTTTCGGAGAAGGGCTATGCAAGGCAGCATGGAAAGTGTGGGAGAGGAAGTCACAGCTATTTTTTTTTTGCTAAGTCGAATCACCCAATCTGATTTTCGGCTTAAATCACCAAATATTGGCTTTTTGCCTTGAGCAGGAAGGACAGGTGGGTTAGCTTAGCACTGCTTCCTTATAGTACTGCAGTTATAGGTTTGAACCTGGGACCCCACCACTGCAAGGCAGCAATACTAACCACTGGGCCAACATCACCATCTCCACTATTGTTCAAGGAGGCCAAATTAGAGAACCCGATTTTTACTTCTATAGAAGTTGGAATCGGGAGTCCCGATTCACAATTATTATTATTTTTTTTTTTTTAATCGGGTCGGTCACTCCCAACAGGCCAGTACAGTACTGGAAGAATAACTGGGTTAGGACGCAGTCCCCTCCCCACCTGTAAGTGGATTGCAGGTAGTAGAAAAACAGGAATGTCTACTTGGAAAACTGAATTGATAGAGCGCAAACTGGGTACAGATAGCAGCGGCAATGAAGACCTGGGCTACTTTTGAAAATTTTATAAAAACTCAAGTACGCCTTTACGTTGTCCCCTAGCCACAAAACAGGCACAATTATGTTTGATGAGTTGTTTGTTGGAGTTAGCCCTCTGTACAGGAGGGGGGATAAATATCTGATTGGTGGTCACAACCCCACTTATCCCAAGAACAGGGATAACCGATGCTTCATGAAAAAAAAACAAAAAAAAAACGTTTCGGCGCGGGACAACCCCTTTAAACTTGTGTGAGTAGTGCGACTGCTGCATTAATTGTGGGACACTCCATATCCCCGTTCTCGGAATTGGTGGGGATCATAGTCGTCAGGCCACCAGCTACTTAATTTCATGGGACAACCCCTTTAAGGAATTAATCAGCAAAGAATTTTGGACAGAATATACAATATAAAAAAAAAAAAAAATGTACAAAATTATGTTCAAGGATGGATAGTTACTTAAGGATATGGAAAAAAAAGAGAAAGCCCATTATTTAAAAATTATCCTAATAAATAGGTTGACGACTTCTTTAAAAACTTTGTATCAGGTGAACTAGTATTCTCATTTAAAATGGGTTTAAAATGCAAGAATAGATATATAGAGAGTTTATCCTTATTCACTGGGTAGTGCCAACAGTTATCAACAGTAAAAATGCCCGCTATGGAATAAGGTTATTTCTAGAGATGAGCGAGCATACTCGCTAAAGGCAATTACTCGATCGAGCATTGTCCTTACCGAGTACCTGCCCGCTCGAAAGAAAAGGTTCGGCTGCTGGCGGCGGGGAGGAACGGAGGGGAGATCTCTCTACCTCTCTCCCCCCTGCGCACTGCCGCAACTCACCTCTCACCCGCGCCGGCAGCCGAATCTTTTCTTCCGAGCGGGCAGGTACTTGCTAAGGACAATGCTCGATCGAGTAATTGTCCTTAGCGAGTATGCTCGCTCATCTCTAGTTGTCTCCCCACCTTAATAAAATTCATTCGGAATAAAAGTATAAAATTGTAAATAAATAATCGAAATGTAAATCGTTCTATTAAAATACACCAGGTTCATGTTTGAAATCATATGCAAAAATGTAAAAGCCTGCATTTATGAAGAGCTGCTACAGGTAACACCTTTCCTTTTTTGGGCACTAGTTTTCTCTAAGTTACTACTAGGCCGAGCACTTCTAGCACATTGAAGCCCCCAACCACGTTCTGATGTAAAGGATTTTGACACCTTAGTATTAGAGATGAGCGAGCACCCAAATGCTAGAGTCTGCGTTATTCGAGTTGAGCTTTTCGTAAAATTCGAGAGCTTCACTTGAGTAATGAACCCCATTGACTACAATGGGAGACTTGAGCACTTTTGTATGTGGGACGCCGGGTGCCGAGCTTTTTTTCCCTCCCACCCTGCCAGACAAAAAATTTTCCATTGACGCGCGGGGAGGAGCCAAACACTGGGTGGGGTCGAACACGGCTTGATGCTCATTCAAGTAACGAGCACCATCGAGTACGCTAATACTCGAAGGAGCATCAAGCTTGCCAGAGTATGTTCGCTCAACTCTACTTAGTATAACAGGATTGAGTAATGCTTTCCAATAAGGCTTTCTCAGAACTTGGTCCAGGCTTCTCAGAACACTGTGGTAGGCAGGACAGTCACCTTTGCAGCAGTAAAAGACTTATTTTAGCCTGCTTGTCAAGGCAGGCAACCAAATCTGTGCCAGACTGTAGTACTGGGCAAGGACCACACAATAGCTTGCCTCCAACAACTGTCTTTCAGATGGTGTTTTAGGGAGAAATGACCATTTATCTTTAGATTACATATCATAATCATGAACATTTTCTATAAATTAAACCAGAATCATGTGATCAGAGCAGAATGTGTGGTTCAAACATTAGGCTAACACATAGGCGAGTGAGCTATGGGGGCGGGATTAGCCGGACTAAGGTTCACATCCTGTTTTAGGAAGACGACCCCTAGAATCACATTGGTGATTGTCAGGCTATTTTTTGGTCTAGTATTTATAAGCTCTGGTTTACCACATTGGGTGGCTACATGCAGATTTATCCCATTTAGTGGTGCTAAATCCACCTGCACATTTTGTGGCTTTTTAAAAAATCCAAATCTATGGCAGAGATCAGAGGATGAGCCTCAGATCTTTGACTTCTGCCATAGATTATGTAGCAAATTCATGTCCGATTTTGCCTAGTAAATGCTGTGGAATTTCCACATGAAGAATTAGCAGGAATCAAAGCAGCAGCAAAGTGGATGAGATTTATCATCCGCTTGCTGTGGTAAAGGTCTGACACAAAACTAACCTGCAGGGGAGATTTTAAATCTGCAATACATCAATTTACTGTGCAGATTTTCAGCAGAGATTTCATCCCTTGTGAGTGAAATCAACATTTCAGTCCAAAATCTGTGACAAAACACGCACTACTTTGGGGATTTACTGTGGTTTTGTGCCACTGTGTGGCATATCCCTGATGTGATTAAACCACTATACGCCACAACATTTAAAGAGACTCTCCAGGCCCGGACAAACATGACTGCGCCAGCTTCTCTGTATATGGGCCCAGGCTGCTATGAAAATTTCTTCCAGCATTTTTTAGTTAGTATCTACACACAGACTAATTATTCTGATACCTTTGTATTTCTCAGTGACCCCCCCTTACAGTAATAGTTTCCTTATTGCATCCACAAACTAATACCCTCTTTATTTCCACATAGTAAAATTCCACAATCTAATATGTCCCCATAATACTTAGAAGCTATAGTGAACCTCCATTAATAATGTTCCCTTAATGCCCTCCACAAAGCAACAATGTCCTCCCAGTGCCCCACAGTTATAGTGCCCTTTTTTGCACGCCTCACAAAGTAATAGTGCTGCCTTAGTGCTTCTCACAAAGTAATATAGTCCTCATGGAGGATGTGAGCCAAGTGAAAAAGTAAAAACACAGCAGTCACATTTACTAGTGTGGCAAGGGGGGCCTAAAGGCCCCCCTGGCTTCAAGGCCCATACGTAACGGCACTCCCTATAGCTAGATCACTGAAGGCAAGTATGACTTTTTGATCACCAAGCTGGTATATGGTAATCTTCAAACAAAACCTGCTATACTTGGTGGCGGTTGTACTGGCTTTGTGCTGAACTGTAACCTGGCAATACGGCTCTGACCAACTATCCCACTAATGTTGCATACTATTGCACTGTGTGTAAGACACTACAGCTGCTTTGATTAACTAGTGCTGTCCATGTGAGCAATGCTGGCCAATCACATCAGCATGTAGCATCTTAGACTACTGATACATACTAATGTAGTGTGTATCAGGTAGTTAAAGGAGCCGTGTGGCCATCTCTGTTTGTCCAGACCCGGAGGGTCGCTTTAATATCACTTTCTAAATCCAGTTTACACCAAATAAAAATGTTAAAACTCTTCCACAAGTGGTCTGCAATGAACCCATTCCCACTTACAATAGGATTCAGGTTTGGCTGGAAGGTTTACCCATTCAGGAATGTATTGATAGCTCAGCCAACATATGGTGATGAACACCTTCTCTAAGCAATATATGTTGGCGGAATATTTAACAAGAGACACTCCTCTAACCTATGTAAAGTTTCCAAGTGCTTGAAAGTCTGTTCTGCAGAATAAAAGTTCTTACTAGAAGGCAGAGATTAATGGATCATATGAGGTAAGCAATCTTGTGAGCATATGAACAACAAAGTCTTCATGTTCTGGTTGCTGAGAGCTGCATTAATCGAGTCGTTGGCATGCCTCCTAATGACCGTCCAAACGCCACAGTCCCTTTTCCTGTCTTCTTAGGATTTTGTCCCCTTGGGCTGACGGATCTTCTTTCTGTGGGAAGAACTTGGAATTAGAATAGTTGCATATGTAACTAAATAGCGCAGAAGTGAGATCAAATGAGGCAAGGGCCTGAGTGGCAAATTTAGGGTACATTTAGATATACTAATAGTAGTGAGGGAGGTAAAAAAACAAAACACCTTATAATAAATAATATTTTTCTTAAAAATCTACAATAGGTTCAAAATTGTGTGTTTAAAAAGATACATGAGGAAATTATTTCAAGAGTGGCTCACGTGGCCAAATTCGCGGTGTGCCGCCCACGGGAGACACAGGCAGAGCACGCAGCAAGTATGCAATGGTACTAAATAATGTAGTTACCATATAATTGTTAGATAGCAGCTTTACACAGTGATAGTGATTACAGTGCAGGTACCTCCAGTGATAACAGGCGATGTCTCACATTGGTGTTGTACACTTTTTTTGCAGTATGCGAGTCCAGACTTCTATTAAAATATCTTCCAGACATTCTTTTAGTTAGTCTCTGCACACAAACTCATTATTCTGCTACCTGTGGCCTTCTCAGTACCAATGTCCTTATTGCACCCACAAAATAATGCCTCGTTATACTTCTACGTAGTAAAAATTCCCCATTTCGTCCCCTGCAAAGTAATAGGCCCCCTTAGTGCCTAAACGTTATAGTGCCAACCCCCCCCCCCCCCCCCCGACACACACAATGTTCCCTTTCTGCCTTCGTGATAGTGCCCTTTGTGCCCCTCACAAAGTAATAGTGCTGCCCTATTGCCTCTCACTAAGTAATAAAGCCCCCATGAAGGATGTGAGGCAAGTGAAAAAGTAAAAACACAGCAGTCACATTTACTAGTGTGGCAAGGGGGGCCTAAGGCCCCCCTTATGGCTTTGAGGCCCATTTGCAACTGTGCTCCCCCTATAGCTATATCACTGAAGGCAAGCATGACCTTTTGATCACCAAGCTGATATACGATAGTCTTCAAATCAGAAAACAAACCTGCTATAGTTGGCGGCTGTTGTACTGGCCTTCTTGTGCTGAACTGTAACCTGCCAATACGGCTTTGACTGACTGTTCCACTGCCCACACGTGAGGAAGATGTACTGGTGGAGAAAAGACATTGAGGTCAGTGTAAAGTTGAAGACAAGGATGACACAAGTTACTGACACATCCGATAGCATTTGAGGTTTCTGAATTCCCAGTCGAGATAAAAATCACTGTCTATTTACAGGTTGTATTTCTCTACTACAAGAATACTGTACTACTATCCATGGTCATGTATATACGAGAGCCATCATTAATCACCGTTTCAGGCCACCCAAGAATATTGCCAGTGAGCAGATGTAAATGGTTAGCAGACAGTACTCACCTCATCGACCGCCTTCTCCTCTTTTTACTTGAAGCACATGAAGTAGACTTGGGACCCTTTACTGAAAGTCCATTTGTGGTGAACACAGGAATATCGGAGCTGCGGGTGAAAGAGACCCACATTTTTAAACTTTTTTTTTTTTTACAGCGTAAAGTATCAGTTAACCCCTACGTACTGGAGACCTCCAAAATGTGCAGCCCTTGTGAGCACGCAAGAATGTCCAGAGGGCCACAGATCTACAGCACACAACACATAAGGTGGAAGTCAAGTCACAATCTGGTAAACGTCTGATAATCAGGTATCCTCTGGACTGAACAGTTTTTTTTTTGAAAATCCATTGAAATCCATGGGGGGAAAAAAAACGGGAAACATTTAATTCCATTTTAACGCCTTCAAGACCAAACATGTTTATCTGGTACAGGTCACTTTAAGAGAGAACTCTGTAAAAGTTTTACACATCCAAGTAATCCTGACATTGTTTGTTGCCACATATTGTACTTTAGTTAGATGGTAAAAGTAGACTGATACAATTTGCGTATATTTACTAAAAAACACTAGAATTGAGGAAAATTCTTAACAATTGTCTTTTTTTTTTGTTTTCTCAACTGCGCCATGTCAAGAATGTACATATATGTTGTACTAATTTAGCAGATTAGCATTTTGCTGCTTTATCCCGGGAATTGCCGTGCAGAAAGTCCACCCAGTGGGAACCCAGCCTTACAGGCTTCCCCAGTCTGTTTATGGGACGTCACAGGTGCTGCAGCCAATGACAGAGCTCAGTGATTGAGCGCCCGAGACATTACGTACACCAGGTGGGCCTGCAGCCTGTATACAAACAATGGGAGCAGGAACGAGCGGCAGCGTGGGACACGGGGAGCAGATGCCCTTTTGGTATTGTATGGCAGAGGGAGCTGTATTTTTATGTAAAACAAATATCTTGGAAAGCTCCTTTATTTTATAATTTTTTTAATTTATATACATGGCATTGATAATTACATTAGTTGATGTAATAAATTAAAGCAAGATGCGGAAAATCTGCACCAAAGGGGAGTCAAATTCTGCACCAGTGGTGTATGCCGATGTGGATCCGCAGCAGACATCACATTTGAAATGGTGAAATCAGCAGCAAAATTGCATCAAAAATGGTAAACTTAACATTTATATCGGTGCTGCATAGAGCCCAGGCAGCAGCGACGTAAATTTACAGGGGGTAGTCACAAAGTGGTTAATTCTATCAATTTGCTCCAAAAACAGAACAGAGAAGCGAAAGCCTTGACAGAACCCTAATGCAGGTATGAACATGCCCTAATCTAAAGGCACCTTTACACATCCACAGAAGAAAATCACCAAAATAGCTTAGATATTGAAATATTAAAAGGGCCGCTCTTTTATTATCTAGCTACCCCCCAGTACATATGGGCTAGTGTAATTTACTTAGTTATTTCTGTCTGAATCCCCCAGCCTTTTTCCCCTCAGATGGTCATGTGATCCCAGTTCTGATTAGCTCAGATTTACTTGGGGTTATGTATTCACTTTCTAGTCAATGTTTCACTCTGTGTGAGATTTAAAAAAAGTATACAACTGCAACTGCCTGCAGGGGACTGTCATTCTTGTCAGTTACTCATGATGATCACACAGTTATAATAACGGAGATCACAGCTCATCCTCGTGACAGTATACTTATGACTGTAGCTTATTTAGGGCATTATAGTAGGTAACGATAATTAAACTGCAGGCAAAATGGTATAGCCTTAACTAAGGCTGGGCTGATGCATCATGGGATTGATTGAAAGTATAAGAAAAAAAAAATCACTCAGGATGGTGCCTGACAAGCATCAGACAAGTAGGGAAGTGGCTAGAATACACAGAGGAGATTTCCAGAGTGTGACAGGCAATCAGGTGAGGGGGGCAGGCATGAAAAAAAAAAATGTGTTTCCGCTTGAGCGGGCTTTTAATAGTCACAACAACATTAAATGAGATATCCAACCTCTGACCATTACCCAAATATTTTATTTGGTCACCAGTTACCAACCTTTTCACAAAATTGCAGTCAATCACCGGCACACCAACATTTTCAAAGCCAAGAAAATCAGAGGGTCCAAAAACCACGGTTTTGTCCACTTCAGACATGATCCAACCTTCTTCAGATATGTCAAATGTGGTGTTCATGTCTCTGACATTAAGGGATCGTGCACTGGCACTGTTCTGGAGGGCAGACGTTCTCAGAGGTACCCGGGCTTTGGTGACGGTCTGAGAGAGTATGCTTGGCATGGTTTGTGTAATGTGCTTTGGTATAGAGAGAGACTGTTTAGGCTGACTGGCACCAGGGAGGTCAGTGGCTTTCTGAGGAAACCTATTTGCACTTGATCGTAGGTTTGGTCGGCTGGGGATGGAGGATTTTCTTGGTCTTTTGACCTGAACTTCTGGGGTGCTGGGAAGGACTTGGCTGGATTTAGAAGGGGTATCCGCCAGTTGGCTGGATTTAGAAGGGGTATCCGCTAGTCGTCTTCTTTTCAAAGGCACCATTGGGCTATGGAGGGATGGGCTGGTATCTGGAAGAAGCACCCAGCGGTTGCGCTTCACTGGCTGCCTTTTCTTGGGAGGAGATGCCTGGACAAGTGGCTCATCTGAAATATATAAAACACAACATGAAACAAAAAAAAAAAGAAAAAAAAGGAAATATCCAGAATTAAAAAATGGCTACTTTCTTCCAAAAATAGTGCAATACTTTACTTATCCATGGATTGTGTTTGGTAAATTAACTCGGCGCCGCTGAAGTTGATAGAGTTGAACTACAATATCACATAACTGGTGGACAGGTGTGGCACTGTTCTTGGAAGGAAGCAGCAAATGCTTTTCAAATATTAGATAACCCCTTTAACCCCTTAAATGGGCTCTGTCAAAAAAAATAAAATCAATACCTACTTATTCCTTCCTAGGTAAACTCCTTATTGCATCTTTTCCCGGCTGATCTTCTCCAGTCTCCCCCCAGGTCACTTCACCTCCAGCCGGCTGGATCTTCTTAATGTTATGATGTGTCCATTCCTCGCATTCCTTTTCCTGCCGGGCAGTGTACTCAGTCACTAGTTACATAGCGTACACTGCCTAGGAAGAATGCTGATCTACTGCAGCGAGACAGCGCGCATGCATAATCTCTGCAATAGCTCGGTACTCCCTGCTAGGCTGTGAACGTTACGTCACTAGTGACTGCGTACATTGCCCGTCAGGAAGAAGAATGCGAGGAATGGACACTTCGCCACCGGAGGAAGAGGATCTGGCCAGCTTGAGGTGACCTGGGGGACTGCAGGAGTCAGGAGAAGATGCGGTAAGAAGACTGCCTGGAAGTATAGAATTTTTTTTTTTGTAATGACAAAACCCCTTTACACCCGCCCCATATTTGTTTTTTCTCCTCACTTTCAAAAAAATAAATCATAAATTTTTTATTTTTACGTTTATATAAGGACTTGTTTTTTGTGGCACATGTTGTATTTTACAATGGTACAAATTTATTGTACCACAATTTGCCGGAGAACTGAAGAAAACCAAAAACACAATACCGGCATCTTGGGGCCCGCCCGGGTCTTTTTTTCAATGGTATACACGTTGCAGCAAAAATATGATAACTTTATTCTGTGGGATAGTAAGATTATGATGCTATCAGATTTTTAGAGTTTTACTACTTTTAATTTTTTTTCCCCAAAAGATATTTTCTGCTGCCATCTCCCAACAGCCATAATCTTTTATTTTTCAGTCGATATACTTGTGTAGGCTTGTTTTATGCGGGACGTCCTGTAATTTCTACTGGTAGCATTTTGGAGTTCGTGTGAATTTTTTGATTGCCTCTTAATAAAATTTCTTCTTAGAACTGTTGTGACTAGCAATGCACTATTCTGTCATTAGTCTTATTATTTTTCCTGACGACATTCACTGTGTGGATGAATAATACGTTACTTTGAGTTTTATGGAGGCAGCAATACCAAACATGCTTTTTTTTTTATTGTTTTTATCTTTAAAAAAAAAAACAAAAAAAACAAAAAAACCAAACAAACAAACAAAAATATATATAATTTTTTTTCTCCTTTGTTTTCCAATTGCAAAAAAAAAAAAACTAAAAAGAAAAACTTTACTTTTACTCAGTTTTTGAAAAATACGGAAAAGAAGATACCTCACTCTTTAAAAAGTACAAATCAAGGTGACTTCAAGGTGCAGATTCCAATCACTTACTTGTATGAGGGTCCCCTCCAAGTAGACCCCCCAAAAGGATTGCGTAGCCTTGATGTTCGTAGAACCAGGATGTCATCCAGGATTTCAAAGAATTTCCAAATCCAAATTGGAAGGTACAGTATGTTGGAGGGGACTCCAGATCAGGTGGTGAAGTATGTAAATTTATTGGATTAAAAAAAAAAAAAAAAAAAACTTGTACAAAGCAGGAATATAGTACAAGTGTGTTGGGCAACGCGTTTCAGGGTCCTGTCAGCCATTTATTAAGCTTACCGGTAGTATAGAATAACTTTTTTCTTATGTAATCCCCGGACAAGAGTGCAGTACCTTCTTTTCTGTATTTTTCTATTGTTCATCCCGGGAACCAATCTGGTCTTTGGTGATTGGTTCTGCGGCTCTCCACTACGTGGATTTAGAAAGTTTTAGGCCTCATGTCCACGGGGAAAATCGGGCCCGCTACGGATTCTACATGTAGAATCCGTAGCGGGTCCCTCCTGCCCCACGGACATGAGCGCTGAAAATAAGAATAAATGACAATAAACTCACCTCCCATCCGCTCCGTTTCTTCTCTGCGTCGCGGCCGGATCTTCTTTCTTCGGCCGGCGGATGAATTCGTCACGCCGGCGGCACGTCGACGTGCCACGCGCATGCGCCGGGCACATCCGCCGAGCCGAAGCAAGGGAGATGCGGCCGTGAGGAAGAGAAGACCTTTCCGGCCCGCTGCGGGTGAGTAAATGCTTTTAAATTCCTATTTTAGGTCTCCCGCGGATCCGGACGGCTTCCATAGGCTTCAATGGAAGCCCGCGGGAGCCGTCCCCGCGGGAGACCCGCATGAAAATGGAGCATGGTCCAGATTTTTTCATGCTCCATTTTTTTTTAAATCACTTTTATTGACGATCCGCGGGTATTTATCTACCCGCAGGTGGTCAATGCATCCCTATGGGGTGCGGATCCGCGCGCGGGAGAAGAGTTAAAATCCGCTGCGGATTTTAATTCTTATTTTCCCCGTGGACATGAAGCCTTACAAAGGATTGTTTTCACAAGCATTAGAGAATGCCATTTGGATGTAGCGGTTGCCCAGGGGTGATTTATACCATTTGGGGTACACATCTTCAGCGGTTGTTTTTTTTTCGTTTCTCCTACTGTAAAACTGTGCTCAACATTGAACTTCGATAGACTGGTCTTCCGAGCACTGTTCTTACAAAAGATATTTACTTATTTTTACACTTTTTCTTTCTTTTTTTTTTTTTAAAAGTCCCCATAGGGGACCTGAACTTTAATGTAAAATTAGTGGAAATTATTAGTAAATACATAAAAAGCCTGGAGAGCAGCGTCTCAATCCAGTTCCTCAGCTGCAGCTTCTGGCATTTTAGTCTGCTGTAATAAATACAGATGAAGAATTATTTCAAAATACCTTATTGCAAATGTCTGAGTTCATCCCGACCTAAACCTATACGGGCCATAGAGCTTGGTTATGTTCCAGGGGAGGCACAGTGATGGGTTTACAGCTCTCCAGCCATCACTGCAAATGGAGCGCTAAACCTAAAGTCAAACTTTAAATGGGATGAAATGACTGTGAAGAGTGAAGCTGTGGAGTTAACAGTCCTACACCATTCAGCACACACTACTGGAAATCTATGGATACCCTGGGAATAGTTGCAGTTACTTCCCTACATATATCAATCATCTAGAAACTCATTGTATGGATAACCATACATATATATCCATCCATCTCCCTGGTATCCCAACTCCACTTTTCCTCCACACAGAAGCGTAACCTGAAGATTTGGGGCCCCAATGCAAAACCTGTAACAGGGCCCCCCAACTATAATGCTTTATTCATAGTACTGGGCTCCATATATGGAGAAGAGAGGCCCTTATGGGCCCCCTAAGGCCTCATGTCCACGGGAAAAACAAGAATTAAAATCCGCAGCGTTTTTCCCGCACGCGGATCCGCGCCCCATAGGAATGCATTGACCACCCGCGGGTACATAAATACCCGCGGATGGTAATTAAAAAATTTCTGGACCATGAAAAAAAATGGACATGCTCCATTTTAGTGCGGATCACGCTCAATTGATCTCCCGCATGAAAAATAAAAGACAATTACAGTGCATCCGCAGCCCAAATCAGTGTTACAAATCCGCAGCGGATCTGATTTTCCCCGTGGACATGAGGCCTAAGGCTCCTGGGCCCGGGTGCAACCGCATCTCCTATAGTCATGCCCCTGCCTTTACCCAACTCACCCTTCACTGTTGGCAGCTGACAGTCATCTTCTCGGAGGCCCTTACTGCTTTCTTCATCTAAATTGACTTTTTGCTCCTCATCAGTCTGCAGTGTGCCAGCGACTTCCGGATCGCCATGGGTCAACACCTTGAGTGCTTGTAGCTCAGCATCCATTTCTGGGGTCTGCAGGTTGGCTTGTTTCAGCATGGCATACTGCTTGTGCACAACATTCAAGAGGGCAGCGACAAACCTGGAAACACATATGAACTCTGTAAGGCTGCGTTTACATGTTGCATTTCTCAACCAGATTTCCAAAAATACACTGCAGTCAATTAACACAATTGAAAAAAAATGCATGTGGTTTCTATGGTTTTCAGCTGTGTTCTGTTCAATTTTGAAAATAAATAAATTAAAAAAAAAAAGCAAATTAACGCAACTGTATTAACCTCACGCAGCTTTACGATGTGTTTTTTTTCTAATGTGATGCAAGCATCTTAACTGCAATGTGCTAATGTGCAGCCTAAGGCCTTATTCACAAGAACATAAATACGTCCCTATTTAACGGAGTCAAGGGGAAAAAAAACAACAAAAAACTGCGCAACCGTTTCCGGTTGTAGATTTTATACACCACGTTACAAAAGATATACTGGAAGTTCCAGACTTCTATGGAAGCAGAAAAAAAGGGAGTGGGAGGGAAAATACAACAACTGGCTCTATTCCAAGGACTTCTGCCAATCGAGGGACTTTCGTGCTGCAGCGTATTTTTTTACATATACACAGCAGCCGCTCGTGTAAACGGCAAAAAATACGTGACTAGAGATCGGGACTCGACCGTATCAATTCTTCATTCATGCGATTTTACGACGCATATGGCAACCGTAAAAAAAGCATACAGTCATGTGAAAGAGGCCTATAGGTTCTTCGAGACGAGTCTATTCTTGTTTGAATGAGCGAATCACATCACCGCTAGCTCGTTCGCTCTCGTGCAGCCCGTTTACACAGGCAGTCACATTGTTGACTCATTTAAACTAGAACCGTTCAGTCTTTCACATTCGCTGTTTAAGAGAGTGAGAAGAACTAAGCGAGCGCGGTTTACCAAATAAGTGAACGAGCCAACCAGGATTTTTATGCTGCATAAAATGGACCAGTGATAAGTGAACGATCATCGTTGTCCATGTTTAGACCGAACCGTTATCGTTTAACATTTGTTCGGTTTTTTTGAACGATAAATTTAGTTCACAGAGGGGAAAATGGACTAGTCTAGATACAATAGTATCTCTCAGCTGTAGGTTTCCAGACTATTGATGTAAAAATGAAGGTTTCTATTCACTGACAGCAAGCCGATCAAAGGTCGTGAAATGAAACAGCATATATTATACAGTTGCAGTACTCTACATTATACGATGATTAAGCCTTTTACAGCAGTAAATAGAGCATTAGTCTAGATAAATTCATAACTTACTTCTTACAACATAGAAAACCACCGAGTAGTGGCTCAAATTCTGAAGCATTTAATGGTTTGTTAGGGACACCCAAGTTTATACACCTCCCGGTTTACTTGTGTTTTTGCATTTTCATGAATTCCACTGTGCCTATCAAAATAGTGCTAGCGACTTCTGAATAGGATTTTACAAGAATAGCCAAACAAAGTGATCGGGCTGCAGAAAGCATTACTGCTGCATCAAAAAATCTGAAATAATTTTGCCATGCCACTTACTTTCCTGTGCCACGATTGTGGGGGGATAGCAGGATACTACGATTGGTCTCCCCTCTTCCACTTTCAAAGCTGTCAAATCCAGAATCCTGAAAGGACAAAACATGGAAGAGTCATTTATTTTCCTGTTGCTTTTATATAGCGCCAACATACTGCACAGCCCTGTACAGCGATTATCAGCATTCACACCTGTCTCTATCCCCATTTAAAGAGTAACTGCAATTTTTACAACCTTGACATGTCAAAAGTTTTGATTAGTGGGGGCGGGGGATAGGGGTGAGGGTGTGTCTTGCTTCTGAGATCTTCACTAATCGATGAAATAAGGAGACTGTTCTCCATCAACTGTTTCTTGCTGGCTACACTCAACAGCTGAAGATGGAGGCATTGAGGTCTACAGGCATTTTCTATTTGTCCGTCTTCGGCTGACAAGGGGAGCTGACAGGCAGCGAAGACAGCCAAGGGGGCACAGTGCTGCAACCACCCTCCCTCAGTTTCGGAGGTCAGCGGGGGTCTCAGCACTAGGTATTCTAATACTTCTAATGTGTCAAGTTTGGAAAAAGTGCAATTACTCTTTAAACACACACTAAGAAACTGGGGGTACCGGGAAGAAACCCATGCAGACACAGGCAGAGCATAAAAACTGCAGTTGTTGTCCTTGGTGAGATTCAAACTCCAGACCTCCATGCTGCAAGACAATAAGATGCTACCCACTGAATCACTGTACCGGATCATCTTAGTTCCAGCAGTATCAAAATATCTCACGTTTCACACAGTATGCATATTACAGTAGCAAAACAGAACCCAGCACGATTCTACTGAACTGAATGTAGGACAGGTCTGCATGGGAGCTGCATACACACATCTGCCAAGCTACATATCTGCTTGTGAAAATAGACAGTCTCTAATTCAAACTACAAAATGGGCAATTACCAAGGCTGGGGAGTCAGAGTCGGGGAGTCAGAGTCGGGGAGTCAGAGTCGGGGAGTCAGAGTCGGGGAGTCAGAGTCGGGGAGTCAGAGTCGGGGAGTCAGAGTCGGGGAGTCAGAGTCGGGGAGTCAGAGTCGGGGAGTCAGAGTCCCATTTCGGTGAAGTTGGTAGAAATGTACAAGCTCCACTTATAACAATACATATATTTTATAAATAATTTACTGCAGAATTTGTTACATATTTTCTTTCTTAGCAATTTAGGAAGTTCTGAAATGTCCTATACATATATGTTCTAGTCATCTAAGCCCCTACTTACTGAAAGCATTATTAACTAGAATGTAGCTTGATAATTTTATCATAATTGTGATGAAAAGCCGAATGTTACCATTTTAATACAGTAAAAGCACTAACAAATATGAGTCATATATGAAGAAGGCTGGAAAAATTGAGTCGTCAGAGGTTTGGCTTACCATTTCCACAGCCCTGGCAATTACATTGTATATAGGCAACATACACCATGAATTACCAACGGAGAGGGCTTTAAATATAATCAGCAGGTGATGCCCCCCAAAATTTCTACCATAGAGCAAAACCCCTACCAGATTCCTGCTTACTGTCAGATGCCTTAATGTTAGGTAGAGTTCACATATTTATCCACTAATATGGATGAGTGATTTGTAAAATAACTATGAGGCCTGTACATAGCAGCAAGAAGTGAGCGCACACTGAAGGGTTCAATGCATTCCTATGATAAATGTCCTCAGAGAACTGGAGTAATAGGAAACATATTGGTAATGATGCTGGTCGCTGGTACTCTGCATCAGAGAGCGGATACCCAATTAGTCCCAGCTGCATCACAGCTCCAACCATCAAAACATGGAAAGTGCCAAACAACTCTGCTGTGTGTCAGGCGGATTAAATAACACGCAAATCCGAGGTCGTCTGAACATACGCCAATTAACAATTTTATGAGTTATTAATTGCATTCTGTCTTACTTAAAAAGAAGAATTTACATAAGTTTGGGAAATAAAATTGGTGAACATTTTCTTAATAAAAATCCCAGACGCGCCTAATGCATGAGATCAATGTTTACCGCTTTACAGGCGCTATTTAAAGGGATAGTAGAGCAAGGTAATTTGGGGAATAAGGGGCGGGGTGGATTTCTCTTCCTTACGCTTCATTATGGCTCTGCAACAGCTGAGCCCACTCTGGCAGACCTGGCATTACACGGTTGGCCATTCACTTTAATGTTACAGCTGGTGTATATTTAGCAAGACGTACCAACCATTCAAAATCAATTCTCTGACAATGCTTCCTCTAAAAGGGGTGGGATATAATAGGCAAAAGTGAACAGTCAGTTCTGGAAGTTAGTGTTCAAAGCAGAAAAATGGGCAAGTGTAAGGACCTGAGCAATTTTAACAAGGGCCAAATTGTGATGGCAAGATAACTGGGTCAGAGCATCTCCGAAATGGTAGGTCTTGTGGGGAGTTTCCAGTATGCAGTGGTTAGTACCTACCTAAAGTGGTATAAGGAAGGACAAGTGTGAACCAGCAAAGGCGTTATGGGTGCCCAAGGCTCATTGATGCACATGGGAGCAAGGGCTGGTCTGTCTGGTTTAATCCCACAGAAGACCTACTGCAGCTCAAATATCACTGAAAAAGTCAATGCTGGGACTCTTCCAGAGTCTTGGAGAGTCCATGCCTCAAGAGGTCATTAGAGGTTCATTAGACTGTTGTGGATCAGAGAAGTCATCTTCTACCTAAGCAATGCTGGATGACGATATGGCTGCCATTACAGAACCTACATGGGTTGTCACCAAGGTTCCCAGCTACTGAAAGGCTAAACTACCAAATTTCACCCTATAATGCCATCCAATTTCATTTTTTTCAAGGTGTACTGTCAAGCCTCGGGCCTAGATGAAGAATAATTAAATTATTATATTTTTAGGGAAAAAAAGAAAAGGTAGCGCTACACAACAATGCAGACTTACCTACTATTAGTCATTGGAAAGGTGAGTGCTGCCTTTATCCCCCTTGTAATGGCTGCCATTGGGGTTGTACCATTATCTAATTCCACTGCAAGTTACTATAATGCAGAGGACGGTCGACAAGAATATTGACAGGCTTCACACAAGAGGATGACTCAGGAACTCATCTGTATTTTGCATAAGTACAGTATGGCTCCCTCAGCTGAGGATATTCCTGCAGTTAAAAGGAAAGAAATCCTTTCCCAGACTCAACACTTGCAAAGAATCCAGGCATCAGGAACCCAGAGAGTGACCTTGTTCAACCCAGGAAAAAAAAGCCACATATGGTACATATGAGAGGAGGCCTCAAGAACCCGAATTCCTTGAGGAGCTAAAAGCAATCCACAGATGCTAAAGACATCAGGAGAATGTAAACAAATGGCTAAGAGCGTACCTATGATCCCCGACCTGCTGAATTACTTCGACAGCACTCCAAGTTTCATGCAGAGCTATCAAGAGTTTTTTTCTCAAATAGTTTTTGCATCGAGATGCATGATGGTCAGGTAGACATCTACTTCTATTGAGGACTACTAAATATTTTGTCCCTCAACAAAAAGTTTGAGGCCCCCTGTGAATGGATTTAATTTAGATTTCCTTTCTTTTAGGTGGTCACACTGGTAACACCTGTTAACATACAGAAGTCCTGTGAGCTGGTATTAAGAATAGATATGTCCTGTATAAGCAAGAACGTACTTGTTAGACTCCCGTTTGGTTATTTTTGAATTGAGTGTTTCTTGAAGTCCATAGTTCATCACTTAAACCCTTAAAAGGGGTATTCCCATCTCAGAAATACTTTTTCATTGTCTTCAAAATGTCAAAAACAATGCATTCACCTACAAGTTTTCCCATTTCATAAATGCCCTGTTCTCTACACATCCCTTTTTGTCCAGCCTGCTTGTTACAACTCCTTTCCAGAAGCGGCTAGCGCTCGGAAACTTGCTACTTCACCTTTAATCTAATTTCAGGTGGCCATGTTCTCAGGAGCGCATGCTTCTATAGTTAGTTCAACAGGCTGGTAACTATGAAAGCGGCCGAGCGCTTCAGCATAGTGCTCTTCCCATTGATGCCAATACTCGTAGCTTGGGGAATTGTGGAACCAGTGTAGCGTGCTCTGCTACGCCGTTTCCGTAGCTCTTAGGCCTGCTTCATACGGGCGACACAGCATTGCCGTGAGAAAAACACAGCGATATCACAGCGCTGGTCCGTGCGATATCATTGCGTCTTCTCGTGGCAATACCACGACTTTGTAGCATTAGTCACAGCCATTCATCGAGCACTGACTGGGATTGGCTAAGAGTCAGCCAATCACAGCCAGCGCTTCCAGAAGGCTGGGATTTTTCAATCTCCGGCCAGAAGCTGAAGAACAGAAGCAGTGCGGGGACCCGGGGAGAAGCTGCGGCGGCGAGCACTCCTAAGGTGATGTATGTGTTTTTTTTTAAATTTTTTCCCTGCAGCTAGGGCTTCGATTTGGCTTTGACAGTAGGATTTCCTACTGTCAAAGTTGCATCGCACCGTATGAAAATCCTGTGTTCGTGTGATGCAACAGAGAGGAAGGCTCCATTGGGAAACATGGGCTACAAAAACCTTGAGTCGTGGGCATATCGCCGGACCCACAAGGTTTTTGTTTCGGGTTGTTGCATGCTACAAAACATCGTATGTGTGAAGGAACCCATAGGAAAGCATGGACTTCACATACATGCGATTTGTAGCATTGTAGCAACGTGACAAAAATCACGTGACTGTTGCCCGTGTGAAGTAGGTCGTATTCACTTCAATAGGAACTACACAAACAGCACTGCGCTGAAGCCCTTGGCTCTTGCTGACAGGTGATTGGAAACAGAAGGCCAAATTTCCTATCCTGGTCATGAAAAGCCAAGACGAGAACACCCCTTTAAATTTTAATACCGTGTTTCCCCGAAAATAAGACAGTGTCTTATATTAATTTTTGTTCAAAAAGGTTTAACTTTTTTTTTTTTTTTTTTAACACGTATAGCTGCCTGGACACTATTTAAATTGACTTTTTAAATTAACTGTTAGCAGGGCTTAATTTTGGAGAAGGGCTTATATTTCAAGCATCCTCAAAAAGCCTGAAAAATCATTTTGCATCCTCAAAAATTCTGGAAAATCATGTTATGTCTTATTTTCAGGGAAACAGGGTATTATACACATACATACACACAGTGATACAATAACCACACGTCAGTTAGGTTAGGAAGGACTTAAAAGGGAACCTCAACAACTATAATCACTATAAAAGTTAGGGTACTTTAGGGTACTACATCAACTAGTTTAGTTGATGTGGAGTCCGGTGATCCTCTTAATACTCACCCGGTCTCCCGTTCCTGCAGTGTCCCCCGGCAAAGTAAGCATGCGCACAGCCAGTGTGACTTTTCAGAAGACCTGTGAGCGCATTCTCATTCATCTCTATGAGCGTGCGTGAGCAAAGCCTTCTGAAAAGTCATACTCATTGAGCCCACTCTGACTATGCCAGGTGACCCCACAGGTACGGGGACTGGACAAGTATGAAAGAAAAAAAAAAAAAAGAAAAAATTGTTGCCTGGACTCCACATAACTATAAGCACAATACCTTCGCTTATGGTGCTTATACATGGTGACCGGTTCCCTTTAACGATAAAATGCAGTCAAAAAATGACCTTCTGATACAAGCAAGTAGATCACAAATGGTGAAATCTGAATTCAGGTTTTCATTTTAAGTGATAAGCTATGTTTTTTTTCTTTTAGTGTGACAGTGCCAGGAATAAGCAATGAGTTATATCACAATTCTGTAACCTGTCTTACGGAAATATTTAAGCCCCACCGGAGGCCAAGAAGAATCCAGGGAGATTTGGCCAGTCCAAGACAAGCTGCATTACTTTCTGCAGTAGATATTCCAACTGTCATTTAATATGCAGACAGTCTATAACCATTTGTAATACAGCAATTGTTTTTTTAATGTCCGATTATATGAAAAACATTACTTTCTGTCTGAAGCGGTTACTGTGCAGCCGTAGACAGGCGATACGTGGACTGGCACACACCACAAACCAGTGGGATTGTAGTGCCCTATAAATCAGGGAGCCGAGCAGCCCGACAACTCCCACACTCTACATAAATGTATCCACACGTTCACCAGAATTCCTACGTGTCTCACGGCGCTCGCACTGTAATTTGTGTGCAGAGCAAGACTAAAGCCGACATACACAAATAGCACTGACAAGGAGCGGACGCAGCAGCCAAGTCCTTAGCCGGGTCATCGATCTTGTACCTGTACTTCCTATCCTGCCCCATGCCAGAAATAACAGATGAAACAGCAGCGGGGATATTGCTAAACCAGACTTTAGGTAGAGGGTCTGCAAGGTGCAGAAATTAGTTCAAAACTTTCTTCTGTAGGCCAGGGGAAAATAGAACACATGAATTAATTCTGTCGCCACCAATTTACCAGGGGCCTCACAGCATTGCCAGCTTTCTCTGGAGTCTGAAAAAGAACAGTTATGTCCATGAAGGGTTAATGCAGAGCGGCCGCTCTCAGCTCTCCTGCAGGGTCCCCAACGCTTCTTTTTCAGAAGAACAGCGGAAATTTGTAATACACTTCAGAACACTGGTTTGGGGGGCTGCATTGTGGGTGCCAACTTCTTAAACCATTATAGATGGCATTTCACAAGACATCTGTGTAAGGTGTGCTGCATAAAACCTTCATATCATTGTGGTAACTGCAATAGGTGGTATGTTAAAAAGAAAAAAAATATATATATACAAATTTTTGTTTATTGCACCCTGGTGGCCAATCTAGTGAACTACACCAACTGCAATATGTCAACAGACCAATGAGAAGCCGTCAAATTCCCTCTTTCTATAGGACAAATCAAGATGATGGGGGCAAAATGGGAATCTTTTTTTGTCTCTTCTGTAATGTTTGATTGATTTGACATGCAACCCAACCTATTGCAGTTACTACAACGATATACTTTTTAAAGTTTAAAAATGTGTTCTATTATTTACATTTTTAAAACATTTACAAGAGATCACACAGGTTTATGCTGCTTATTGTTTCCAGTATCAAACACTAAATGGATCATCTGATGCAATTTTTTTTGCACATCTCTGTATATGTGCCAATTGCATGGTAACCAACTGCTTGGACTCCTAACAATCCGCTGTAATCTGTACATAAACCCAGCAGCAAGTGCTCTATTCCCTTGCAGCGCCTTCACAGCAAAAATGAAGAATTACATAGTTCTCATTAAATGTATAGCCTGTTTGTGTAATACACGGATATACTGGGTCCTCCAGAGCGCCATTTGTAGCGGTTCTCCATTCTGGAGTCCTGGATTGAGACTTTGAAAAGGAGCTCTCTAAAATCAGATAGGCCCTTTAAGGGCGCAGTGTTTTTCAACACTTGCAAAAAAAATGCCATAAATTTAAAGCACCTTTTGTGTTTTTTCTCTCTAATTTTGTTATATTTGCAGCATGCATTTTATGGCATTTTTCAAGTCCAATTGAGAAGCCTATGGAAAAAAATATCCAGAAAAAAAGGCACCATACTGAGAGCATGTTGCATTTAACCCATACACAGACAGCTGTTGCGAGGTTTTGCGCATCATCAGTGTGCAGTAGGTTTTTGGCTTATCTGGTGAGAGGCCTGTGACGTGGGTCAGAAGGGGTGTCGTGTCTTCTTAAGGAGAGCACCCAAAAAGTGTGTGGAGACACCTAGGGAATGCTGCCATCCAATAGGTGGCACTGAAGAGGTAGTAATTCTATCTTCCTTATTTGCATAAATTACCCAGAGGAGCTTGCATGGCCTTATAAATCTCCTCACTGACCTTTTAGGTGTCCCCACACTCCTTTTGGGTGCTCTCTTTCGGGAGAGACTATGCCATCCCCCTACCCACTCACACCCTATGTGCCTCCACACACTTTTTGGGTGCTCTCCTTTAAGGAGTCACAATACCACTCCTGACCTAAGAGCTGTAGTAACATATCCAATGCATATGGCATGATTTTGGACAACATTTTTATACACAAAGCAACTGGGACACCCAAAATCAACACTTGGAGGCCAAAATTTTCATGGAGTTTAAACAAAATTAAGGCTTGTCTAGTGCTGTATATATTGTAGTCATATTCACCAAGATACTCAGTATATTCCTTATTGATAATATAGCAACCTCATGTTATACAGTTTTATGAACTAAAAATGTAAGTGTGGGTCAGCTGCTAAGCGTAATCATCATCCATCCCCTAAAAGGTCCATGACTATGGTCCCACTGGTCTGGTCAGCATCAGCTGAAGGCACAGATCGTCATCTGCTCACACAACACCCACCTCTACATAATGCAGATACACGGGAAGCCATTTTACCTGATAATCCTTCTTCTTGGAATGTCGCTTGTAATGTAAACGCTGTAAAGACAACTCACTCGAGGATTGCAGTGGCTTCTTAAGACCTTGCTCTGAACTTGATGTATGTAAACTGGGAATTGAAAAAAAAACGACAATAGAAAGTCACAAAATAGATAAAATATGCATCCCAAAGTAAGTCATCTAAAAAAATAAAGCCAAGCACATCTTGAAAACATATGTTTAGAGAGAATAAAATCCATGTACAATACATATACTGATAGGACTGCACTACCATCTACGAGAGCAGTGCATTGGGGGAGATAGCCTTTAATATAAAGAATTGATAACCTACGTACACTTTTACAGCCAAGAAAGGCATCCAGGCCCCTCTTGAACTCATTTAGCCAGTTCGCCATCACCACATTCTCAGGCAGAGAATTTCATAGTCCCACTGCTCTTACAGTAAAGAACCCCCCTTCTATGTCAGTGTAGAAACTTTCTTTCCTCTAGACCAGATGTGCAAAACCTGTGGTCCGTGGCCCATGATACCATTCTGTGCAGTCCGTAGCTACCTCTGTGCCTGCTGACTGCTCACATACTATATATTTTTCATGTCAGAAAGAAGAGGAATGGTTTGTAAATTGTGAGTCTGCCATGTTCTGGCAGAATGGGAATCTCCTGACCCATGTGTGTCATTCCAGAAAGGTGGTCTTGCATGTGTGTGGCCACTTTTACTGTAGTTTATGGGAGTAATGAAACACTTGGTTAGCGCAGCAACTCCTAATCTACAACGGAGAGAGATGCCCAATTGTGAGCAAAAGAGAAGGAGATTCCCACTCTCCCGATAGGCGAGACCCCAGGAAGTGGAGACGGCACCTATCAGATATTTATGGAATATTATTTTGATATGTCCAGGAAATAGATACATGACAGGAGGGATCTCTGTATTAACCCCCGATAGTTTATCTATAGTTCTCTTACTGTGCCCCTCAGCGGTAATTTTTTTACCCAAATAACGTATTTTGATAACCTTTCTGGGTTTTGTAGTTCGCCAGCTCATTTATTACTTTAGTGGCTTTTGAACCCGCTCAAGTTTCAATATGTCCAAAACTGTACACAATATTCCATGTGTGGTTGGACAAGTGGCTCGTAAAAGAGGAAGAACAAAGTTCTCATCTTGTGCACATTTGTCCCATTTGATGCATACCACAATATTATTTACCATGGCAGCAGCTGCCGCCTGACACTGGCTGCTCCAATTAAGTTTATTGTCAATTGAAAATCTCAGTCTTTTACCATGTCACCCAGTTTTACCCCACATCTTTCCATTTAGTGAGTAATCCTGACATGCATTTTCCCTCCCCATATGCAGATGCCCAAATCTATGGTTACAGACTACAAACAAACTACTTGTACCTATTCTACAGTCATATGTTACTCCCTTCCTAGTGTCTTCTCCTCTTGACTCTGACCTCTCCTTTACCCCTCATATCCAATCTCTGGCCCAAACATGCACCTTAGAAATATTGCTAAAATACGTCCGTTCCTCACCACGGACATGCTAAAGACACTCGTGGTCGCCCTCATCCACTCCCGGCTTGACTACTGCAACTCGCTACTCATCAGCCTCCCCCGCATTAGACTCGCTCCACTCCAATCCATACTAAATGCAGCATCAAGGCTCATTTTTCTATCCAGTCGTTACTCCGACTCCTCTGCATTATGCCAGTCGCTGCATTGGCTGCCCATCCACTGCAGAACTAAATTTAAACTCCTCTACCTCACTCACAAAGCTCTGCATGGCGCTGCGCCAGCATACATGGCCTCCCTCCTGTCAGTACGCCACCCAGCCCGCTCACTCCGATCCGCTAACACACTCAGACTAAACACCCCTCTAATACGAACCTCATATGCTCGCCTCCAGGACTTCACCAGAGCAGCACCGATCCTCTGGAACGCTCTACCCCAAGGCATCCGGACAATTCCCAATGCACAAAATTTCAGACGGGCCTTAAAAACGCACCTCTTCAGGGAAGCATACCAAATCTCCTGACCTAGTCCCTCGCCCCTCCCTATGGTGCCCCACCCTGTTTGCCTTCTAATAATTGATCTGCACATGAAATTTCCTATTGCCTGTGTTCCCCAACCCCTGCACCTCCTGTACCACCCCCAACCCATTTGTGTCTAACCCAATGTATCTCACATTGTAATTGTTGTATTGTTTTGCATTTTTCCCATGCCTGAAAGCGCTGCGGAATAAGTTGGTGCTATACAAATAAAGATTATTATTAGATTATTGTTCACTTGCACACAGCTGGAAGTGAATATATAAGTACAGTAAAGCGGCCTTAAGGTACCTTTACACGGGACTGTTGGGTGCAAAAGGGCCCGACAGTCAACCCATCGACTATCACTCGTGCTCACCATATTTCCATAAAGTCTGTCCTCTGTTCAGGACCCCAGTATGAATGCTGACCCATTGGAAACAGCGAGGTTGGGGTAAGACTGCACTGGTGAAAAATTTTACTGTTGCTACGGGTGAAACATGAAGATGCAACTCTATAGCGTTCTGAGTATTTTCTCCTATAAAAGGTGAGGGGAGACATGTCGCCACCTATCAATAACATCCAGGGATGATAAAGAAAAAACTAAGCATCTGTGAAGCGAGATAAGCCCTCTAGGACTTCTCAAAATGTCCATTAAATGGATATAAAGAGATAGACAGGCTAGATGACCCACACGGACTGCTCCTAAACAGGTCACCCCATGTTCTGTCCAGAATTGCGAATCCCGCAAATTCAGTAACTGATGTCATGGAGGCTTATTCCACAGTGAAGTTTCAGCTATGTTAACTTTAAACTGTGGCAGAGTTTTAGCATATTGCCAGACCTATAGATGCAACACCAGCCACAAGGGCATTTGGGGCTTTTCTAGCACAGGCCAAAGGGTATGTCAACTCAGAACCTGGAGTAAATGATGCTCAGCATTAGTTCCTCATTCACCATTCATGATTGCCTATTGGATGGCAGCATTCCTTCAAATCAATGTACGACTTTTTAACAAGTCTGTAAAACAATAATTGGCAATAGGAAGCCAAGCCAGAAAACCATACACAGACAGTCGTTTTGGAGTTTTGCCCATCATCAGTGTGCAGTAGGTTTCTGACTTGGCTGGTGAGAAGCCTGAGACGTGAGTACGGAGAAGTGTGGTCTCTCCTTAAGGAAAGCACCCAGTGTGTGGAGACACCTAGGGAATGAGCGAGTCGGGGGAATTGTTCCATCTTCCTTATTTGTATAAATTACCTAGAGGAGGATGCACGGCCATATAAGTCTCCTTACTTAGCTTTTAGGTGTCTCAACACCCCTTCTGGGTGCTCTCCTTGGGGAGAGACTATGCCATCTCTTGACACACTCACCCCCCATAGGGGTCTCCACACTTTTTGGGTGCTTTCCTCAAGGAGAGACGACACCCCTCTTGACCCATATCCATGAGCGAACATATCTTAGCTGTGTGGACAAACAGGACTGTAAAATATCCGATAGGAAGGCTCCTGCCTGGTCTTTTGGACGCTGTAAAATATATAGTTTAAGCTTGGATCAAGCATTTCCCCAAATAAAGGGGAGTATTAATGAATTGAGTAAATTAAAGAAAGATTTGGGAACTGGTAAACCCTCATGCTGCAAGGGATATAAACACTTTTGCAGGCAGAATTAATAAAATGTAAAAGACAGCGACAGCAATTTAGTTTACATATTTCAGTCATAGAGACCCAGAGGAAGTCCTTGGGATTATGATGCCTGAGTATTTAACCCCTTAATGTCCCACGGCCCAGTGTAAAAGGCAAGGATAGCTGAATGATAGCAAATATTCAGGTAATAATTGCCCCATGTAAAAGGTACCTTGAAGGCCCATCTACACCTAACGATTGTAGCTCGAAATTCGCTCTAACAAACAAATGTGCACGATAAGCGTTACAAACCGCAATTGGTTTCCGATCCTGTGCATGAAAGATCCTTTTTTCCATAGCATGCAATGGAGGGACACCAACTTCGGATTCCGCAGCAAAAATCCGCCTGTGTGCAAGAGGCCTTAAGCAGATATTTTAAGCAATTATTTTTTTTCTTACCAGAACATCCCTTTAAATCTAATTAAAAAATAAATAAATAATATATATATATAAAAAAAATTTTTTTTTTTTCTGTGAACTTCCTTAAAAGTGGAAATTTTTAAAAGTAGAAGGGCCTCTGGTAAATATATATATAAAAAATTTTTATTTATTAATCTCCTCCACAGATGTTTCTAGCCAGTGAAGAGTACACTAGTACTAGTACACTACATAAGAAACGTATGTGAGGGGAACAGGCGAACACCTGAAAAAAAGGTCAGTATTCCCACTCCATGAACTAATTCCAAGAGTAAAAACATCTGGACCCATCTGAAGCATGTACCAATCATTTCATGCTGATACCAAAATCAACAGCTGCACTTTACACTACTACTACTACTACTAGCAGAAAAGCAAAAAAAAAAAAAACACAAAAAACACAAACAGGAATACGAACCACACAGCACTAATATAAAATATAAATTCTTTATTAGGGGTATATTAAAAAACATAAATGGGCTAACACACAAACAGAAAAAAAAATATATAAACCAAAAAAGTCAGTTATTTTTTGGTATATCACTGGCCTCCACTCAAAGACCGGATATGTGTGTGGGGCCAGATAGCAGATCAGTGCTACAGGTAAGTGATAGAAAGAACTTAGTCACTTCCAAAACTGGTAAAGATCATGCAGCATCAAGATTTGGAGGTAAGATGCTCCTCCAACTTGATATTGAGATGCTGCAGTGATCCACCAGAGTGATTGCTGTCTTAGACAGTATCCAACATAGGGACGTGTCAGTATCTCAAACTCTTTGGCATCAATCACTGGCAAAGAGAAAGAGTTTTCCCTATAATAAGGATTTTTCACAGTCGGACACTCATAGTCAGAGTGTTAGAATGAATTGTGCTCGACGCGTTTCCCCACAATGGAAAATTGTGGTTCATCAGGAGCTCAGATGGATTCGACAGGCATTCGTATAGCACTGTTTGTAGTAATGAATTAGCAAACAATTTTTTAAAATGAAGTCAGATGGTACAGATAGTGCAGTGACTTAGAGGCAATCTGTACGATTGCTCAGTATCTCAGATGCATAGAAGCAAAATTGCGTATTCAGGCATCAACTAAAGAAATACACGTGCACTCCCAGCATTAGTATGCAGAGTATGGTCTCTATGCTTGATCTTAGTTGATGGGAGCTTATCAGTAGGAGGTCTGAGAGATATTGGCTCAATATATTATGAAAACTGCAGCCAAAGTATAGGCTCCCTGGGTAACAGAGCTATAAAGCTGAAAATCTGGATGCAGCATCAGCTTGGCAGTTTAAATAATAGCCCAGTGTCATCAGGACTGTCTCGTCTAGATGATATAACGGAGATAAGGGGAGGATGTTAGGTATATAGGAGGTGGTCACCATATGAGTGTGGCCGCCTCTATAACCAAAATAGACTTCAGACCCAGGCTGAAACTATAGGCTTAATTTTAAATAGTATAAAGAGTCTCCCTGCATGCTACCAGATATAGAGCAGCAGCAGGTTTCTCTGATCTACTCCTTCCTACAGAAGATAGCTGTTATGCCTATGCATCAAAAAGTCAAAAAGCACCAAAAATAAATAAATAAATAAAGAGGTAAAGCCTGTGGCTCTGATGGTGAGCCACAGGGGTAATGCAGGAGTGTATGTGTCAGCCTCTCATATACTGATTACTGGACCGCCTTGATGGGAGGAGAGTAATAGGTGAGCCAATCAGCGGCTCACAAAAATAAAGGGGACCCAACTATGCAAATATCCATGCTGCAGCTCTAATCAGAGTGTTTAAGATGAGAATCCACAGTTGCAACATGCTTATCAGCATATTGCCGGCAAGGGGGTTAGATAGACCAGTGCATAGCGGTGTCTGATTGCTCACCGCTATGCCAGATTATTCAGAAATTATGCTAGTAGCTCCTACCAGCATAGGAGGCTACTGCACATGTGTGTGATGTCATCACATGGTCACGTGATCGCCAGAATGGTCACGTGATCGCCAGGAAGGTCCTGGTGGCAACAGAGATGGAATGCAAGCCCTATATGAACCGGAGGGCAACCACAGCGACCTGAGCCAGGATTAAAAATTTAGAGCTGCTGAATAAAGGTGTATTTGCAATGTCTGTACTTTCCTTTATATATTATTGTTTGTAAAGGACAATTATAGATGGTACCCATTATGAAGATGTTCTTTCAGGTAAATATACACATCCAGTAGTATATAATGGTACTCAAATGCAGAATAAATATGATGCCACACAAATAAATGTTTAGATGATCTAATATCAAATATGTACACCATAATAGGAAATACAGGCTGAAGGAGAACATGGAACGGTCTATTCGGAGGAGAACATATTAATAGATCTTATCCGGGGAAAAAAAAAAGCACAAATGCTGTTCGAATTAATCCAGGAAACAATTAAAGCATAGACTTTCATTGAGGCCAAGTGGATTCAGACTGTTCATACGAAAAATCCATGCCGCTTCTTTTTGTAACAGCCGCTGGTCCACATTTCCCCTTCTCCCATGTGTGCGTAACAATTCTATGCCTTGAAATTTTAGCGTATTTGCATCACCATTATGCGTTGACCAAATATGGTCCGCTAAAGGTGTAGATTCTCGTCTTTCTATGTTTCCTATGTGGCCAAGTATCCTGCGCCGGAACTGCTGTATCGTCTTCCCTATGTAGTTTTTTGGGCAGGGGCAGGTGGCCATGTAAATGATATTACGAGTCTTGCAGTTAATAAAGTCTTGGCACTGGAAAGTCTGGTTGGAAACAGCACACGTGAAAGAATTAGCTTTTAGAATGAAGGGGCAAGCGGCACAGGTATGGCATGGAAAAGTGCCCACTGGTCTGTTTTGACCTAACCAGGTCAGTCTGGATTCGTCAGGATGTAAATGACTTTTGACCAGATGATCTTTTAAATTGTGGCCTCGTCTGTAAGTGATGCATGGTTTCATAGGTATGTGATCTCTGATATCCGGATCATTTTTGAGAATGTCCCAATAATGAGATACAATCTCTCGTATCTGCACCGAAGCTGTATCAAAGGTGCCTATCACTCGTGGAGAATGTTCAACAGCCCGTACTCGTGGTGTTAGTAATGGAGTGCGAGGCTGTTGAGATGCATATTGATAGGCTTTCATGACTACGTCCTCAGGGTACCCCCTTGTTGTAAAGCGTTTCATTAGTTTTTTACTTTCTTGGAAGAAGGAAGCTTCATCTGAACAATTGCGGCGTAGACGAAGGAACTGGCCCTTAGGAATACCGCGTTTCAAGGGTGTAGGATGGTAACTCTGCCAGCCCAATAGACTATTGGTAGCAGTCTGCTTCCGGTGCAAAGTTGACGAGATGGTGCCATCCTCGTTCTTAGAGATCCGAAGATCAAGGAAGGGTAATGATGTCGGGTGGATGTCACTAGTGACACGTAGGTTTAAAGTGTTCACATTTAGTGCATCCACGAAGGTCTCCAAGGATGAGGGAGTCCCCTTCCATAGAACGAGGATGTCGTCTATATAGCGTAACCAGAGGATGATATTGTCGGACCAGAGTGGATTATTGTAAATGACCCTTTCCTCCCACCAGCCCAGGTACAGATTAGCATAAGATGGGGCACATGGCGTCCCCATCGCTGTACCCCTGAGCTGGTGGAAGTACTCGGAGTCAAACACAAAATAATTGTGCTTCAAGATGAATTCCAGTAGGTCAACGACACACTGGTTGTGGCTATTGTAATGTGCACCCCTTTGTTGGAGAAAGGAAGACACTGCTGTCAAACCGCCGTCATGAGGGATGGAGCTGTACAATGCTTCGATGTCTAGTGATGCTAAGATGACATCGGGTTCGATTGTAATGCCATCAAGAATACGCAGGACGTCCATCGTATCTCTAACATACGATCTCAATGAGAGAACGTATGGGCGCAAGATCTTATCAATGTAAATGCTAACATTCTGGGTGAGATTGTTTACCCCCGATACGATAGGACGTCCCTTGATAGGGTTAGTACCCTTATGCACCTTTGGCAGTGCATAAAACGTAGCGATGGTTGGAGTTGGAGGGTACATAAAGCAGTATTCATTGGTATCAATATTCCCAGCAGCCAGTTCCCGTTGTAAAAGATCACGCAGTAGGACCAAAAATGAATTTGTTGGGTCATATGAGAGAGTACCATAGGTGGAGGGATCATTCAAAAGTCGGCGGCACATGTCAATATATTGTGATCTATTAAGAATCACAATATTGCCGCCTTTATCAGCTGGCTTTATAATAATCGCAGAATTTTTTTCGAGATTTTTGAGTGCCTTAGTTTCCCCTTGTGTCAGATTGGAATGTGGACCTAAAGAGGTTTTCAAGGTTTTAAGATCGTTTTTTACCAATCTCTCGAAGATGTCTATTTCCGGACTATGCAGTGCCGGGGGATTGTATCTACAGGAAGGTTTAAGGTCCGTAAAAGGACCCATGCCTTCAATTCTCATATTCTCATTCTCGAGATCCTGCAGAATCTGAAGGCCCTGAAGATCTGCCAAATCCAGGCCCATTGCTCTGAGTCGTTCTTTATCTTTGATGGCAAAAAATTTTTTCCATCTTAGTTTGCGGGTGAAGAGGGAGATGTCCTTCGTCCACACGAACGGGTTAAAACGGGTCGTGGGGACGAAGGACAGCCCCCTCTCCAACAGGCCCAGCTCCTGTGATGTAAGATTATAATCAGACAAGTTGACAACTTGCAACTTGTCTTCAATGGGAATTAGGTCCGTCTCAGATATGGGTAACATGTTCGAGTCCGTTCCTGTGCAGTCTCTATGGTCCGGATGAGAGGTTGGGGGAAGAAGCAGAGTAGAGGATGTCAGGGGGGGGGGGGCGGCCCTTCGCGTCTCCCCCTCAAAAAATATTGGGAGATGGGAGGCTCTGCGAAAACCGTTTCCTGCGGTTTTCGACCGCGACCTTTATTGCGAGGTTGGAAACGTGTTTTGAAACTACGTGATGTTGAACGACTAGAAGGAAGTGACTCGCTCTCTGAGAAATCTGAAGAGCTAAATTCAGTTTCAGATCTGCCTACGATGTTGGTATAGGCTCGATTATCCTTGAAGTCAAGGAGATCTCGACTGAACTGTGTATGTTTACGATCTTTAATTTGGATCGTAAATTTTTCAATATTCAGATGTAAAGTTTTTTCTTTTGTTAAATACTCAGGATCTGCGCTAAAAGTTTTCGCTCTTTCTATATGTTCTTCTAGTTTTTTCTGGTTTGTTTCAAGTGTAGATTTTTCTTCATCTAATAAAAGATTGATAAGCCTTAGAGATGTTAGAGTAGATTCATCTTCCCATTTTTTGAGGAATGTAGGATTTTGGAGACGTTTGGGTGGTAAAATCGGGTTTCGTAGGCCCCTGGGGACAATACGATGCTCAATATATTTCTGTAGACCCTGTACCTCCCACCAATTTCTTATATATTCGCGATATGAAAATGTGAGATCTTTGAAACACTTTTCAATGGAATGATTCTGGTATGTGGACCTAAATTCACCCTCCGAAAAGATGCAACTCTATAGCGTTCTGAGTATTTTCTCCTATAAAAGGTGAGGGGAGACATGTCGCCACCTATCAATAACATCCAGGGATGATAAAGAAAAAACTAAGCATCTGTGAAGCGAGATAAGCCCTCTAGGACTTCTCAAAATGTCCATTAAATGGATATAAAGAGATAGACAGGCTAGATGACCCACACGGACTGCTCCTAAACAGGTCACCCCATGTTCTGTCCAGAATTGCGAATCCCGCAAATTCAGTAACTGATGTCATGGAGGCTTATTCCACAGTGAAGTTTCAGCTATGTTAACTTTAAACTGTGGCAGAGTTTTAGCATATTGCCAGACCTATAGATGCAACACCAGCCACAAGGGCATTTGGGGCTTTTCTAGCACAGGCCAAAGGGTATGTCAACTCAGAACCTGGAGTAAATGATGCTCAGCATTAGTTCCTCATTCACCATTCATGATTGCCTATTGGATGGCAGCATTCCTTCAAATCAATGTACGACTTTTTAACAAGTCTGTAAAACAATAATTGGCAATAGGAAGCCAAGCCAGAAAACCATACACAGACAGTCGTTTTGGAGTTTTGCCCATCATCAGTGTGCAGTAGGTTTCTGACTTGGCTGGTGAGAAGCCTGAGACGTGAGTACGGAGAAGTGTGGTCTCTCCTTAAGGAAAGCACCCAGTGTGTGGAGACACCTAGGGAATGAGCGAGTCGGGGGAATTGTTCCATCTTCCTTATTTGTATAAATTACCTAGAGGAGGATGCACGGCCATATAAGTCTCCTTACTTAGCTTTTAGGTGTCTCAACACCCCTTCTGGGTGCTCTCCTTGGGGAGAGACTATGCCATCTCTTGACACACTCACCCCCCATAGGGGTCTCCACACTTTTTGGGTGCTTTCCTCAAGGAGAGACGACACCCCTCTTGACCCATATCCATGAGCGAACATATCTTAGCTGTGTGGACAAACAGGACTGTAAAATATCCGATAGGAAGGCTCCTGCCTGGTCTTTTGGACGCTGTAAAATATATAGTTTAAGCTTGGATCAAGCATTTCCCCAAATAAAGGGGAGTATTAATGAATTGAGTAAATTAAAGAAAGATTTGGGAACTGGTAAACCCTCATGCTGCAAGGGATATAAACACTTTTGCAGGCAGAATTAATAAAATGTAAAAGACAGCGACAGCAATTTAGTTTACATATTTCAGTCATAGAGACCCAGAGGAAGTCCTTGGGATTATGATGCCTGAGTATTTAACCCCTTAATGTCCCACGGCCCAGTGTAAAAGGCAAGGATAGCTGAATGATAGCAAATATTCAGGTAATAATTGCCCCATGTAAAAGGTACCTTGAAGGCCCATCTACACCTAACGATTGTAGCTCGAAATTCGCTCTAACAAACAAATGTGCACGATAAGCGTTACAAACCGCAATTGGTTTCCGATCCTGTGCATGAAAGATCCTTTTTTCCATAGCATGCAATGGAGGGACACCAACTTCGGATTCCGCAGCAAAAATCCGCCTGTGTGCAAGAGGCCTTAAGCAGATATTTTAAGCAATTAAATTTTTTCTTACCAGAACATCCCTTTAAATCTAATTAAAAAATAAATAAATAATATATATATATAAAAAAAATTTTTTTTTTTTCTGTGAACTTCCTTAAAAGTGGAAATTTTTAAAAGTAGAAGGGCCTCTGGTAAATATATATATAAAAAATTTTTATTTATTAATCTCCTCCACAGATGTTTCTAGCCAGTGAAGAGTACACTAGTACTAGTACACTACATAAGAAACGTATGTGAGGGGAACAAGCGAACACCTGAAAAAAAGGTCAGTATTCCCACTCCATGAACTAATTCCAAGAGTAAAAACATCTGGACCCATCTGAAGCATGTACCAATCATTTCATGCTGATACCAAAATCAACAGCTGCACTTTACACTACTACTACTACTACTAGCAGAAAAGCAAAAAAAAAAAAACACAAAAAACACAAACAGGAATACGAACCACACAGCACTAATATATATCAAGTAAAGTTAGTAATCATACACCGTCCATCTCAACAATACAAATAGCAAAAGGTTGACCGACAAACAGCGGAGGGGGCAAGTGATGATATGTTCATCTTGCTACATTATTAGGTAGCTTAACAACTTCCAAATAACAGCATAAACAACTCAATGTGCAGCCTCAGTTATGAAAGAAACTTCAAAAAACCATTACCCCCAGCCAGACACATTTTAAGATGGGCATGAAAGGGGGAGAGCCATATTAGCCAGCTGGGAATCTACTTTCCATGAAATAACTGAAATTAAAAAAGCCAATCTAAAATGATTTTTTATAAAAAGAACAAAGCAAATTGCTAAGCACCCCCTGCTTACACTGATTTTTATTTTATACATTTTTCTCTTTTTTTGTTGTTTTACTTGTTCCAGATTCTATGTTAATGGCCAGAAATAAAAGGGAGAGAACATAACTTAAAGGAGAAATGTTTCCGAAGCCCTGCAGCTGATGCATATGTAACACATTTCAGCTAAATGGTCCCAGATCCCATGAGCAGAACGTTACTGTCATTAACAGGAACAATGGATTGGATAGGAGCGTGGTGTTGAGTACAAACATGTGAGCGGCGGACAAGATAACTAATACTGACAACGCAACTACTGTGGACAGCAGGACATGATGGACTCGGCCGAGAGATATACCTGATGCTGCAACTTCCATAAAGGAGTGTCAGTCATTGTATCTGTGTATTGTTGGATACGCTTTGCTGCGCGCCACACAGACAGGGCCACTTTATGCATGGGTATAAGTCTTGATGATTTTGTAAACTCTGGATGATCCAAAAACCCAATTAGATTCCGACCCTCTACCCCATCAGCTAGGTAATGATCTGTGATTGGCATCTCTTCCCCAGTGAACCAATCCCTGAGATTACGTAACTGTCCCGCTATGTAATACACTTTAAAGATGGAGAACGCCATTCCGGCTTGGTTTTTAGGTCGTTGTAGTGTAGTGAGTTTAAGTTTGGAGCGAGACGGGCCCCAAACAAATCTAATACCAAGAGAGATTAGAGTTTGGAAGAAACTTTCTGGAACTTTAACAAACATATGTTGTAACGAATATAAACATTTAGGTTGGATTACCATCTTAATAAGGTTTACACGACCTGCCACGGATATAGGTAATTTCGACCAGGCCTTTAGTTTCGTTTTTATTAGGTTTTGCAGCGGACGTATAGTTTCAGCTATAGTATTTTTATGGTCTTGCACTATATTAATTCCTAAATACTTGAATTTGGTTACTTCCAATAGACCACAGGCTGACACATCAGAAATTGTGGTCAAGTTTTAGGCTGCATACATTATTGCCGATTTGGACCAGTTTATATAGAGTCCAGAAAAAGAGTTTATTATCTCAAGGGCTTGTGAGAAGGAAGGATCTGGGTTACGGAGGAAAAGAAACATATCATCTGCATATATACCAACTTTGCTCTCTCTACCCCTCCAACTCACTCCCGTAACCGCAGGGGTATTGCGCAAACGGATGGCCAGTGCCTCTATTGCTATTGCAAAGGGCGGGTGACAAAGGACATCCCTGACACGTCCCCCGTGACAATGGAAAGTTTGCCGAAGGTATACTGTTTACTATAACGTTAGCTGTGGGGGACTATATATTTTTATTTTATGCTATAATTTATTGTTACTTTTTTTTTTTTTAAACATCTATGTGCCCCATAACGTCATATAAGAAACATTTTTTTTTTCATCTCTGCATCCATTGGAGCCCAAATTACAAGGGAAAACATCCCTCTAGCATGATAGTAGTCACTTTCAGGGCTGGTCAGGGTCTGCTAGGACCCTGCAGCTCTGACATGCTGGTGATAGCCGGGTCCCATGCAGGAAACGACAGTGCACTGAGCGCTATGTAGTCTGTAAAAGAAGGCAGAAACAGTTAAAAACAGGTTTTTTTTCCAACTGAGAACCCCAGCTCCTCATGCTAGATTGCAGGAGCTTTAATCCCACACTATAAATTTACTATCGGCTGGGATTAAAGCTCAGGACCAAGCATCTTATATTTAGGGCACTTGGCCCTTAATAGGTTGAAGGGGGTTATACTAAGATACACTTATCACAACTGAGACCCCCACAGATCCTGAGTCTAGAGGTCCCATGTTCCCCTTTTCTAGTTACTGTACTGATCTTCTCCCACCCACAGTGACATCAGCTGTTGCTCGATTCATTTCAATGCAGCTAATGGAAATAGCCAAGCGCTTGTATTCTGCCATCTCCTATTGAAAATACATGGAGCGGCCATAGCTTTATTCAAATTCCTTGTCATTGTGAGGGTGCAGTGAGAAGGACAGGGGGGGGGGGGGGGACCCCCATTCTTGGGATTGGTGGAGGTCTCAGCGGTGACTTTAAGTGTATCTTGATACAACCCCTTTAATGGCCATAATTAACACTAACTGCTAGAACAGGTTAAAGGGGCTTTCTGTAGTTATAACTGGTTGAAAAGTTCTGCAACTTTCTAAAACACTTTATGTATCAAATCTTCAGTAACTTGTAGGCCACTAAATGGACAATTCTTGTTCACATCCAGAGGCTGAAGACCTGCAAATGTCATGTGCAGCTAACACAGGGAAAATGCATGTTATAACAGGGCTGACACACAAGCCATGCACCACGCTATACTAGGCTATCCCCCACAGGTACTATTGAACCAAACTAAGATCACTATAGGGTTTTATGATATCCGACCAAACTAAAGGGATAGAGAAATTGTGGTTGTAATATGGAAACTACAATAAGACAGTATTACAACCATCTAAACCTGCCTATAAAGTCAATGGGCCAGACACCGTTACAAGCTACAAACCCTGTGTCCAGTTCAATCCCACAGTCATGAGCCTATATGCCCTTGCATCTACAGATACTAGAAAAGGAGACAGATGGAAGTAGGCAATATAGGATTATGCATAATTATGCACAGCCTTTGCAGTCTGTAAACACGGAGACACATGTTCGCATAGGAATTGCATGCTCTTTTTCTTAGATGCACTTAGCAATAATGAATGCTTGCTCAAGTGTGCCTTTTAATTTTATTTGCTCCATTTTCATATAAAACATTCCATTTTATAAAAAGAACTAGCGTACCCGTCGCACGTTGCTGCGAAGACAGACATACATACATACTTCGTTTTTATATATCTAGATGACGGCAGCAGCGACCACTGAGGTTTTGTAGGCCGCTGCTTCCCCCTTCCAGGCTGAATAAAATAGCCGTTGTGTGAGAATCGCTGGGGGGGGGGGGGGGAGACATTCTTACTGCTGGGAGAATTGCTGGGGGGGGATGGGAGACATTCTGACTGCTGGGATAATCGCTGGGGGGGGGGATGGGAGACATTCTGACTGCTGGGAGAATCGCTGGGGGGGGGGATGGGAGACATTCTGACTGCTGGGAGAATCGCTGGCGGGGGAGCGGAGGCATGACTGCTGGGAGAATCGTTGGGGGGAGGGGGGCATGGTGACTGCCAAGAAAATCTCTGTGGGGGAAGGGGGGCATGATGACTGCCAGGAGAACCGCTGGGGGGGGAGCCATTATGACTGCTGGGGGAACCACTTGGGGGGAGGGGGGCATTATTATTGCTGGCGGACAGCTGGGGGTGGCATTGTGACTGCTGGTGGACCACTGGGGGGGGGGTATTATGACTGCTGGGGGACCGCTGGGGTATGTCACTCTTATTACTAATGGGGGGAGTGTCACTATTATTACTGCTGTGGGATGTCACTATTATCGCTGGGGTGAAGGTGTCACTATTACCGCTTGGGTATGTGTACATGTGGCAGAAATGGGCAGGGCTCTTTCAGAATAGACCGGGTGCAGATTTTGACTGCTTTTTAGATGCGGAAATGCTGCAGAATTTTCCACAGAAATCTCCGCTGAGGACATTCTGCAGTATTTCCGCGTCCAAAAAGCAGTCAGAATCTGCACCCGGTCTATTCTGAAACAGCCTTGTCCTTTTTAGAACGACGGGGGTAAAATCATACGTTGTGATAAGCCCCGCCCCCTGACGTGTTGGCACTTTGCGATACATAAGTGGGTTTTGGGTTGTAGTTTGGGCACTCGGTCCCTAAAAGGTTCGCCATCACTGGCCGAGTACATGTTTGCCCACTTCCAACTCCAATGGAGACTGACTGTAAATGGCTGGCATGCTCTAGTATTTATGGTTTCAAGCTGTACGTGTCATTGCATGCAGTCTATCTATCTATCTATCTATCAGGGTTATTGCATACAGTCTATCTATCTATCTATCTATGACATCAGGAAATGAGAGAATTAGATTTTGTAGGCCGCTGCTTCCCCCTTGCGGGCTGAATAAAATAGCCGTTGGGTGGAACATACAATTTATCCGGCTGCTGTGGCTTCTTAGGAAGATATCCTAGTACTTGTTTACCCACTTCCAACTCCAATGGTAATTGGCTGGCGTGCTCTAGTGGTTCCAAGCTGTACGTGTCATAATAGAGCCTTAATGACATCACAATGCAGCTTTATAGAACATGTTGGGGCATGTTCAAGGGCGTCCGATGTTGATGACATCAGTGATGACATCACAATAGCAGGTGGCTTACTTATTCGATCTACGTGGGGGGGGGGCGTAACTTTCGACGACGCTCGCGCGCCATTTATCGTAGGATATTTGTACTATGCCTATAATCTTCCCAGGAGTGTACTTAACAACTTCCCAAAGTTTCATGGCGATCGGATGAATGGTGTAGTAGCGCATAAAGGACAAACAGACACGCACGCACGCAGACACGCACGCACGCAGACAGACATACATTCAATTTTATATATATAGATTCTATATGACTATATTAAAAAGGGAACCTGTCAGCAACAATAAAGCCATAATCTAAGTTATGGTGCTTGTAGTTTAAGCGATGGGAGCTGTTTCTCATACTCGCCCGGTTCCCTATTCCTGTGGTGGTCCCCTGGCAAAGTCAGCTCACCTGCAGCTTGACTATCTGTCATAGAGATGACTAGGACATGCACACACAGAAAAAGTCAAGCCGCTGGCATGTGCCGACTTTGCCGTGTGACAATGCTGGAATGAGGGACTGGGTGAGTATGAGACACAGTTCCCCAGATTCCCCATTCCCTCACCTTTCAGCCCCGTAAACAGGTTAAAGGCATTCTGTCATCACCTTTGAGTCCCACAAAAATCACAGAGCCAAATGTTCCATTACTGAGCTTTGCAGTGGGCTGCAGCAAACTGTACACAGGCTGCTGCAGCAGCCTGTAAACATTAGGTCTAAGCGGATACCAAGAGCTGTCAGCAGATGACATACGGAGAGAGATTAGCATTAGCTGCTTTATTATTTTTACAATTGCGGAAAACATTTTTTAAAAAAAGCATAATAATTTAACTGACAATTAATTCTAAGTTGTACCTGCAGTTAAAAAACCATGGGACAAATATGTCCATTTGTCTTCAAAAGGGTTCTAAAACCCTATATTGGAAAGTACCTTTTGGAAGAAAAAAAAAAAAAAAAGTACCTATATAGACCCGAGAATGACTCCCAGGCATGTATATAGGTATATTACCTGGGGGATTTCCTCAGCACAGGGCTGTGGCACAGAGATGAGGTTTCTGTGGTGTCTTGGTTGGATCCCTTTACTTCATAGTAGTGCAGTTTAGCCTTTAGTTCAGCCACCTATTCAATGCAAAGACAACACTTCAGGACTGGCTGCTGGCGGGGTATCTGGAGTTTAGCCATGTATGACACTCACCTCAGCTTTCAATTCCTCACACACGGCAGCGTATTTGCTGATATGACAGTCCAAATTGATCACATTGCTCTTCAGCTATATAACAATAAGAGAAAGTCAAATAATTTAAGGCCAAGAAAAGAAGAACGGATTGTCTGACACTATTCCTTTCCATTTTTACAAGGCAAATATTATATACACACACAAGGCAATTTAACCCCTTCACTAGGCAAGCATGGCCCTGCTGAAGGCACTTGTGTGTTATGTGCCATACATAGGACCACTAGATCTCATACAGTGTACTGGATACATGGTTACATGACCACTGCTCGGAGTATTCTCTCCAAGGTCAGTGTTTAGAGCATTTGCTCAGGAGTGTAGGGCCCTTTAATGGAAACTTGTCATTTTCCCTCTTGTTACAAGCATCAATGAGCAGAAAATGTATGAAGGCAGCTTTTCATATCGGCTTGTGAGCTTATCTACTGTTCTCTGCCAAAAGATACTCTTTGCAATGTAAATGGCCATGACCACACAGTGAAGAGCAACTGGAGCGGTCCATGAGCAGGCCTGCAGCAGTGGTTGTCAGTGTCACAGCGCCCCCTCTTTCAGCTACTGGTTCTGGTAAAAGGGGTTGATTAAGATCAGAACAACACAACTGCTTTCTTGCAAAAGCAGCGTTACACTTGTCCATACGTTGTATCTAGTACTGCTCATCCACTGATGTGAATGGGGCTGAGCTGCAATAAAGCAGGCATTTTGGCAAGGAAACACACATGCTTTTCTGAACTTTAATGCTATGTAGTGACTAATAGTAATATTTATAATGCTGGTATTAAATGGCTATTAAAAGTCTGCATTTTAATGTCCATATAACCACCGCAAGACTCAGACTGTGCTGCGGTTATACCGAACCTGAAGGGCGCACTATAGAACAGTGTTCCCCCAACTCCAGTCCTCAGGGACCCCCAACAGGTCAGGTTTTCTGGATTTTCTCAGTATTGCACAGGTGATGTAATTATTGTCAGTGCCTCAGACATTGCCACAGGTCTTCTTACTATAGGAGATTCTGAAAATGTGACCTGTTAGGGGGGTCTTGAGGACTGGAGTTGGGGGAAATACTGCTATAGAATCTCATGATGATCCGTTCCTGCGCCGCTCTCTTTTATCGGCTTCCTTTTGCCTGTAGAGCTGTCATCAGGGTTTTTCTAGGAGTCACACATGCCCAGGGCTTTTTCAGGTAGTTCATAATCTATCCCACAATTATATGGCAGCACAGGTTTTCAAACACTGCACGACTTCGTTCTGTATACGGAAACTGGAAGCACTTAATAGGTAGAATGGGTACTCACCGCCAGTTTTATATCTTTGGCCCGATTGGCATATTTAAGCGTGTTGTAAGTGTCATCATACGTTAGACATGAGGGGCTGACTGCTGCAATCATCACGGTCCTACAGTTGCCTCCAATGGAGTCTTTCAGAAGCCGGGTGAGTTTACTGTCTCTATAGGGGATGTGAGTCTTCTTGTTCTACAATAAAAAGAATGTAAATTAGATATACTGGGGAGACCAAGATGAGCGGAAAGAAAAAGTAAACAACCACATTCACTTTAATGAGATCATAGGGTTACACGACTTAATGACCAGACAATTTTTAGCAAGTTTTATACATGTGGTGGTTTAACAATTTCTAATTTGTTGAGCTACCAAAATAATGTTTGCGGGGTTTTCTGTGATCACACAGTTTTTTTTTTAAATACCTTTTTTTAGTTTTATAATAAGTGATATATTTTTAAACAGATTTTAGTGTTTAAAAAAAAAAAAAAAAAAAAAAAGTAAATTCTATGCATGTATTTTTCTAACGCCTCACCGCTACAGCCAGTTTGGACCTTTATGATGCAGTGTGGGTTTTTTTCTGTTGATGTTGCTATTTGAGGAGTGTTTTTCTTAATGGAATGATATTTATGTAAGGACAGCATTTTGGGGTTTTGTTTACATATATTATACATAAACGTAAAGCTCAAACCTTTGCATGAGCTGGATGTTTCTGCAGTATTAGGGCTTATTCAGACAGGCGTATGTCGGTCAGGTTTTCACGCCTGGCCGATATACGCTGTCCCTCTCTGCAAGGACCTGGCCAGGAGCTAGTGCATGGAGCTCCCGCCCCCTCTGCCTACTCATCGCCACTATTTGCAATGGGGGCAGAACAGGTCGGGGCTCAGTTCAGCTCTGTCTTGCCAACTCCCATTGCTGGCTATGGACAAGGGGCAGGCAGGGGGGGCTTAGCTCCACCCCACCCACTCCCATTGCAAACTACTTGGACGTCCTAGCGGTGTGATGCCACTGATCAGTAAGTGGTAGCATATCCTAGTGACAGAACATCTTTAAAGACTAAAATGAATGACCTACCTATGTATGCCAGCCAAAAACAGATTGTGAAGTCTAAATAGCAATTTATCTACATTGGAGGAAGAAGAAAGTAGGAAATATTTAGAGAGTAATCGTTTGTATGGGAGATCTCCAAACATAATTCTTGGGAGTTCTAACTCCTGAAGGAAATAAGTAATGACAAACAAGAACCATGTGTTACAAATGATGTTATGTTGTCCCTTTAGTTGTGGAACATCCCAACGTAAACACAAAGAATCTGTGCGAAGTGTCCGAGTGGTCTACGCAAGGAAAAGATTACTTCTTGTTTGTTCTGTGCCCAGGAAATGCAGATTAAATTAATACACAACAGACAATGAGGGCTTTTCATGAGGCTCAAAACATAACAAGATACTAATCAGTCATTGTGCTCACATGAAAAGAATCCGAGTGCAGCACCAAAGGCATGTAAATTCAAAGGACAGTGGGTACCTTGGCATCAGCTAGTGCATTAATGACATTTATAAGTGCCAACAGGGAACGATTGATGTTGGCGCCCTCTCGAAGGCGCTCGCCTTTGGCGTTTGTGGATGATGCCCGCTCTGACCCAGCTAAATCAATAAGGCTCATTTTAGCCATGCGAATGTCCTGGATAATACTGGCCATACGATCTTGCTGCTTGACATAAATCTACAAGAGAAAATGATGACAAGGTTTCCTTATTGTTGACTTGAATTCCACACCATGTTTATGGTGCAACATCTGTATTCTGGTTATAAACTAAAAACATACCCCAAGTAGTCTGATCCTGCAGTCACACTGCCATCTATATGTCCGCTACGTCTTACTTACATTTGGTAGGTTAGAAAGAAGTAGGAGATGGAAGGGAGTATGACAGCAGGATCAGACTACACAGGAGATCGTTTGTAGTCTGTTACCATGGAGATCTGCACGGGAACTGTAGACACAAAACAGTTTTCATTTCATTTTTTTTTTTAGTCACTTGTATTGCCTTATTGAAGCAAAAGTAGACCATCATATTCGGATATTGTTACTTTGTAGTAGTGAAAAGCACACACAAGACTGCCACACTCCTGGATACCATGAAAAGGTATAAGTTAAGAATTGTATACAGCTGAATCTTTTTGTATATTGTATGTGGGGAGGGAGGAGAAATGAAAAAAATTAAAAATAAAAAGTCCAACAATCAATATCTTCAATTGTATGCCCTAAACATGTTCATACTGGTATTGTGTGTCACTACAAACTGCCAGACTGAGTGCTGCTATATCCCTAGCAACTGAGGCCACCGGGTTTTTTGGGGGAAGGGGGGATGTAGTCTGCCCATAATCCATCATATAGCTTTGAGACCATGTGACTGATCACATGACGACGACATCACCACATGTCCTGGCAGCACACCAGCTAGGTTTGTGTAAATTTGTGAGGTGTCGTTTATTGGAGTCTCCACACAGGTGTACAGATGTCTGGCAGAAATGTATTGGCTACTTTGAAGTGAACAGTGGATCACTATGCAGAGACCTGGCTGTGGGGAGAGTCACTGAGCATGTGTGTCCACCAGCACTTACCTCAGTGGACATGCACATTGCTATACACTTTGAATGCCAGGTGGGGCTATGCTGTTAAGTAAATATCACAAATTCACTAGATCATTGTTATTGTTTTTCCTGTTGATATAAATGGAAAATATTCTTCATTTTGTTCTGCAATAATATATTATTGGAGAACATAATATACAATAATTAATCTATATACAATAATAGGACGATGAATGCTTGAACAAACGCTTTAAAAAAAATAAAAATAAAAATTTACCTGGAAAACAGCATGTGATCGGGATGACGTTGCATTAGCGTCTGTTGGATGCTGTGTCCGGTTCAGGTTACCATTAGCCAACATTTGCAGTAACTGCTTAGCAGAGTTGGGCTTAGGATGTAATGGACACAATTTATTAGCATATAATTCAGTTTCTTGTCGATTGATTTTTGTGACATAACAATGCTTTCATATAATAGACATTAAAGGGGTTGTCCCGCGCCGAAACGGGTTTTTTTTTTTTTTTTCAACCCCCCCCCCCCCCCCCCCCGTTCGGCGCGAGACAACCCCGATGCAGGGACTTTAAAAAAAAACAGCACAGCGCTTACCTGAATCCCCGCGCTCCGGTGACTTCTTACTTACCGGTTGAAGATGGCCGCCGGGATCTTCTCCCTCCGTGGACCGCAGCTCTTCTGTGCGGTCCATTGCCGATTCCAGCCTCCTGATTGGCTGGAATCGGCACGTGACGGGGCGGAGCTACACGGAGCCCCATTGAGAAGACAAGAAGACCCGGACTGCGCAAGTGCGTCTAATTTGGCCATTAGACGGCGAAAATTAGACGGCAACCATGGAGACGAGGACGCTAGCAACGGAGCAGGTAAGTGAATAACTTTTTATAACTTCTGTATGGCTCATAATTAATGCACAATGTACATTACAAAGTGCATTATTATGGCCATACAGAAGTGTATAGACCCACTTGCTGCCGCGGGACAACCCCTTTAAGCCTATGGAAATCTTCTAGTAGAGAAAATAAATAAACACATATTTTACCAAGTCCCTGCATAAAAAAAGATGATGCACTAATCTGTTTTTTTCCCCACTGAGATTTCCATCTCATGCATTTAGAAAGCCTCATACTTGTCTTGCGGGCATTTCCTGTCTAAGTTTCAGGGGCATTCCCAGCACTGAAAAGCTATCTCTCTCATGAAAGTGCACAAGCTCAGCAGTCCCTCTCTTCTCCTCTTTCAGAGGCTGTGTAACATAACCACGCCCACTAAATACTACACAGCTATTTCTACATCCTCTGAGTAGCTGCTGGTCCGTTAACCCTTCACTGCTGATAAAAGAGGAAAAGTCAATAGGGGTAAATTACAGCACTTTGTAATGGTAGTTTTCTCCGCTCTGCACTGCTCCACCATCCCCTAGGATTGTTATACACCCTTCCGTAATAGCTCGGTGGAAAGGTAGTGAATGCACATTCACAACAGGGGAGGAGTCAGTTTACTCTGACTGACAGAATTTGCTATGTTTTCAGTCCTCCAGTCTACATTGCCTTGGAAAACAATGCAGGTACAGAAATCAAACAATCAGTATTTTTTAATGAAAACGTTACAAAAGTCTTCATTTTCACATTCAAAAAAAAAAAGGGGGAGGTCTACATAGCCTTTAAGAGGTTTTCGCCCCTTTTTTCAACTTATGACCTTAGGTCATCAATAGTTTATGAATTGGGATCTACCACTTGGGATCCCCATCCATCAGCTGATCATCCAACCTGCTATCCAGTACAGCAGGCCGTATATGGTCATTGAAATCGAAATCAATAGGTGCGCCGCACTGCTATTCCACTTCGTGCTCCTATTACAGATATCCTGTCCTTGGCAGGAAGCAGAACAGCAGTGCTACCATTGATTTCAATGGGAGTGAAGCCGGCGCTCCCACTTCCTCTGCTAACCGCTAATGACGACGTCCGGCCTTCCTTCTGGACAACGGGTTGGACGATCAGCTGATCGACGAGGATCCTGAGCGGCAGACTCCAATCCATCAGCTACTGATGGCCTATCCAGAGGATAGGTAATCAGTTGAAAGATTAAAAAAAAACAAAACAAAAAAAAAAAACGCAGAAACTCCCATTAAAGCAATAGTAACCATTTGAATGCGAAACATACAGACTTGGGACGGATCTTAGGTCTGTATGGGGATATTTGACCAAGGGTTCATGGTAACTAAAAACATGATGACCAGCGGCAAAACGCAGGCTTTCATAAGTACCCTTTTTCCAAGCATCTTGTATAGATGTATATCTGCCCAAAACCAATGCAGTCAGGCAGATAAGAGAAGTGTAACGTATTGATGTAATGCTGCGGAGAAATGGCCAGCAAGTATGTAAGCTTTTGCAGATGGTTTATAAATAAAAGACAGAACCACATTTGCTTGTTACAGAAACGCCCTGTGACCAATATTGTTTCCCATGAAAGAAAGTATAGTGCAAGAATGGGGAGTCGAATTGTTAATGAGGTGCATCACAAGGACTTCTCTGAAGGGTGTTAATTGCTGCATTGCATACTACTGTCAATATAAACAAATGGGGGGACATTATCTAGTGGACTCAATATAACCTTGTGTGTGAAGAGGAACTATATTAATGACACATCTTCCCCAATAGGCTGTCTGCAGCTTTCCAAAGTGAGTCTGCGAGAAATCGCAAAGTTATGAAGCCAATGGCTTACTTCACACTTGCGATGTTTTGACGCTTGCGATGCAGCATGAAAACAAAATTGAAGCATGCCATTTTTGCGATTTTTCCCATTGCTTTCAATGAGGCAGGTGCTGCTGTTGCCGGCCCTATTGGAAACAATGGGTGATTATTGTGATCCCCTGCTAGAGATGTGACAGCTGCAGCAGGAGATTCCTTCAACTCCCCAGGAATGCGAGGTGGTCACATCCAGGGGTTTAAAGGGGTTGTCTCGCGCCAAAACGTTTTTTGTTTTTTTTTCCCATAGGCCCCCCGTTCGGCGCAGGACAACCCCAAAGGATGTGTTAAAAAAAAAAAAAAAAAAAAATTTTATTACTTACCCGAATCCCCGCTCTGCGATGTCTTCCTTCTTCCTTCACCAAGATTGCCGCCGGGATCTTCACCCACGATGCACCGCGGGTCTTCTCCCATGGTGCACCGTGGGCTCTGTGCGGTCCATTGCCGATTCCCGCCTCCTGATTGGCTGGAATCGGCACACGTGATGGGGCGGAGCTACGAGGACCAGCTCTCCGGCACGAGCGGCGGCATTCACCAGGAAGAAGACCGCACAGCGCAAGCGCGTCTAAAAGAGCAAGAAGACATCAGAATTAGACGGATCCATGGCGATGGGGACGCTAGCAACGGAGCAGGTAAGTGAATAACTTCTGTATGGCTCATATTTAATGCACGATGTACATTACAAAGTGCATTAATATGGCCATACAGAAGTGTATAACCCCACTTGCTGCCGCGAGACAACCCCTTTAACTTGTCCTTAACGGAGCCAGCGGCGGCAGCAGCACCAGTCCCATTGATATACATAGGAAGATCATCGCATTCTCCTGTGACAGCAGCGGTAGGGGGATTCCCTCACCCCAGTGGGGAGTTCCATCATCACTGACAGCAGCAGAAGGCTGTTCAGTGATGAGAGGTCTTCCGCGGGAGTGAAGAAATTCAGGAGATCTCTCTGTTTTCAATGGGGGTGGCCCTGCTGCTGCTGACCCCATTGAGACGATATTAAACCCCTCGATGTGACAGCATTGAGGGGTTTCACATCCAAGGAACCCCCTGCTGCAGTTGTCACAGCTGTTTCCTTGTGAAAACACCTTCTGAAGGTTTGCAAGAGCAATATCGGGACGTGAATCACAGCCCAATATCGCTTTCGCCAGTGTGCAGGAGCCATAAATGCGTGCTGCGGAAGAACGATCAGTGATAAATCATTAGATTCTTGCTGATCGCATCTTTCACGTGGACCTAAAAATCATGGTTTGTCTGCAGTAATTTTTTTGATATTAACATATAGCGTAACGATTTCTGACTAGAAAGAAGTGGCAGAAGGAGTGACTGGAGCCGCGGTTATGATCCAGTGAATGATTAAATCTACCCAACCATTGTTCAGTGTAACTGCATATCAAGCAAACGATATACGCTTACTACTTCACCGCTGGTCGTATGTTCGTTCCAATTTATCTTGCCATGCAAAATGGCTCCAAGAAAAGATGCATCAGAATTGTTATTTCATGGGAACTACAAGTATTTACTTAAACATATGTCAAGAGGGGTGAGGAGGTTCTCCTTAAACCACCATTAGGTCATGGGCCTTATTAAAGCATACCTGCATGTTCAGATGACGTTTCAGAATAAGCTGCTGAGTGTACATAAGGAATAACACTATATCTATTCACTATATGACTTGTATCTGGCATATAATCACCAGTTTTCCCCCTATACTGGCTGTATATCTAGTTCTCAATTGTACCTGAACTGATGGGTGGAGACTGCTGCTATGCTGTCTTCTGTACATCACACAGAGAAAATGGCAGATTCTGCTCATGGTAGCGCACACAGAAAACTAACCACAGTATTGATGACATTATACAACAGTATTGAGCAGCATAGATGCAATGTCAGTAGTTGTGAGATTGTAAATAACTTGCTAGAAGCTGTAGTCACTTCTCTCTGCTTCTATCTTCCTCCTCACCTCTCCATAGATCTATATGGGCAGCCTGAGACAACAGCACAGGCATCCCTCTTCCTCCTTTTGTGTTTTGTCTTGGTGTCGGTTACTAGAGACAGACTTCACACGACAACAGGCAGTGGACAACAAGTTAAGAGGAAGTGAGCCCCCTAGTGGCTAACACTTTAGAGGAGGTTTTCAGCACAAAAACATTTCAGTTAAGTAAAAAGAGGTATCACCCAAGCACAAGCCTATTTAAAGTGCAATGTCGGTTTATTTAAAGGGTATATTTACTTACAGAAAGGTGAGATTGTGGTATAATCTAGTGAAACATACATACTGCACCCCTGATTTGTCAGTCACATGACATATGCCCATGTCGTCAGGAGTGTATGTGCTAGCTGTTTAACTCAACCTACAAACCCACTTTCAGCAGTGTTTCTACATGAACACCTCGGGCTTGTACTTTGAAGATGGAGGCATACACACTAACCTGATGAAAGGAGAGGCCCTGAACTACAACTCCTTTCACAGGATCTTCTCGGATTGCCAAAAAGCCTTTTGGTTCAAGCAGGTCTTGGATCTGTTCATTGTACACCTAAAAAAACAAAAAACAAAAAAAAAAACAAACTTTTTTTAAAGACACTAAAATGCTCTCCCAATGCTATAGAAACAAAATCCTAAGATCGGAATAGAACCAAGAGGTTCAGGCTGTGTGAACTTTTATAAGTTTTATGCTTTCCATTTTTATTAGTGTTAAATTTAGATCAATTCTATGCTTAAAAGGGTTTTCCTATTACTCCACAGGCACTCCGTACTTCCTGGTTGCTGCTAACCAGAACATGTGACTGCTGCAGCCAATCACCGACCACAGTAGTGGCCTTCTATAGCAAGTGATTGGCTGCAGCAGTCACATGTCCTGGTCAGCAGCAAACAGGAAATACAGATTGGCTGTGGAGCAATTTTTGGTAATGCAGATGATTGATTCACTACATTATATATTTAAAGAAGTATTTTAATACAAGACTGTTACAGCACATCACAACAGCATACAGGACCTCTATCATCACTAAAACAATTGGACAGATCTAGTTCTCCTGCACAGAGCTGTAGTTCCCCGGAAGCTGGAGAGTGACGGGGTGCAGACAACTTCCTGCCCTACCACTTTCTTGTGGTTTAGCAGTTGCCTCAAATACTAAGAAAAGCCTCTATAGAGAATTCTGGACATGCCAGGAACATGGGAATGTATCACCTATATATTCTTTTACTTATCAAAGCCAGATAGATTTGAAACAAATAATGTGCCTTGCTGTTTTTCTTTTTCTGAGGATAGGATTTAAAATTTTTTTTTCTGTACATAATCGTGGGGGGGAAGGGGTATCCTAGCCAAGCTGCTGGTAACAGCGGTCAGAGACACACGTTACAGTAGCAATGAGCCTGTAGTTTGGAAAGAACTCACTGACTTCAATGGGAGAATGTTGTGGGCATGCTCTGTGACATGTGCATAGGTCATCATACAGGGGAAGGGGGAAGACGTGTGCTATGAACATCACCAATAGTGCATGGTAGATCCTCTCATTTACATATAGGTCTTACTACTCATTGTAACCCTGCTTTTGAGGACAACAAGATGATTGCTGTAAACTTTTCTCTACAGAACAGGAAGTGTCAAATTATTATTATTAGGCTTAATGGTCAGAGTGAGAACTGCAGGGTTTCAGGATTCTTTTAACTCCAGCTGGGGAAAATGGAAAACACCAAAAGTTCTTAAAAATAGGTTTAAAATAAAATAAAAAAAAAAAAAAGAAGAAGGGTAAGGGCTCCTACACACTTGCGTTTTTTAACGCTGCGTTTTTTTGTTAACGCGATTGTCAATGGGACTTTCTAATGTTAAAAACGCAATGCAACAAAAACGCAAGTTGAGTTGCGTTTTTAACATTAGAAAGTCCCATTGGCAATCGCGTTAACAAAAAACGCAAGTGTGTGGGAGCCCTTAATAGTTGATTTTCAGATGACACATTCCCCTTCACTGCTTCTATAAATGAGTTACAACAGGTCATTTACTTTGATGAGGACACAGTCCATACCTCCAAGTAGGAGATGAGCACCTCACAGGACTTCTCCTCCTTGATTGCTTCTATTCTCTGATATAGTTCGACCATAGTGAGAAACATTACTCCAGGGTCAGCTTCACTTCCCAACATTGTATGCGTCTTCCCTGCTCCAGTAGCTCCATAAGCAAAAACTAGAGGATAATAAAAAAAAGATAAGTGTTAACTCATACAGCAGATACTTCATGTTTTTTTCCCCAGGTTTTCACCACCCAACCGCTGGGACCTGCACCAATTCCGAGACCAGTTGGGTATCCAGTTTCCCCGTCCCTCCTCACTTCCAGGTGGCTTCTCCCACCCACAGTGAGGTCATTGAATGGACCGCAGGTCGCACTAACGCAGCCATCGCTCCATTCATTGCAACGCTGCTGACAAAAATAGCCAAGTGGTTTCTACTCAACTGTGTTCTGCAGTCCTGTTGAAAATTAATGGAGAGGTGATGATGCAGCGCTGTGCCGCCCCATTCAATCTCCTCCACACTGCAGGGGCTGCAGTGAGCAGGACGGGGAAGGGGAAACAGGACCCCACTGATCAGCTACTTATCCCCTATCCCATAGATAGGGCATAATTTGTCACAACCGTAATACCCCTTTAAAAAGGGTTAATAACTCCACTCATCTCCATGTCTTAACCCCAAAAAGGGTTTAACAAGAGCAGTAAAGAGAAAAAAAAAAAGGGTGCAGAACCCCCTCCCTTTCTGGCGTCACCCAATAGTTTAAAAAAAAAAAAGTTTCTGACAAATAATGTATTAGGATTAGAGATGAACGAACCTACTCGTTTCGAGTAATTACTTGATCGAGCACCGCGATTTTCGAGTACTTCCGTACTCGGGTGAAAAGATTCGGGGGGGGCGGGGGGAGGCATGGCGGAGCGGGGGGGGGGGGGGGGGGGGGGGGGGGGGGGGGGGTAGCAGCGGGGAGCTCTCTCCCTCTCCCACCCCCCCACCGCCCCCCTGCAACCCCCACACTCACCCACGGCGCCCCCCGAATCTTTTCACCCGAGTACAGTAGTACTCGAAAATCGCAGCGCTCGGACGAAAAAGGGGCGTGTCCGAGTAGGTTCGCTCATCTCTAATTAGGATCTGTTCACCCGTTCGGTATACAATGCATATGCCACTCCCTCAAGAGCCGAAGTGACACCATAATCAGTAGACGTCTTCATTCAACCGATCTGTAAAGACTCCATACTAAGACCTAAACTGATCACAGCATGGTAAAATAAGGTAACTGAAGTTGTGCTAAATAAGTGATCTTTTAGGGTGCCTTCACACTTGTGAGAAAATTGCACGTTTGAGCGATGCGAGAGAGTGAAAACGCGAAATTACGAAACCCATGCTTTTCAGTGGTTTTATTCTCATCTGTGATGTTCACTCATGCGATGTTGTGAGAAAAAAAAAAAAAAATGTAAAAAAAAATTGTGGCATGTCCTGTCTGCGTTTTGCTTTTTTTTTTTTGTTCAAATCTCCCAAATGTCACTATGAAGCCTCCTATCGCATCGCAAAGCAAGAACTTGTGATTTCCGTGTGATGTGTTTTAAACATTAGAGAGTCCTAATCACTCAAAATTAGCGGGCTTATTGCCTAATATGCATTATATCTAAATGCCCAGCGGGCAGACGATAGCTTGTGGTTGCATCCCTAACTACATTAAATCAGTGTCCAAATAAAGTAAGCTTTATCCTTCCCATCAGACTCCTGTCCACATCGCTGGGAATCATACGGGGGTCCCCACTAAGGACTCCGCATCATACTTTATCTCAGTGATCGTCTTGGTATAAAGTATCGCTAGAAAGCCACCCTAGTCCCCCGACATGTTTCACCAACTTCGTGGCATCATCAGGGGAATGGGGTTGCCAAGAGCGCCCCTTGCAGTTTGACAACTCCTATATAAGCCAGGGGAGGACATATATTTGGACAGTGATTTAATCTTCCAAACCCTCCAGTGTTCTCTGTATTAAACATTTTGCCTTCTCCATTTTAGTGCTCCTATAGGGCGTATGCTGACCAACGTATGGCACGCACGTAATACGTTGTACCAGTCTGCCATAGGCTCTCATGTAGCCGCTCACACATATATGCACACTAGAAAAATTGCAGCACAGTCTTATCTTGGTACGTATTAGGCGCGCATACATGCCAAGTAGTGCATGGCGATTGGCGGCACAGCAAGTGCGGTGAAATACAGCTGTATGACGCTGGTCTTAATAGAATGAATAGAAGTTGAATTTTAATTGGGAATGCCACCAGAAGCTATCGTCTGCCCACTGGGCATTTTGATATAGACTACTTTTATGTGGCCCACACTGTATTTCGGGCACATGCTCATTCGGACCACCTATAGATTCCCTCTCTGAACACAGACGTTCAAACAGACACGCTGGTTTGCTGTTGGATTAAACTGCTTATAGGGATTGGTTTCCAGTAATTATTTCCAATAACGACAATTACAGCAAGAACATTTCATGCAGATCAGATCAGGATTGGATTCAGTAAGGCTTCTTTCAGACTCTGGTTTTGTCTCAGATTTCTGGCTACTGTGAGACGGTGACCGGCAAGGTGCTGGAGGGCAGGTATATTTCGCCTAGGATGCTCTCCTATGCTGCCTTGGGGAGCGCTTGGGCAGATGCGTGCCACCGAGCAGCCTGGGCTCGGTGGAGGAAGCCGGCAGTATAGTGTTAGTAGCATTAAGCCACTAACATGTTGTAGTATGTAAGTGGCTCCAAGCCACATAATCCGGGCCGGCTTTTCCTGGAGTGACCAAAGTGAAGGGTGGGATGGTCACTCCCACGTACCAGGTGGGGCTGGTACCAGGCCTTATAAAGCCTGGGCCTACAGGGCCAGGAGGAGAGCTGAGACCTCTGCAGGTCTGAGAGTCCTGGCTAGCTGTGTGCAGGAGCCATTTTGGGTTACCAGTGTGTAGACAGGAACGCTACATGTTTAGTAAGTGCTCAGACGAGCAGGATTTACTTTATGTTTGCCTGATGTAAAGGCCTGTATTTTGCTTTGTTTGCTTGGAAATAAACCCAGGCAAAGCCTGGACTAAAGACTTTATCCCATGTATCACTGTCTCTGACTGCTTATGCCCAGGTTGCTACCGATCCTAAACGCTAATCCCTCACACTACACAGTGATGGAAAGCAGAACGGAGCTGGAGAGCTCAGTATGTGAGACGTCTTAGATCTCCGTTTCACATAGTATCCGTCCATGTCACTCCGCAAGGACGGCGCTTTTCTATCCAGTTTAAAAGACTAAGGCCTCATGTCCACGGGGAAAATCAGATCCGCTGCAGATTCTACATGTAGAATCTGCAGCGGGTCCCTCCTGCCCCGCGGACATGAGCGCCGAAAATAAGAATTTAAAAGCATTTACCTATCCGGCGCGGGCGGAGAAGATCAGCTGTTCCTCACGGCCGGATCTTCATTTTCGGCCGGCGGATGAATTCCTGACGCCGGCGGCACGTCGCCGGCACGTCGCCGACGTGCCGCGCGCATGCGCCGGGCACATCCGCCGAGCCGAAGCAAGGAAGATGCGGCCGTGAGGAACAGCTGACCTTCCCCGCCCGCGCCGGATGGTAAATACTTTAAATGCCTATTTTAGGTCTCCCGCGGATCCGGACGGCTTCCATAGGCTTCAATAGAAGCCCGCGGGAGCCGTCCCCGCGGGAGACCCGCACGAAAATGGAGCATGGTCCGGATTTTTCCATGCTCCATTTTTTTTTAAATCCCTTTTATTGACGATCCGCGGGTATTTATCTACCCGCGGGTGGTCAATGCATCCCTATGGGATGCGGATCCGCATGCGGGAGATCCGCTGCGGATCTTAAATCATATTTTGCCCGTGGACATGAGCCCTAACAGGAGTGGAACCCATGTGAAACGGAGACCATAGAGGTCTCGCACTTATTAACCCCCTACGGTTCCTTCTTGCCTTCTATTTGTCATTAAAGAGATAATGTCTCTTTAAACAAATTTACAGGCAATTTTTCACATTCAAGAAGTTACAGACAATTGAAGTCCATTTGCGGACTTCCGACTTTTCCTACATGTGACTACAAAGCATCTTGTGTGCAGCAACTGCCACAATGTACCAATAGACTCAATGCAATGAAGAACAGACGGCAGGGATTATTTACTAATGTGGTAATGGAGCATGGCTGAGAAGAAGCAGACGGATTCTTTATATGTCCGATGGCTCAAAAGAAAATCCATTCTAGTTAACTATTGCTTACATGAATTCAATACCAGGCTCTGGCTGCAGGACCGTTGGGGTAAATGAGCCCAATAACACGGACAAGGCCACTGATGTTCACTAAGACTTAAAATATTAAGTGATTTGCAGAATTATAATGTCACAGTGAGAACTGCTCAGAAGTGGAGAAATCGATGCATGTGATAGTGGGAAGCTGGGTGGGGCTGGCAGGCATAAGGTGGCAGGAAGAGGATGTTGCAGGCACCAACAAGCCACCATGTCTTGGCCAGGATATGGTTAATAAATAGAGATGAGCGAACGTACTCGGATAAGCACTACTCGTCCGAGTAATGTGCTTTATCCGAGTACCGCTGTACTCGTCTTGAAAGATTCGGGAGCTGCCGCTGCTGACAGGTGAGTCGCAGCGGGGAGCGGGGCAGAGCGGGCGGGAGAGAAGGAGAGAAAGATCTCCCCTCCGTTCCTTCCCGCTCTCCCCTGCAGCTCCCCGCTCCGCAGCGCGTCCCGAATCTTTCAGGACGAGTACAGCGGTACTCGGATAAGGCACATTACTCGGACGAGTAGTGCTTATCCGAGTACGTTCGCTCATCTCTATTAATAAACTGAAGGTTTACCCTAGGTGAAGGAAGATATAGCTATACATGCAGGAGTTTGTATCTGCGCATTCCAAGTCACAACTTTTAACTTTTCCATTTTTTGTAGCCATAGTTCTTGGTTTTCTGCTAAATGAGTTACAGTTTTCATCAGTACCATTTTGGGGTACGAACACTCTCCTACCCAAAGTAACTGGACACCTGAGCAAGAATCAATAGCAGTATTTATTTTCATACATTAATACTTAGCGGGCTCCTTTGGTCCTATTAACATGAGATACTCTTTGTGGCATACTTTCTACTAATATCTGATACATTTCAGCTAGTATTTCCCTCCATTCATCCTGCAAATCTCTGGCAAGATCTCTGAAAGATGGATGCTGTTCATATTTACTGACCCAATGTTCCAGTTTGTCCCAAAGATATTCAGTAGGGTGCAGCCAGTCCAATCGTGGAACATCCATATTCTCATACCAACCTACAACAGCGTTGGATTTGTGACAAGGCGTGTTGTCTTGTTAGAAGTATTGCTGACCATTACCAGAGTATTCCCACATGATCGTCAGCACATTATCGTCTAGGATGTCAGAGTTCACCTCCGTGTTGATGGTTCTTACCACTACAACCAATGGACTAAAGACCATACCACGTAGAGCATCCCCAACCATAACGGAACCTTCGCTGTACTTAACTGTTGGCACAACACACTTCGGTAAAAGGCTTCCCCAGGATCTTCCACACACGGGTACATCCATCTGATTTGAAGTAGTAGGATGACTCATACTACTCATGGGAGTAGTATGAGTCACCACTCCATAAAACATTCTAACATTGCTCAACTATCCAATAACGTGTTTGACAGTAGGAATGACGCAGCATTGCTCCTTGCACCATTGTGGATAGGCTAATGAATCCATCTTCTTTGAGAGACGCCCCCAGATATTGCAGGATGAATGGAGGGTAAGACCAGCTGAAGTGTATTGGACGTTAGTAGAAAGTATGCCACAGGAGCCCCACTAACTATTAACCCCTTGAGTGGCACGCCCGGAAATTTTCCGGGACGAGCTCCACTGCTCATAGCAACATAGCCCGGAAGATTTCCGGACTATGTATCACTATGGGAGCTGCAGAGCACAATGCCACAAGCTGTGACATTGTGCTCTGCCTGTACAGTCCCACAGAGAACAAAGCAAGGGCTTTGAAAAACCAGCAGAAGATATTGCCGATATGTCGGCAACCTCCTGCTTTGTTTACAGGTTGCCATAGAGACCATCGGCTTGTCAGAAGCAAGCCGATGGTCTCCGTGGCAGGGAGAGCTGGTTGTTAGCTGTCAGAGGACAGCTAGGTACTAGCTCTTACAGCAGAGATCAGAGAAAACCTCCGATCTCTGCTGTGTTAACCCTTTACATGCTGCAGTCTATGTGACTGCAGCATGTAAAGGGCTGTCACTGCAGCATGTAAAGGGCTCTCACCATCGGACCCCTGGAATGTGATCAGGGGGTCCTGATGGGTCCCTGTGGAAGTCCCCTAAAGGGACAAAAAAAAAAATTAAAAAAAAAAAAAAAAAAAAAAAAAAAAAAAAAGGTAAAAAATTATAAAAAAAAATAATAAAAACACTTGTCTCCCTTTACTTTGTAAAAAATCAAAAATACAATCACACATGTGGTATCCATGCGTCGTAATGACCCAGAGAAGGAAGTTAATACATTATTTAACCCCTTAATGACATGGCCCCTTTTTTTCTTTTTTCCCCCCATTTCTTTTTTTCCTCCCCCCTGTTTAAAAAAAAATCACAACTTGTCCCGCAAAAAACAAGCCCTTATATGGCCATGTCAATGGAAAAATGAAAAAGTTATGGCTCTTGAGACGCAACTGCAAAATTAGTTGAAATTCAATGATTAGACCATTTTAAAAAACCTGCCCTGGTGGGCACGACAGGGTGGTAGGAAACCCGCCACTCAAGGGGTTAAAGAAAACCTGTCATTTGCTATGAGTACCATAAACTAAGTTATGGTGTACAGACAACAGATTCCTAGGAAGATGTATATTATTTATACCCCCAAACAGAATGCAATGAAACCATCTACTGTCAGTCAGATGGACACCACTTTGGTTAATTTCATTTATATTTAGAGTACAGAATAACGCAGTTGAAACAAAGTTGCATCCGTTTCACGACTGACGGCGAATGGTTCCATCACAATGATGTTTTCGCCACCTGTGATGGAATCCCATGGAGTAGTGACAAACACTGTGAGAACAGTTCCTTACACTCAACCTAGGTCCTAATAACCTCTCCCACATGACAGACCTGGAAGTGAAACACTGGCTGCCATGGCAACTTATTGTTACTCAGTTCATCAACTTTCATTTGGACTGTATTGGAGCTTAGAGAATTGTTCGGGAGATTGAACCGTCAGCTGGCAGCCTGTCTGGCCGATTTAACAGTGAAAGGGATTCTGCAGCCCGCTATGTACTGCACTGGAATACATGCAGGGTGAAGAATGAAAATGGTTCAAGATTTTAGGGAAAAAAAAAAAATAAAAATAATGATTTTTAACCCAATGTTAAAAAAAAAATAAAAATAATAAATTATGATATGCCCTTAGGCCGTTGCACAAACTGATTTGCATTGCAGATTCCTAGATCACTGACCACGCGATCCACTGTTGAACACGGGCATTGAAAGGCATGTATTTTCGTTCACACTCTGATATGAACTGCATATTCCACTAGCGGAAGAAAATCGCACCATGCTCTATTTTGCCGTGGAATCCACGCAAATCGCCTCTATTGAGGTCATCTGACCCGCAGCTCATACGCAAAGCCACCGAGCGGAAAATACAAATATGCCAAAAAGAAAACAAGAAAAAAAAAAACAAACTATACTGCGCATGACCACCTGCAAGCCTTTGCGGTCATGCGCAGCACAGTTATAGAAGGCACACAGGGTGACCAGCCGGGCTCACAGCTGGAATGTGCATGCGGAATCCAACCAACTCATGTGAGCCCAGCCTTAAAGAGATCTTTTTGCACCCACCAGTGATGTGGATCTGCTGTGTGGATCTGTGCAGTAGTTTTGGAGAAACTTTCCTTTTACCAGTAGCAGAACATGCGAGTTTCTCTAAAACTACTGCACAGATCCACACAGCAGACATATGGCTGCAATCAGTGTGACAGGCACTACCTCATGGTGCCCTCGGTGAGGACTACAAAAAGATGGCGACAAGGTCTCTTTAAGGTATCCATAGTCTTTACTTGATTTCTTACCTGAACAGTTGTAGCCATTTAATACTCCATCGAGGATCGGCTTAGTTGTATGCTCAAACACATCTTGTTGGCTGCTTGGTTCACCAAAAACACGGTCAAATATGAATTTTAGATCCTTTCCTTTGCGTTTTGTTCCATCGTGACCCTTAAAGTTGGAGAAGATGCCTGAGGTCTCGGGCTCATCAGGGTCAAATACCAGAATGTTCTGATCCACTACTTGCACCACCGAGTACTGGTTCCCTTCTTGCTCCCTGGAGTTAGTGGGACGGACACGGACCACCACAGAAACGTTCCCTTCTTCAGCCGCCACAGGAGCAGCCATGTTGAAGTGACAAGACAACCGGTGTCAGTCCTGTGAGGATTAAGGATCAGGTCACTGGTTATTGTCAGTTCTTTCACTGCCTCCTACGGACACCTATGGAGGTGCTTATCCCTCGTCCATGGACTCACTCATCAGCTGGAATGGATTGTCCAGGATTTTAGGAACTCTTAAAACAACTTCAATTACCAGGAAAAAATAAAGTCCACTAATAAGGATGTTAGTATATGGTTGTCCGGAGTCTGCCGGGCAGAAAATACTCATCCTAGCGGCTCACTACGCTGGGTTATAGATGGGGGTCTGTGTCATGTGACAGGACCACCATCACTGCCAAAAAGTAGAAACTTAAGGCTGCCTGCACACGGGCGGGTTGGACCCTACATGCGGGATCTAACCCAGTGCCCAGGGGGCGACCCCAGCCTACCTCTCCGGCATCTTCTCTTCTCTGCTGCGGATGTGCCGGCGCACATGCACAGTACAGATGACGTGGCTTCCGCAATGATGATTGCAGAATGGCCGTGGGAGCGGACAACTTCCATTGACTTCAATGGAAGCCGGCCGTGTGTAGCCCACACAAAATCGTGGCATGCCATGATTTCTTCCCCACGAGCAGACCATCGCAATCGATTTCCACTCATGGACATGAAATCATGTATTGCCATAACAGCCTATGGGTGGTATTTGCTGCAGAACCCAGAGGTGGACGCCCACTCCGGATTCTGCAATGCAAATCTGCCCGTGTGCAGCCGGCCTAAAACATAACTTTTATTGAACCATTTAAAAACTTCAAGTGGCAAAATACACAAATATGTAATAAATAATACATTCCAATGGAAGGACCAGTGGATAACCAGTCAGTCAGATGGACCACAGGGACTGGTAACCATCATAGCAATCAGCCAATAATCCATATATCATCCCTGGGACTAGATGGGGCACAGATCTTTATTTTAGGGGGATCCTGACCGATTGTCATGAAGGAGTAGTTTTTGGATTATACCTATCCTGTGTGTTGTATCAGACCATATGGGGCAGGTACCAGCATGAGGCCGCTCGCTTTATAGCTTATACCCTACTATACGGGCACACAAGTGTCGGAGTGTGTAAACAGGGAGTTGTTTATCTAAGGACAACGGCACACGAACGGGTCAGATACCGCATGTGGGAGCCCGCAGCGGAATTCAACTCTGACTGCGACTGTCAACCCTGCATACCTGTTGAATTCTGTATTGCAGATGGTCGCGGCGAGTTGCCGGTCATGCGCAGTACAGATTTTTTTTTATGTCTTTGTTGCTCCCACGCAGTCGCTAGACGATTATGCAGGTACCCCTGACCTATATGCAATGTCAATTGTGGATGGTCCGCGGGTCAGACAGATTACTTCAATGGAAGCCGTCCGTGCGGAGCTCACACGAAAATAGAACATGCTGCGATTTTTCCTCCGCTCACAGAAATCGCAATTTGTTTCCAAGAATGCGTAGGAAAATTAGATTTGTTCTGCATGGCATTTGCTGCGGACACTGAAAACAGATTCCGCAGCAGAAATCCGTCCGTGTGCAGCCAGCCTAAGACTGCCTGTTAGCTGTGGATGGGGACGGGTGGCCGGATGAGATCTCCAGCCTCTCCGCCTCCATTCCTTGAGCGATCCTTGCTTCCGGGTGGAAGCACAGGAGCGGCCATTGCTGGGACGACTGTCAGACGTTTCTGTTCCCGACAATCATCCCGCGTAAAAGAACCCTGAGACGTTCCAGGCTACTCTGATTGGCTGATGCTGGCCCTGTGAACAGCACTGGCCAGGAGAAGCATGTAGTGTCTTAGGACCCTCTGGCGGGCACAGATTCCCATGATGATCGCGCCACTGCTTCTACGGAGGAACCACCATCACCAGTGAATGGAGGCGGCGCAGGGATAGTGAATTGTGCATAGCTGTGGACATCAGTGTTTGTCCAGGACCAGAGAGTCACTCTAAGGAGCAGAGAGGGACTGATACAGTCCCTCCAAGGGACAGAAGTCAGTAGCAGCGGCTGCCGTAACACGGCCTCACATTCACTTGTATGGAGGTGTGAGATCTGCAGGACTCAGGGACCCCGCATCATGTGACAGCCAGCCCACGTGACCACTCACCTACGGTAGTAGAACTAGAGTTGATAATCACGTCTCCACTTATCTTCTGTATTATTTAGGGTTGTTTCCCCCTAGAAGCCGCCCCGCCCCCATCGCCCCAAACTTCCGCCACTCGGAGTTCAAATCAAGCGGGCTCTTCTGGCCGCGGCTGTTGATTGGACAGTCAGTCCTCTACTCTGATTGGTGAGGATGTGACGTCATGAAGCTGCGCGGGGAATGTCGGGAGTTGTAGTCTTGTGCTGAGGCGTAGGTCAGCATTGCTGTGGAAGTGGGTTGGTTAGGAGGAATGTGCCCTTCTGCTGTAGAAACATCACGTCTCACTGCTGTGCTTGGAGGGATGTTCGCGGGTCGGAAGAGCTAATCGGTGAATAATAGTTTTGTTGCAGTTTGAATAGAAGGAAAAAGTTGCAGGATTAAGAATATGTTTACAAAGTTTTAGTAGGAAAAAAAAAGTTCTGTCTCCCCAAATCCAAATCTGGAACTAATTAGCTATTTCAGTCGGTGCGTCTGTTTGCCGCGTGCGAATGAATGTCTTGTGGGCACAAAAAGTACAGTAAAATACACCCATGCGCACGCAAAAAAGCAATCTTCATTCGCTCAGGTGTGCGCAAATACACATACGCTCATATGAAGGGGGTCTTACTAATCTATAATGGGTTTCTATGGAAACAATCAAGGAGAAATTCTTATTTAAAGGGGTTGTCTCGCGAAAGCAAGTGGGGTTAAGCACTTCTGTATGGCCATATTAATGCACTTTGTAACATACATCGTGCATTAAATATGAGCCATACAGAAGTTATTCACTTACCTTCCCTGCGCTGGCGTCCCCGTCTCCATGGCTCCATCTAACTTCAGCGTCTAATCGCCCGATTAGACGCGCTTGCGCAGAAGGGTCTTCTGCCTTCGGGTCTCTCTTCTGCCTTCGGGCCAATCAGGAGGCTGGAATCGGCACACGTGACGGGGCGGAGCTACGCGATGACGCGTAGAAGGGGCGGAGCCAGAACGCCGCTGCTGCCGGACCGAGCCGAAGGGAAAAGACCCTTCTGCGCAAGCGCGTCTAATCGGGAGATTAGACGCTGGAATTAGACGGAGCCATGGAGACGGGGACGCCAGCGCAGGGAAGGTAAGTGAATAACTTCTGTATGGCTCATATTTAATGCACGATGTATATTACAAAGTGCATTAATATGGCCATACAGAAGTGCGTAACCCCACTTGCTTTCGCGAGACAACCCCTTTAAAGCGCAAACAGGCTTGGTCACTAAGGGGTTAACGCTGCCCATCTGCAGTAACACAATGTACCATATTTTTCATTTTATAGGACGCACCAGACGATAAGACGCAACCTCCTTTTAAGGGGTGGAAAATTGGGAAAAAAATGTTTTGAACTCACCCAGGGACAGCGCAAGGGATTAGTACAGGGCAACGGTGTGGCAGAGATCTAAAACACTGAGCTTCGTGTCACAGTGGCGCTTATGTGCGGCAGAAGGGAGGGAAGAAGCCTATTGGTGGAAGCGGGAAGCAGCAGCAGTTCCTGCCGGCACTCACCACCAATCAGCGGTATGTATGCGCGGCAGTTGGGAGGAGAGAGAGCTTCTAACTGATAGCAGATTTGTTTGTTTGCGCGACTGTGATTTAGTTTGCGTGATTGTGTGTTAAACTCGCGATCACGCAAACAAATGCCAATTGCGACAGATTACGGCACGTTCACTTTATAAGACGCACTGTTTTTTTCCCCCCAGAAAAGTGCGTCTTATAAAGTGAAAAATGCCGTAAATTCCACTGTAGACTTTTCGTAGCTCAGACGTGTACGAAGGTAGCCTGTAGAGCAGAAGGTAGCCCAAGGGCTTTTACTCACTAGCGGTTTTTTTTCGCTGCATTTTTTTTTCAAAATTTCAATGGGACTTTCTAATGTTAAAATCGCATCACACAAAAACTGCAAGTTTGCGTTTCTGCAATTTTTGTGCAATGCGATCTTAACATTAGAAAGTCTTAGGGCTCATGTCCACGGGCAAAATAAGAATTAAAATCCGCAGCAGATTTTAACTCTTCTCCTGCCCGCGGATCCGCACCCCATAGGGATGCATTGACCACCCGCGGGGTAGATAAATACCCGCGGATGGTCAATAAAAGGGATTTTTAAAAAAATGGAGCATGAAAAAATCTGGACCATGCTCCATTTTCATGCGGGTCTCCCGCGGGGACGGCTCCCGTGGGCTTCTATTGAAGCCTATGGAAGCCGTCCGGATTCGCGGGAGACCTAAAATAGGAATTTAAAAGAATTTACCCATCCGGAGCGGGCCGGGAAGGTCTTCTCTTCCTCACGGCCGCATCTTTCTTGCTTCGGCTCGGCGGATGTGCCCGGCGCATGCGCGCAGCACGTCGGCGACGTGCCGGCGACGTGCCGCAGCCATGACGAGTTCATCCGCCGGCCGAAAAAGAAGATCCGGCCGTGAGGAAGAGAAGACTTTCCCCGCCCGCTACGGATGGGTAAATTCTTTTAAATTCCTATTTTCAGCGCTCATGTCCGCGGGGCAGGAGGGACCTGCTGCAGATTCTACATGGAGAATCCGTAGCGGGCCTGATTTTCCCCGTGGACATGAGGCCTTATTGACATTTGGGGGGAAAAAACACAGCGGAAAAAAAACGCTGGTGGGTAAAAGCCCTATGGCTGCATGTCCACGAGTGATGATCCGCTGGTGATAAATCGCTGGCGGATCATGCTGTGTGAAGCTTTGCATATCACTAGCGATATTCTGCCTCGGCTGTGGACAGGAGGCCTTGAACATCTGAGTGGGGTTGCTTCTGTGCCTGGGTTTCCGCAAGCCTTCTCAGATGATTAGGACTGGCACAGAAACTTCTGCAACAAATCTCCAAATCTCTTTCATCGCCTGCTTCTAGGTTCACCGCCGGCCCACGTGACCTCGCTGTCCAATCACAGCCATTCATTGATTCGCTCAGCCAATCAAAGTTGGCGAGCTCTATTTGGCTGAGCCAGTCAATGAATGGCTGTGATTGGGCATCGAGCCAGCACCGAGAACCAATCACAGCAATCCATTACTGAAGGTGGGGTTCTCAAACCTCGCTCACAGCAATAGATGATCTGTCAGTGCAGGGGAAGCCTAGATCAGCGGCCAGGACCCGGACAGCACCTGCAAGGTGCGTATTGCTTTTTTTCTTTTCCATCTACTGTAGCTAGGGCTAATCTTCAGGGTAGGGCTTATATTTCAAGCCCACCCCCCTGAAAATCTGTGTGCGGTTAATGCTGCCAAAAAGTCGCACATTCATTTCAATGGGCAACGCAGGACCGAAAACGCTTGTGTGAACAGCCCCATTAAAATGAATAGGAGAGTTGTACAACGTTTAGCGCAGCGCTAAACGCTGTACAAAAATGGGGTTTGGTGTGTTTTTTGGAATGCCTAGAACAAATTCATTGGATTTACATTGATTCCTATGGAAATAATTGCTTCGGGTTTCATTGGTTTCAAGTTTGGCCGATTGCTTTCGGACGGATTACCAACGAAACTAGAGGTTTGACTGTATTTATGACATTGCCTAAATGCATCTTTAGCTCTGGAAGCGCTTCAAAAACACACTGACTCACGGAGCATATGGCAAATTAAGGATTTGTTATTAATACAATTATGTTAAACACCTGTATTTGTTCAGATACATACCACATTTAATGGAGCAAATGATGGCAGCATTCATTAAGTCATATTTTGTATCACTTATACTAGAGCCATTTACTGCTCAGGACTCATGTTCTGCCAGCCGGATGGGGATGAGTGCCAAATTATTAGGTGGAGTTCAGCTTTGATGTAAGCCTGTGCTCTCATAGACGGAGGAAGATATTGGCATGTCCGGTCTAGATCTGTGAATGTTTATAATGCTTCATCAACTGAGCTAATGAAAACTGTGATATCAGTTAGTGTTTCCGATTTGGCTCGACCACTTTATGTTAATTACATTAGACTGTATGTACAGTACCAGTGAAAAGGTTGGACTTTTTTATTCCATGTTTTTGGTTTATTTTCTACATTGTAGGTTCGTATTGAAGACATGAAAACTATAAAGAACACATATAGAGTTAAGTAGTAAACAAAAAAGTGTTAAGCAAACCAGAATAAGGCCCCCTGTCCACGGGTGTCGCGATATCCTGAGCCTATCTCACCGCAGAGAATTGTGGCAATTTGCAACATGCTGTGATTTGCCGGCCGCGGGCGGAGGATCACTATGATTCTCTGCTCATGGACACGGGGCCGGCGCTTTTCAAATCCGGCCGCGGGGAACGCACTGAAAATTCGCCCGTGGACAGGAGCCCTAAGGGTGCATTCTTTGGGGGCGACTCGCACAGCACACAAACGCCCCGTCCTTGTGACTTGTGGGAGACCGCACAGCTGCATGTTCTATTCTCATACGAGACTCGCATGAAAATAGAACATACTTGCGTCGTTGCAAGAGAAAAAGGTGTATTTATGTAAATACACCCATTACAAATAATGGGTTGTATTTTCATGCGAGGGTCTCACAACATACACAACTCAGACAATTTTCTCACCCACGTGAATGCACAATCAAGCTCTATATTTTAGATTCTTCAAAGTAGCCCCTTTTGCTTTGATGACAGTTTTGCACACTCTGGGCATTCTCACAATCTGCTTCGTAAGTTAGTCACCTGGAATGGTTTTCAATTAAGAGTTAATTTGTGGAATTTCTTGCCGCCTTAATGTGTTTGAGACCATTAGTTATGTTGTTCATTGGTAGAGTTGGTCAACTACTGTTCTATTCTACATTATGGCAGGATCCACTCAACTAAGTAAAGAGAAACAATAGTCTATCATTACTTGAAGACATGAAGATCAGTCAATTTTGTAAAATTTCAAGTACTTTGAAGGCATGACTCAAGTGCAATGATGAAAACCAGCAAGCGCTATGAAGAAACTGACTCTCCTGAAGACCAGGAAGAAAGACCAAGAATTACCTCTGCTGCAGAGATAAGTTCATTTGGCTGGGTTCACACAGGGCGGATTTGCCGCGCGGAATTTTGCCGCGGCAAATCCGCCCGCTAATCTCGGGATTAGCCAGCCATGTGGACGTGATTTCTCAGAAATCTCATCCACACGGGACGGCCAATCCGCTGCGGTAAGTCCGGCTGAAATGCCACGGAGAAGCGAGCGGCCGGGCCGCTTCAAAGCCGCCGTGGCTTTTTCCGCGGCGCTTCTCCCAGCGGAAATCTCGCGGTTTTTGCTGCGGCCAAACCGCGGGATTTCCGGCGGGAATACGCCCCGTGTGAACCCAGCCTTAGAGTTACTAAATGTAATGCACATTAACAGCACCACAAATTAAGGTGCATTAACACACACACATATGATCGCTCAAAATTCGTCAGAAAATTAAAGTTTTGAGCAATCATTTTGCATAGGGATTAATAGGCTAAATCAGCCCATTAGTACTTCATTGCATGTATTTAGAGAACAGCATGTGGTCTGTTCTCTAAATACTTTGCTATTGTTCTCCAGTGGGACAGCAGCTGTTAAAGAATGTTATCAGCGCTGCCCGCGGAGAACACAGCATGCGGTCCGTCTTAGCTTATCATCCTGAGGGACGAGGAGTTCATGCGGACCTGAAGGCAGCAATAGATGAAAAGTGCACAATAAGTGCCCAATGGGCGCATATTTACACACGATTATCACTCAAAAGCCATCTTTTGTTGTGTGTAAAAGGGCCTTTAGAGCCCATATAAATGCTTTGTAGAGATCGAGTACCAGACACATCTCAACATCGGCTGTTCAGAGGAGACTGAGAGAATCAGGCCTTTATGGTTGAATAGCTGCAAAGAAGCCACTACTGAGGAGTATTAACAGCAAGAAGAAAATTGCTTGGGCCAAGAAACACAAAAAATGGACATTAGACCTGTGGAAATCTGTATTTTAGTCTGATGAGTCAAAATTTGAGAAGAGTGATGGAGTGTTGCGGCAGATGACATGATCTCCACAATCACCTGATCTAAACCCAATTGAGATGGTTTGGGATGAGTTCCACTGCAGAGTGAAGGAAATGTAGCCAATAAGTGCTTAGCATTCTGGGAAGTCGGTCACAACTGTTGGAAAACCCTTCCAGGTGACTACCTCATGAAGCTCATTGAGAGGATGCCAAGAGTGTACAAAACTGTTACCTCACTTACAGGGATTGTGTATATACTCAAGGTTATTCAGGGCACAACTGGTTGACATAAAACCTTTTAACATTTAAAAAATGGAAATAAAATACTATCGCAATAAGGGAATGGTATTCATGGAATATGTCTAGGTATAAAGATAAAGAAAAGGGCAGGATAAATTAAAAAGGGGGGGGGAGTGGAGGGGGTCAGCATCCACCAGGCGCCTGTCTGTCACACCCAACACTCTGGAGCCTCTCTGTTGATCTTGCCGTTAAACCACCAGTATTCCTCTCAACTGATTACCTAATTACATCCCAGGATATCCTGATAATCTTTTGTACATTGGAAACTTACCCAAGGGGCCCAAGTATGATACCAGGAGTCATATTTATCGTACAGTGAGGCAGTGAGCTCCTCCACCCACTGAATTTCTTCTACTTTATGTGTCCATAGGGCCAGAAAGGGCAGTGAGGGGGACTCCCAAAGGGCTGAGATGCATGAGCGGGTCGCGCTGACAGGGTGTTTAAATATAGCTTTAAGATAAAAGTACGCAGGGAGATCTGAGTGATGAAGTAGGAATAGGGCCAGAGACATAGGGATCTGTGGGTGTAAGATCTTACAAGCTACAGATTGGACAGCCCTCCAGTATCCACGTAGCACAGTGCAATCCCAAAAAACGTGCATGAGGGTACCCATCCCTGTACCACAACGACAGCATATCGGGGATGAGGAAGGGAAACTTTTATGCAGTCTAGAGAGCACCATGTACAACCGTGAAAGGAGCTTGAAGTCCGCCTCCTGATATCTGCTTGAGATTGAGGATCTATGCGCGAACTCGAAGAACCTGTCCACCTAGGTCGAGAAGAACGACACTCCAAGCTCCTGCTCCAGTTTGTTTAGATAAAGAGGTTTAAAGTCTTTTGGCCGGGAAATCAAAAGGGAGTAGATTGCTGACAGAGAATGGAGGATGGGGTTTGACCCCAGGCAGGCCTTCTCAAATGTTTTGAGTGGTGTGCAGAAGTCTTGCCGGTGGAAGGGAACTCAAGATGTGTGCCAGCTGTATAGCTCTCCAAAAGCCCAGGGGGACAGGATCCAGGGTAGACTGTAGCTCCGTTCTAGATATCCAGTCGGAGCCGGAAAGAAAGTGTGTACCACAGTAATTACCAGCAGGGCGCCAAGTTTGAAATGGTCCCGTGGAGAGGCTTGCAGGGAAATGTGGGTTTCCCAAGATAGGATAGATTGGGGAGGGAGAGGGTGATCTATTTCTGCCAGGAAACAGGCCTCTGCATATTGAGAGTGTGGGCCCAATCGTTGGGTGCAACTGAAGAGTGGTCAGGGGATGATTAGGTACCCAGGGGAGTGAATGTAGGGGAGTGGGAGCAAAAGTGTGCTGCATGGAGACCCATTGTGGGATCATGTTTACACCAATCCACCACTCAAAAGGGGCAGTACTTTAAAAAAGAAGGCAAGTTATGGAGGCAGTGTGATGCTTGGAGTATGCAGAACCTACATGAACTAATTAAGAGTAAAGACAACGTTTTTAGTCAAGGTGGCAAGATAAGATGCCAGAGGAGGATAAAAGAGCGGAGTCCAAAGATGCTAACCTGACATGTTCAAATTTAAAGGTGTCTCATCACTTGAAGATAGGCTCCATGTGGCAAAAAGCTGATTTTCTTGGGGAAGCTGTAGCCAGGAAGGCATTTGCCTATGAAAGACTTGAGTACTCTAGAGCAGCTTATATAAGTGGGCCCTGACATAGACGACACCTTTAAAAAAAAAAAAAAAAGAGAACCACAAATCTAGGAAACAGAAGGCATCAAAGACCATCTAAAAGTCAGAGATTGAGGAATCAACTGCAAGATAGGGACCAAGAAGGAAACCAGAGTCTTAATGTAAACAGAATATGATATGATGAGAGGCTAGGACCATGCGATGATCTGTCTGCAGGTATTGGACAAGAGTGTTTAAGGCACAAAATGTATTAGCAAGTTCATCTATAAAATGAAGCAAGTTACTGTAATCCAGGATAGCTAGCTTGTTGATCAGTGTCAAAATACTCAAAAGCAGGAAAGTGCAGTGCCTGATCCGAAAGCCCATAGACTATTGATGCCTCTGCACTAAATCATAAAGATTGCATAATTAAGGGAGACTTGATGCACAACGCCCATTTAATTAATTGGGAGCTATGCCTGCTATACCAAACCAGGCCGGGTGATCTTCCTCCCTGCAACACGGGCACCGGCTGTTTCTTACAGCCGACCCCCAGCGACAATGGCTCTGATAAGCTGCACGGCTCATCGGACCTATTAACCCTTTAAATGTTGCTGTCAATTTTGATAGTGGCATTTAAATTCCCCGAACGATGTTCGGGGGTCCCGTGCGCCCCCCAACGGTGAGATCGCAGGGAGCCATGCGAGTGTCATGGCAGACGGGGGCCTTCTGACTTTCCCAGAATGCCTATCAAGCCATCCCTGTGGGGTGGCTTGATAGACTGCCTGCCCGATTGTAGTATGATGTAATGCTATGGCATTACATCATACTGCAGGAGCGATTAAAGCATGTTGCAGTCCCCTCTGGGGACAAAAAAAAAAGGAAAGATAAAATCAATAAAGTTTTACTAATTAAAAAAAAAAAGTAATAAAAGTAAAAAAAAAACTTTTGCCATATTTATAATAAAAGAATCTAAATAATAAAACAAAAATACATATTTGGCATTGCTGCGTCCGTAAAAGTCTGAGCTGTCAAAGTAACACATGATTTACCCTACACGATGAAAACCCCCCGCCAGAAATGCACTTTTTTTGTCACCCTGTCTCCAAGAAAAAATGCAACAAAAAGCGATAAAAACTCGTATGAATTCGAAAATGGCACCAACGCAAACTGAAAAATGAGCCCATGCACAACTATGTCGACAGAAAAATAAAAAAGCTATTGCAGCAGAAAATAATTTAAAAAAAATAAATATCTTTGAAAAAAATACAAGTAGTACAGCAAAAAAAACCTATATGTTTGGTATCATAGTAATCGTACTGACTAGAGTTGAGCGAACGTACTCGTTTCGAGTATTTACTCGATCGAGCATCGCTATTTTCGAGTACCTGGCTACTCGGGTGCAAAGATTCGGGGGGAGCGGGGGATGGCGTGATGGAGCGGGGGTAGCAGTGGGGAACAGGGGGGAGCTCTCTCTCTCTAACTCTCCCCCCCCCCCACTCCCCTCTGCAACCCCCCGATCACCCACGGCGCCCCCCGAATCTTTTCACCCGAGTAGTGAAGTACTAGAAAATCGCGGTGCTCGAGTGAAAAAGAGACGTGGCCAAGTACGTTCGCTCATCTCTAGTACTGACCCATAGAATAAAGTTATCAGGTCATTTTTGTTGCAGTTTGTGCGCCGTAGAAACAATACGCACCAAAATATTGCGGAATTTCATTTTTTTCTATTTCTCCCCACTTAAAATTTTGTAAAAGTTTCTCAGTACATTATATGGTACATTAAATAACACCATTGAAAAATATAACTCGGCCCACAAAAAAGAAGCCCTCATACAGCGACGTCGATGGATAAATAAAGGAGTTATGATTTTTTTAAAAGGGGGAGGAAATAACGAAAAGGGAAAAACGAAAAAAAACTTCATCACTAAGGGGTTAATGTGCATTTCGGAACCAGATGAGCATATGTCACAACATTAATTTTCAAATATAGGGAATGTTTCACCAAAGCAGGAACTCTTAGCAGGTATCATGATGAAATAAATGGAGACGTCCTTGATGAACCCTTGATTTTTGCCAAGTATTCATAATTGCTATAGAGAATCTGGTGGAAGACTCCCAAGCAGACGAGTAGAAAATGGTCTCCTCATGTTAATTTTTGGCTTGTACACATTTACATCCTTTAGACAGAGCTTCACACATTCAAACCTGCTTAATATATTGCACAACTGTCTCAGAACATGGTTTTAGACACATATAAATCTCATTTTATTAATAAGATAATCTTTTAAAGCTGCCATCATCCTACATAGTACAGCAGATCCCATAATGAGTTCCAGGACTTTCGGGAAATACAAGCCTCCATCTCTGAATCTTCCTTACTATTTCTATGCCCTTGAGTGCTTAGAAAAAAACATCATATTTTAGAAAAGATGTTCCTTGTGGTCTCCTAACCCGCTGCCGCAAAGATGTCAGATGACTTCATATATTCCAGGTTAGAGGCATTATTTTAATTGTTTGTCCTTCTTCTGTAGCATTGATACAGTTATGTACAAGATTCCGCATGCAAGAGCCCACAGCGGAATCCGACCCTGACAGCACATACCTGTATTTTCGCCTTTTAATCTGTGCTCTCCTCAAGCAAAAATGTTAACTCCTCAACCCACATTAAAGACCTCCTACCCTGCCAACCAGTACCCTGCTTTGCACTGACAAGGGACAAACACCCCAAAACAACCTTTCTGCAGATGAATGACTTTTCCTTCTAGAGAAGACTGGGTTGCCTTATATCCTTACTCATGTTGCCAAAGCCTGTTGAAAGGGCGAACGCTGACTTATAGGAAAATCCCCTTCCAATAGGTGGTGCTGTGGAGTTACTTTTCCATCCACTATTCTCATTTCAATAGTATTCAAAGAGAACTGGATAAACACCACTCTTATGAACTACATAATCACAACTACCTACAATCCAGTGAAATTAAGTATGTGTGATCTACCTAGGTATATGAGATTTGATACATGCAAATTATGTATTACTCATTTGTGGACTCTGTTACAAGTGTCCCCAAGCAGGCCTAGTTGAGTCATAAATTCTGCAGATTTTTAACTGTATCCGGATTGTTCACACATCTCACATTAAAGTACAGCAACTTGATGTGGGATAGATTCCACAAGTGGACAGAAGACATTTGGAGGGAAGTTGAGCCATGCTATCTGAATAAATAAGCGGAAGGCAGCATTACTTCAAGTTAGACTCTTTATACAAGCCTTGTAACAATGACCGGGAATTGAAAGCAAAGCCAGACTCCATGCACAGACAGCTGTTTCAGGGTATTTGCCTTTTATCAGTGTAAAGCAGGATTCTGGCTTTGCTTGAGAGGGGCCTGTGATGGGGGTCAGAAATGCTATCTTTTCTCCTTTGGGAGAGCACCTAGACGGTGAGTGAGGAGACTCAAAAGGCCATTTATGATCCTCTGGGTAATATGCAAATAAGGGAATCTGAATAAGTAAACATAGCTACATGGTATTTGTAAATGCAGTAATTGGATGTGAAAGGACCTCACCACCAAATCTCATAAATGCTTGAATAGGTTCATGTCAGGTGAACATGCAGGCCGCACCATTCGTGGAAACTTTCCAGAATGCCCTTCAAACCAATTCTGGAAAATTTGGTCCCAATGACACAGTGCATTATCCTGCTGGAATGTCCCATCATTGTGGGTGTACATAAAGTCTACGAAGGGCAGCAAATGGTCACCAAGAAATGAAAATTGTTTAGGCAGACCAGTGAACGCAACTCATGCCATGAGAACACACCCCACACCAGTATAGAACCACAAACAGCCTGCACAGTTAACAACTGGGGTCAATGACTTCATAGGGTCTGTGCCACACATGAACCCTACCGACATCCTAAAACAATTGGTACTGTGACTCACTGGACCATGCCAGATATTGCTAGTCTCTAGACTTCAGTTAGTAACATCAGGAGCCGAGATGAGGTACTGTATCCAGTGTAATGGTGTCAAAAAAGGCACTTTTTTGGGAATGGACATTGGTCCAAACTAAAAGATCCCCACCTTTTGTATAACGGAAGTTGATTTTAGGTTGCCCGTGTTTTTCCTATACATATTTTATCAAAATCTCTAGTCTACATTTGGAACAGTTTCACTTTTCCCAAACCTGGTAGCAAAAAGATCTAACAACAAATTGTCTGCTGGTGATACCACTGAGCGTTGAATGATGTCTGATTGCATTCCTGGCCACAATATTTGATTTCAATCTTGGTCTGGAGGTTTGTAGAGAGCAGAAGATAAGATGCCGTCTCTGTTACCTGGGAATTTGCTCATTAATGTTAATGGCCGCGCTGCTGATGACAATTTGTATCTCCAGCGCCAGGATTTAGTTTACCCTTAAGTAGCTGTGATGAGAGCTATGATTATCTCGATAAGGAGTCTCCTCTCATAGACCGTAACACAGAAAAAGGACAGACATAAAAGAGATGAATACAACGGAAAGGGCAGCTCTCCTCGTTAGAGTACACAGAAAGGAGTTTTTAGTCTCCCTGTGAAAATCTGGAGCATCAACTGGCATCAGTTACATCAAGGTTATATCTGGTTAAAGTCAATGTGACCAATTGCTTAATCAACTTTTTATGTTAAACGTATTTACAAGAATATTTGAGGATGCCTTTAATTACATTTTTTTTCTTCATTTTAATAGCATTTTAATCCATATAATCATAAAAGTCCTGAAATCCACTCTACCCCACTGAGTCTTATAACAGACTGCCACTGTTTGTTCTTTATAAATCACTTTTCAGTAGTCCTTTCATTATCACATGCTGCATTACAATGAAATTAACATCTATACATTGCAGTGATTTCCAACCAGGGTGCTGCGGCACCCTGGTGTGTTGCAAGAACCCGCTAAGGGTGCTGCAGCTCCCAGGCTGGCAATCACTTAGCTGACATTAACCCTTTCCAATCCACTGTCTGACGTCTGAACACATTCTGATTGAAGGCCGTACAGCTCCGATTTCGGAAGACGTCCGGCAGGGTATTTTTACTGCATATTAGTGGCCGCTCTGTTATTGGGGGCCTCTCCAGCATGTCCAATACTGCAGTACTGGCTCTAGCCAGCAGATGGCGCCATTGTATAATGGCAAAAGAGGAATTCTCCTAGGAAACCCAGAATCCAAAATTGGTTGGCAAAGGGTTAAATATGTTTTCTAAGAAAGTGCTTTGCGAGATCTGAAATCTCACATCTTCTTTAGAATAGGGTCATATACATGAGCGTTTTTTGTCCCTGCATCACGGTGTGGGAAAAAATTACAGCATGTCGTATCTTTGGGCGTTCCCTCGGAACTCATCGTCCATTGTTTTCAATGGGGCCGAAAAACACATCGCATGGCATCGCGAGTGCGATGCCAGGTTTCCTATTGAAAATAATGGGAAACACTTGACGATCCTCCAGTGTGGCTGAAAGCTACTTTGCAAGATTGCAACCACACCAAAGTGATGGGAGGCATTTTTACAGAAAGACATCTTGCGTCTGCCGATACATTGCATGATATCGGGTCAAGTTTCACAGCCTGATATCGCGTTCGGCCGTGTGGAACTGGCCTTAGGATGAGGTTTTGCTTTTTGTGTTATGTGTTCTTTTTCCTCCAAACAGCGTTATGCATTTGTGCTACAAAGTTCCACTTTTGCTTCATCTCTCCATACAACCTTTTTCTGAAGCATTGTGAAACATATAGGTTGTCTTGGGTAAACTTAAAGGGGTTGTCTCGCGGCAGCAAGTGGGGTTATACACTTCTGTATGGCCATATTAATGCACTTTGTAATATACATCGTGCATTAAATATGAGCCATACAGAAGTTATTCACTTACCCACTCCGTTGCTGGCGTCCCCGTCTCCATGCAGCCGTCTAATTCCGGTGTCTTCTTGCTTCTTTAGACGCGCTTGCGCAGTCCGGTCTTCTGCTGTGTGCTCGCGCCGGAGAGCTGGTCTGCGCGTCGTCATCGTAGCTCCGCCCCGTCACGTGGTGCCGATCAGCCAATTAGGTGGCTGTAATCGGCAGTGGAACGCAAGACATCCACGGTGCACCATGGGAGAAGACCCGCGGTGCACCATGGGAGAAAACCGCGGTGCATCCCTGGGAAAGGACCGGCGGCCATCTTTAAAGAAGAACTTTTATAAGTTCATGAAACGCTGGAATGGTGAGTATAAAGCATCTTTAAAAACGCTTTAAACGTGTAAATTGTAATGTTTGCTTTAGAAGGGGGACTGGGCAAAAAAAAATGTTTCACTTTTGCCTCGGGACAACCCCTTTAAGATGGGCCAAAAAGTTTGGGATTTTTCTATACAGCAGAAGCTTTTACTCAATGTGCTCAATAAAAGTTATGCATGATACAAATGTTTGTGTGTTTTTTAGTTTAGTTAGATTGTGTTTGTCTATAATTGTGACTCGGATAGCAGTTGGACAACATTTTATTAGTAATCAATGCAAAAATTCAGATGATTCAAAAGAGTTCACTTACTTTTTATTGCAACTGATACATTCCCTCTAAGGCCTCCTGCACACGACAGGGTCGGATCCAGCATGCAGGATCCCGCAGCAGGATCCGACCCTGTGCCCGGCCGGTGACCCCTCTCACCTGTCCAGATTCTTCTTTTTCTGTACTGGGAGAGCACCGGTTCACGTGCGCAGTACAGATAAAGCTGCGCCGTTGCTGAGCAATGACGCAGATCCTGTAACCCTTCTGCAATGCTTACAGTGGAAGGGCCGCGAGACGGATGGCTTCTATTGACTTCAATGCAAACCGTGCGGAAAACCCTACAAAATGAAGCATGCTGCAATTTTTTTGCAACGAGTGGAGATTTCCACTTGTGTGCAGGAAGCAGCGGCTCTCCATGAGGGCTATGGGGGGGTATTTGCTATTGAATCTGGGGGCAAGCGCCGGCCCCAGATTCTGCACATCAAATCCGCCCGTGTGCAGTAGCTCTAAGTCAGGAGCCATAATGCCGTTCTTCCACTATTTCCAAATGGTGTATGGGGATTGGTGGCACCCACAAGTACGTTTGTCATTCCGGCAAACGCAGTCGCATGAGCCCGGCCTTTTTGTACATATGCAGTATATCTCTGGTACATATTAGCAAGTGGTGCACACTTTATCATGTATTACGTAAAATGTATCCAACAGATATTCTATACATAGAAACTCTTGCATCAATACCACATGTCACCAGTTAAAAGAAAGCGCCGCGCATTCTCTACTCTTTTTCCTTTTCTTATCTAGTGTATCGCCACATTATTTACACATCATAATGGAGAAAAAAATACTCCTCCCCTATTCTATCACTTTTTCTTCTTCCTAAAAAGCCTTTTATCTGTTCAAAGTTTAGTCATTAAAGCTATAGTGCTCTTGTATAAACTTTTCCACCTCCTCTTTTGAGCCGATAGAGACAAAAGGTCCATCCTTCTTAGCTGGTTTTAACGCGACAGGATACTGACATGTAAACCTAAAATATTTATGGACTAAATAAAACATATATGGAAAAGCTCATTTTTGTGTCTGTGTTCTGTTCTCAATTGTTTTGTTTAATTTTGCCCTGGAAAAGCTCGCCCATAATATCCGTTAAAGAAGTAAGTAACTCCTCAATTCGTTAATGAACCGTAAAAAAACTGGTTCTACTGAAGATCCTTTTGGAAATGGTAGTACTGGTTAGTAAGGGCAGCACTAAACATCAGGGTGAGGGGTCCACTTGACTGGCAGCATCTTTCTCCAAACTCCATCTTTATCTTTCGTTAATAGACACACCGAACCTTCTCAAACCTTTGACTCCAGTTCAGGGTTGTTCCACCCACATTTTCTTAGTACTAGTAACTCCTTCATAACTGCCTTAGCCAAGGCTGCATTATCAAATGATGGATTAATTGAATGCTGATTCTTACAATTGAAATATATGGATAGATTCCCCTCTTTAAGGGTTTATAGACTATAATTATTCTACTTATTTCTTGGTCAGTTGACTCTGTACTCTTGCTGCATTGTGAACTACATAGCATTGTGGAAAATAATAATGGATAAATCTAGTTCAAAACTTTTTATTTTCCCTTTCAAGGGGTCTGCAAAAATATTTTACTCCCTACTCAAAGGGTAGTGGATAAGTATGCTCACTGAGATTATACTATTGTGATCCCCACCAATCACAAAAATGGGGGTCCCGAATGCCCCCGAACTAATCACTTCATTAACTTCAATGCTGGATATAGCTGAGAACTTCTACTAGGCTATCTCTAACAGTCCCATAAAAATTAATGGAGCAGTAACGTAGTACAGCTAGGGCAGTCTGAGCGGTGATGTGGCCACTTACCCTTGCAATTAGAATTGTATAATCTAGTTCCTTTTTAGGACCTAAAGAATGTTTGTGCCAAATTTAAACGCTTGTACGACACCGGGAAGTTACATAACATAGGGGGTCACTTACTTTTGCAGTTAGGATTGAATAATCAAGTTGTGGCCCTTTTACTTTTCCTATTTACGACCTAAAGGATACTTGTGCCAAAGTTCACGCTTGTACGACATCGGGAAGTAAGAAAAATAAATTAGGTACGTTACATAGGGGTGCATTTACCTTTGCACTTAGCATTGAATAATTAAGTTGTGACCCCTTTACTTTTCCCATGTAGGACCTAAAGAATTCTCATGTCACATTTCACGCTTGTACGATACCGGGAAGTTACATAACATAATAACATAGGAGGTCACTTACTTTTGCAGTTAGCATTGAATAATCAAGTTTTGACCCCTATACTTTTCCTATTTATGACCAATAGAATACTTGTGCCAAATTTCACACTTGTGCGCCTTACGACAAGCTACATAACATATGGGGTTCACTTACTTTTGCATGCAGCATTGAATAATAAGGTTCTGACCCCTTTACTTTTCCTATTTTGGAACCAAAGAATACCCGTGTCAAATTTCACACTTTTATGACAGCGGGAAGCTACATAAAGTAGGGAGTCACTTACTTTTGCACTTAGCATTAAAGGGGTTGTCTCGCGAAAGCAAGTGGGGTTAAGTACTTCTGTATGGCCATATTAATGCACTTTGTAATATACATCGTGCATTAAATATGAGCCATACAGAAGTTATTCACTTACCTTCTCCCGATTAGACGCGCTTGCGCAGAAGGGTCTTCTCCCATCTGTTCGAGCCAATCAGGAGGCTGGAATCGGCACATGTGACGGGGGCGGAGCTACGAGATGACGCGTAGAAGGGGGCGGAGCCAGAATGCCGCTCGTGCCGGACCGAACAGATGAGAGAAGACCCTTCTGCGCAAGCGCGTCTAATCGGGAGATTAGACGCTGAAATTACACGGCACCATGGAGACGGGGACGCCAGCAACGGAGCAGGTAAGTGAATAACTTCTGTATTGCTCATATTTAATGCACGATGTATATTACAAAGTGCATTAATATGGCCATACAGAAGTACTTAACCCCACTTGCTTTCGCGAGACAACCCCTTTAAATAATCAAGCTGTAACTCCTTTAGTTTTCCTATTTAGGACCTAAAGTATGATTGCACCAAATTTAACGATTGTATGAAACCGGGAAGTTGCATAACATAGGGAGTACTTGCTTTTGCACTTAGCATTGAATAATCAAGTTGTGACCCCTTTACTTTTCTTATATAGGACCCAAAGAATGCTCCTGCCAAATGTCGTTTGTACAACATTGGGAAGTTAGAGAATTACATTAGGTACATTACATAGGGTTGCCAATACTTTTGCACTTAGCATTGAATAATTGAGTTGTGACCCTTTTACTTTTCTTTTTTAGGATTAAAGAATTTTCATGACGAAGTTCAAGTTTATACGACACCGGGAAGTTGGAGAAATAGTGGGAAGTCAGTGAGTGAATGAATGAATGAATGAGTAGTCGCGTTCAATCAAGTCTCAATGGATTTTATTAAGAAACTAAAGAACAAACAGCATTGATTGTGACTGGTTACATCACCTCCTATTGGACACTTGTGGTATAATGTCCGAAAGGTATCATATTCCACAACGGCCAAGAGGTGAAGACTCAGTCTAAGTTGAAGGTCTCTCTACCGGGAATGTGATCTTCTCATCTCCAATGTAGGTCCTCCTCCAGTGAATTGGCTGTTGGGCGATCTCCTTCTAGCTGTTGGGTGATCTCCTTCTGGCTTTTGGGTGATTTGGTTGTTGGGCGACCTCCTTCTAGCTTTTGGGTGATCACCTTCTGGCTATTGGGCGATCTCCTTCTGGCTGTTGGGCGATCTTCCTTTGAATTAGCTGCTCTGCAATGTTCTTCTGGCTCCTTCTCTGCTGTTTGAACTGCTCTTCACTGTGTCATGGAATATATTGGTTAGTTTTCCATTATGATGTCACAATTCCTTTTTGACATCATCATTTCAATGCATTGTTACAAAGTTAGTGTAGAATGCGTGTGGGCTAAAAAGGGGAGGAGCTTACTGGCTTACATCAAACAATGTCAGAGTTCTCGTGCAGCCTGTTTATACAGGCAGATGCATCGTTGGCTCGTTTAAATGAGGAATCGTTCAGTCGTTCACATTCGCTATACAGGTGACTGAGAACGACTGAATGATTGATATTTAAACTGAACGATTAATGAACGAGTCAATGATGATTTTTATGCCTGCATAAAATGAATGATGAATGAAAATAAATGATCGCCGTTTAGACATTGACTGCGTTTTTCACTCATTTGGATGATTGTTCCGTGTAAAAAGGGCCTTAAGTGGTAGAGGCCAGAAGAGTTAGCAGCATCACCTGACATTAATATTAGCCTCATGCCAAATTTCAAGTTAGAGACTTAGATTAGGTACATTACATAGGGGTGCACTTACTTTTGCACTTGGCGTCACAAATTGATTATTTAATGCTAAGTGCAAAAGTAACTGACCCGCCCACCCCCTATGTTTTGTAACTTACCAGTGTAGTACAAGCGTTTAAATTTGGCACAAGCATTCTTTAGGTCCTTAAAAGGAACTTGATTATACAATTCTAAGGTCAAGGGTAAGTGATCCCCTATGTCATATAACTTCCTGGTGTCGTATAAGTGTTAAATTTGACACGAACATTCTTTAGGTCCTACATAGGAAAAGTAAGGGGGTCACAAATTGAATATTCAATGCTCTTTACTTTTCCTATGTGGTACTTAAAGAATGCTTCTGTCAAATTTCATGCTTGTATGGCACCAGGAAATTATATAACATCGGGGGTCACTTACTCTTGCAATTAGAATTGTATAATCTAGTTCCTTTTTTAGGACCTAAAGAATGTTTGTCCTAAATTTAAACGCTTGTACGACACCGGGAAGTTACATAACATAATAACATAGGGGGTCACTTACTTTTGCAGTTAGCATTGAATAATCAAGTTTTGACCCCTTTACTTTTCCTATTTATGACCAATAGAATACTTGTGCCAAATTTCACGCTTGTGCGCCTTACGACAAGCTACATAACATATGGGGTGCACTTACTTTTGCATGCAGCATTGAATAATAAAGTTCTGACCCCTTTACTTTTCCTATTTTGGAACCAAAGAATACCCGTGTCAAATTTCACACTTTTATGACAGCGGGAAGCTACATAACGTAGGGAGTCACTTACTTTTGCATTTAGCATTAAATAATCAAGCTGTAACTCCTTTAGTTTTCCTATTTAGGACCTAAAGTATTATTGTGTCAAATTTAACGCTTGTTTGAAACCGGGAAGTTGCATAACATAGGGGGTACTTGCTTTTGCACTTAGCATTGAATAATCAAGTTGTGACCCCTTTACTTTTCTTATATAGGACCCAAAGAATGCTCCTGCCAAATGTCAAGTTTGTAGAACATCTGGAAGTTAGAGAATTACATTAGGTACATTACATAGGGTTGCCAATACTTTTGCACTTAGCATTGAATAATTGAGTTGTGACCCTTTTACTTTTCTTTTTTAGGATTAAAGAATTTTCATGCCGAATTTCAAGTTTATACGACACCGGGAAGTTGGAGAAATAGTGGCGAGACAGTGAGTGAATGAATGAATGAGTGAGTCGCGTTCAATCAAGTCTCAATGGATTTTATTAAGAAACTAAAGAACAAACAGCATTGATTGTAACTGGTTACATCACCTCCTATTGGACACTTGTGGTATAATGTCCGAAAGGTATCATATTCCACAACGGCCAAGAGGTGAAGACTCAGTCTAAGTTGAAGGTCTCTCTACCGGGAATGTGATCTTCTCATCTCCAATGTAGGTCCTCCTCCAGTGAATTGGCTGTTGGGCGATCTCCTTCTAGCTGTTGGGCGATCTCCTTCTAGCTGTTGGGTGATCTCTTTCTGGCTTTTGGGTGATCTCCTTCTGGTTGTTGGGCGACCTCCTTCTGGCTTTTGGGTGATCACCTTCTGGCTATTGGGCGATCTCCTTCTGGCTGTTGGGCGATCTTCCTTTGAATTAGCTGCTCTGCAATGTTCCTATGGCTCCTTCTCTGCTGTTTGAACTGCTCTTCACTGTGTCATGGAATATATTGGTTAGTATTCCATTATGATGTCACAATTCCCTTGTGACATCATCATTTCAATGCATTGTTACAAAGTTAGTGTAGAATGCGTGTGGGCTAAAAAGGGGAGGAGCTTACTGGCTTACATCAAACAATGTCAGAGTTCTCGTGCAGCCTGTTTATACAGGCAGATGCATCGTTGACTCGTTTAAATGAGGAATCGTTCAGTCGTTCACATTCCCTATACAGGTGACTGAGAACGACTGAATGATTGATATTTAAACTGAACGATTAATGAACGAGTCAATGATGATTTTTATGCCTGCATAAAATGAATGATGAATGAAAATAAATGATCGCCGTTTAGACATTGACTGCGTTTTTCACTCATTTGGATGATTGTTCCGTGTAAAAAGGGCCTTAAGTGGTAAAGGCCAGAAGAGTTAGCAGCATCACCTGACATTAATATTAGCCTCATGCCAAATTTCAAGTTAGAGACTTAGATTAGGTACATTACATAGGGATGCACTTACTTTTGCACTTGGCGTCACAAATTGATTATTTAATGCTAAGTGCAAAGGTAAGTGAGCCCCCCCACCCTCTATGTTTTGTAACTTACCAGTATAGTACAAGCGTTTAAATTTGGCACAAGCATTCTTTAGGTCCTTAAAAGAAACTTGATTATACAATTCTAAGGTCAAGGGTAAGTGATCCCCTATGTCATATAACTTCCTGGTGTCGTATAAGTGTTAAATTTGACACGAACATTCTTTAGGTCCTACATAGGAAAAGTAAAGAGGTCACAAATTGAATATTCAATGCTCTTTACTTTTCCTATGTGGGACTTAAAGAATGCTTCTGTCAAATTTCATGCTTGTACGGCACCAGGAAATTATATAACATCGGGGGTCACTAACCCTTGCAATTAGAATTGTATAATCTAGTTCCTTTTTAGGACCTAAAGAATGTTTGTGCCAAATTTAAACGCTTGTACGACACCGGGAAGTTACATAACATAATAACATAGGGGGTCACTTACTTTTGCAGTTAGCATTGAATAATCAAGTTTTGACCCCTTTACTTTTCCTATTTATGACCAATAGAATACTTGTGCCAAATTTCACGCTTGTGCGCCTTACGACAAGCTACATAACATATGGGGTGCACTTACTTTTGCATGCAGCATTGAATAATAAAGTTCTGACCCCTTTACTTTTCCTATTTTGGAACCAAAGAATACCCATGTCAAATTTCACACTTTTATGACAGCGGGAAGCTACATAACGTAGGGAGTCACTTACTTTTGCATTTAGCATTAAATAATCAAGCTGTAACTCCTTTAGTTTTCCTATTTAGGACCTAAAGTATGATTGTGTCAAATGTAACGCTTGTTTGAAACCGGGAAGTTGCATAACATAGGGGGTACTTGCTTTTGCACTTAGCATTGAATAATCAAGTTGTGACCCCTTTACTTTTCTTATATAGGACCCAAAGAATGCTCCTGCCAAATGTCAAGTTTGTACAACATCGGTAAGTTAGAGAATTACATTAGGTACATTACATAGGGTTGCCAATACTTTTGCACTTCGCATTGAATAATTGAGTTGTGACCCTTTTACTTTTCTTTTTTAGGATTAAAGAATTTTCATGCCGAATTTCAAGTTTATACGACACCGGGAAGTTGGAGAAATAGTGGCGAGACAGTGAGTGAATGAATGAATGAGTGAGTCGCGTTCAATCAAGTCTCAATGGATTTTATTAAGAAACTAAAGAACAAACAGCATTGATTGTAACTGGTTACATCACCTCCTATTGGACACTTGTGGTATAATGTCCGAAAGGTATCATATTCCACAACGGCCAAGAGGTGAAGACTCAGTCTAAGTTGAAGGTCTCTCTACCGGGAATGTGATCTTCTCATCTCCAATGTAGGTCCTCCTCCAGTGAATTGGCTGTTGGGCGATCTCCTTCTAGCTGTTGGGCGATCTCCTTCTAGCTGTTGGGTGATCTCTTTCTGGCTTTTGGGTGATCTCCTTCTGGTTGTTGGGCGACCTCCTTCTGGCTTTTGGGTGATCACCTTCTGGCTAATGGGCGATCTCCTTCTGGCTGTTGGGCGATCTTCCTTTGAATTAGCTGCTCTGCAATGTTCCTATGGCTCCTTCTCTGCTGTTTGAACTGCTCTTCACTGTGTCATGGAATATATTGGTTAGCATTCCATTATGATGTCACAATTCCCTTGTGACATCATCATTTCAATGCATTGTTACAAAGTTAGTGTAGAATGCGTGTGGGCTAAAAAGGGGAGGAGCTTACTGGCTTACATCAAACAATGTCAGAGTTCTCGTGCAGCCTGTTTATACAGGCAGATGCATCGTTTGCCCGTTTAAATGAGGAATCGTTCAATCGTTCACATTCGCTATACAGGTGACTGAGAACGACTGAATGATTGATATTTAAACTGAACGATTAATGAACGAGTCAATGATGATTTTTATGCCTGCATAAAATGAATGATGAATGAAAATAAATGATCGCCGTTTAGACATTGACTGCGTTTTTCATTTATTTGGATGATTGTTCCGTGTAAAAAGGGCCTTAAGTGGTAAAGGCCAGAAGAGTTAGCAGCATCACCTGACATTAATATTAGCCTCATGCCAAATTTCAAGTTAGAGACTTAGATTAGGTACGTTACATAGGGGTGCACTTACTTTTGCACTTGGCGTCACAAATTGATTATTTAATGCTAAGTGCAAAAGTAAGTGAGCCCCCCCCACCCTCTATGTTTTGTAACTTACCAGTATAGTACAAGCGTTTAAATTTGGCACAAGCATTCTTTAGGTCCTTAAAAGGAACTTGATTATACAATTCTAAGGTCAAGGGTAAGTGATCCCCTATATCATATAACTTCCTGGTGTCGTATAAGTGTTAAATTTGACACGAACATTCTTTAGGTCCTACATAGGAAAAGTAAAGGGGTCACAAATTGAATATTCAATGCTCTTTACTTTTCCTATGTGGGACTTAAAGAATGCTTCTGTCAAATTTCATGCTTGTACGGCACTAGGAAATTATATAACATCGGGGGTCACTTACCCTTGCAATTAGAATTGTATAATCTAGTTCCTTTTTAGGACCTAAAGAATGTTTGTCCTAAATTTAAACGCTTGTACGACACCGGGAAGTTACATAACATAATAACATAGGGGGTCACTTACTTTTGCAGTTAGCATTGAATAATCAAGTTTTGACCCCTTTACTTTTCCTATTTATGACCAATAGAATACTTGTGCCAAATTTCACGCTTGTGCGCCTTACGACAAGCTACATAACATATGGGGTGCACTTACTTTTGCATGCAGCATTGAATAATAAAGTTCTGACCCCTTTACTTTTCCTATTTTGGAACCAAAGAATACCCGTGTCAAATTTCACACTTTTATGACAACAGGAAGCTACATAACGTAGGGAGTCACTTACTTTTGCATTTAGCATTAAATAATCAAGCTGTAACTCCTTTAGTTTTCCTATTTAGGACCTAAAGTATGATTGTGTCAAATTTAACGCTTGTTTGAAACCGGGAAGTTGCATAACATAGGGGGTACTTGCTTTTGCACTTAGCATTGAATAATCAAGTTGTGACCCCTTTACTTTTCTTATATAGGACCCAAAGAATGCTCCTGCCAAATGTCAAGTTTGTACAACATCTGGAAGTTAGAGAATTACATTAGGTACATTACATAGGGTTGCCAATACTTTTGCACTTAGCATTGAATAATTGAGTTGTGACCCTTTTACTTTTCTTTTTTAGGATTAAAGAATTTTCATGCCGAATTTCAAGTTTATACGACACCGGGAAGTTGGAGAAATAGTGGCGAGACAGTGAGTGAATGAATGAATGAGTGAGTCGCGTTCAATCAAGTCTCAATGGATTTTATTAAGAAACTAAAGAACAAACAGCATTGATTGTAACTGGTTACATCACCTCCTATTGGACACTTGTGGTATAATGTCCGAAAGGTATCATATTCCACAACGGCCAAGAGGTGAAGACTCAGTCTAAGTTGAAGGTCTCTCTACCGGGAATGTGATCTTCTCATCTCCAATGTAGGTCCTCCTCCAGTGAATTGGCTGTTGGGCGATCTCCTTCTAGCTGTTGGGCGATCTCCTTCTAGCTGTTGGGTGATCTCTTTCTGGCTTTTGGGTGATCTCCTTCTGGTTGTTGGGCGACCTCCTTCTGGCTTTTGGGTGATCACCTTCTGGCTATTGGGCGATCTCCTTCTGGCTGTTGGGCGATCTTCCTTTGAATTAGCTGCTCTGCAATGTTCCTATGGCTCCTTCTCTGCTGTTTGAACTGCTCTTCACTGTGTCATGGAATATATTGGTTAGCATTCCATTATGATGTCACAATTCCCTTGTGACATCATCATTTCTCGCTCGTGTCATTGGGGTACACAGCAAAGACCGTGGGATATAGCTTCTGCCACTAGGAGGCGACACTAAGCACAAAAAGTTAGCCCCGCCCTCTGGCTATATCCCTCCTGCTGACAGCAGGCTAATTAGTTTTTAGCTTAGTGTCTCGTAGGAGGACGGTCGTGCCCGTTAGGGCTGCTTTAAGGGCCAGGGTTAGATGGAGAGGCAGGACGCTCCCCATCAAACCCGAACGGAGAGGAGGGCGAACAACCTCGGGTTTGTCCAGGTTGCTTCTTGCCCGGCCCGCCTCAGAAGGAAAGGTGGCACATCCGGGTCGTATATATCCGCATGTGGCCCGCCAGCGTGAGCCCCCCTATGTTTGGTGCAGAGGTCCGCATCCCCTTCCCATGGGCAGGCGATGTTACAGGGGTAGGCTGCTGGAACTGGGGAGCCGCCTTATCTTCCAGCAAGAACGCAGGAGGTAAGTATGCGCTGGCGACCCCCCTCCCCTCCCCTCCCCTCCCCTCTCCTCTCCCCTCCCTGGCTCTCCCAGTATGTCGCTTTTGCATGCGTACCTTGTGGGCTGCAGCGAGGCGCAGGGATAGGCGCAGGCGGACAGGCTCCTTTTCGCGGGGGTTGTATCCGCTATGTATGGCTGCGGATATTCAGGGCACTGGTTTCAGGCACAAGCCGGCGGGGGGGCGTGGCCTCGTAGGCATGGCACCTCAGGCGGCGGCAGCAACAACTTCAGGATGCCCTGGTCTTCCGGCTCCCTGCATGGGCTCCCGGCAGGAGTTCCTGCGAGGCAGCCCCGGGCGAGGCAATGCCGGGAGCGGAGGGGGCGTGGCCACGCCCACATGACGTGTGGGGGCGTGGTTTCACGGTGATTCCTCCGTGGGGGCGTGGCCACGCCCATGTGACGCTGGGGGCGTGGCCTCGTGGCGTGGGTGCGGCAGAATGCTGCCTTCATTGACTCCATGTAGGGGGCGTGGCCTTATCGGCAATGCACGCCGCCCTGCCCCTCCCCCTTCCTCCCTCAGCACAGGTGAAGGGGGATGACATCAAAGAAGCAGCCTATTGGGGACAGCGCGCGCCAGGACTTAAAAACCTCCCTGCTGCTCCACTCCTTGCTGCCTTTTCTGCTCAGCTTATACGCTGCACAGCTCAAGCTTCAGGAAAGAAAGCCCTTCAGCACCTGCAGTCTCCCAACCCAGCGGCTCCCCGGACCTCTTCGGACCTCGGCAAGGACCTGGGTAAGCTCTGCCTGGCGGCTAGCTCCCCTCTTTCGCTGCGTATCCCTCCTGCTGGCGGTTGGCATAGCAGAGGATAGCTCGCAGTTTTCTTTGCCCGGTGAAACCCCAGCACCATGTCTGACCCCAGAGCCCTGGAAGCTGGACCAGGGACAGCAAGAGTAACGCACTTTGCTTGCTCACGCTGTAACCTAAAGTTCGCATGCGGACAGGCTGAGCCCTTTTGTAGAGATTGTTCCCCTGCGAAACAGGCGGCTGGGCAGGGCATCCCCCCCGCAGTTCAGCCCCCAGCTGTGGCCGAGCCGGAATGGGCCCGCTCCTTGTCAATGGCGGTGTCTGACCTCACTCGGGCATCTGGCGCAATTTTGGAAAGGTTAGCGCAGGACGCCTCCGGTTCATGTGAGGAGTGTGGCCGTAGACGTAAACGGGTCAGGCCTTCGGACTCACGGCGGCCCTCCCGATCACCATCCTCCTCGTCGCTTTTGCGCTCTTCTGGCACTAGGTCGCGGCGCTCGTCGGCAGAAGAGGATGTTTCGGACGAGGAATGGTCTGAATCTTCCTCAGACTCTGTTGTGGAGGAGGATCAGGTCCCAAAATTTTCTGCGATGGTGGAGAGCTTAGTGGTTGCGGTGCGTGACACTTTTCAGCTCACTGAACAGGAACCATAGGCATCTGGAATATCGTTTTCTTTCAGGCAGCCTAGACGCTCTCCAAAAACCTTTCCTCCTCATGAGGACTTTGACAAGGTCCTATCTAAGGAGTGGAAGGCACCGAATAAGCGTTTTTCCAAGATAGGTTACTTGGACGGGAAATATCCCTTCCCGCAGGACTTAGTGGAGAAGTGGTCGGTCCCACCGCTAGTGGATCCACCCATTTCGCGCCTGGCTAAGCACACGGTGCTACCCACGGCAGAGTCCTCCTCCCTCAGGGATCCCAAGGATCGAGGAGTCGAGGCCTTAGCAAAGACCGTTTTTGAGGCGGCAGGGTCAGCTCTTAGGCCTGTGTTTGCCTCGTCCTGGGTCAGTAAGGCTGTTACTGACTGGGCAAAGCGGTTACGAGAAGGAATCCTCGAAGGGGCAGCGTCCGAGGATCTGGTGGGCATTACACACCAGATTGAACAAGCGGGCATGTTTCTCTGTGAGGCCTCTATGGATACAGCCAGGCTGGCGGCCCGAGCCTCCGCGGCATCGGTGGCGACTCGCCGGACCCTATGGTTAAAATCGTGGGATGCGGACGCTTCCTCCAAGGGGTCGTTAATCAGTATGCCCTTTGTAGGATCTCGTCTGTTCGGCACCAAGCTAGACGAGCTAATCTCAGAGGCTACGGGGGGAAAGAGCTCGCTTTTGCCGCAGAACCGTCCAAAACGGTCATCTCCGCAGCACAGACGTTTTCGTTCCTATCGCCGGACGAGTCCTCGTAGGGTGGAGAGGAAGGGTCTACAGGAGCGGGAACAAAGGAAGGTTCCTTCCTTTAAACCAAAGTCCTCTTGGCGGGGGCCCCAGCCCGCAAAGGGTACCAAAAGCAAGCCCTCCGCATGAGGGACTGCCCCCACCTGTTTCGGACAAGGTGGGGGGACGGCTTCTCCAATTCAGCCAGGTCTGGTCGTCTCAGATCTCAGACACTTGGGTACAGGAAGTCGTGTCCAAGGGCTATGCGATAGAGTTCCTTTCACAACCGCACGACCGCTTCTTTCGGTCCAGAACCCCGGGGGACCCATGGAAGGCAGCAGCTTTTCTCGGAGCGGTCCGCTCTCTCTATTTACAGGGGGTGGTGGTGCGAGTGCCCCCCGAACAATACTTCACGGGGTTCTACTCAAATCTTTTTGTGGTCCCCAAAAAGGACGGCTCCGTCCGTCCGGTTCTGGACCTAAAGAAGCTGAACAGGTTCGTAGCGGTCCGTCATTTCCGCATGGAGTCGGTACGAGCGGTCATCGCATCCTTGGAGGCAGGGGAATTCCTGTCTTCGATAGACATCCAGGATGCATATTTACATATCCCCATTTGTCAGGCGCACCAGCGCTTCCTCCGGTTCGCAGTACAGGAAGAGCACTTCCAATTTGCGGCATTGCCATTCGGGCTGGCGACAGCTCCCAGGGTGTTTACAAGAGTCTTAGCGGCAGTGATGGCAATCTTGCATTCCAGGGGGGTTGTTGCCATGCCGTATCTAGACGACATTCTGGTGAAAGCCCCGACCCAGCGGGACAACCTGGAGAGCCTGCAGATTGCCCTGGACACGCTTACCAGGTTCGGTTGGCTGATCAATTTCAAGAAATCGTCTCTTGTGCCAGCTCAACGCATGCAGTACCTGGGGATGTGCTTCGACACGGCACGAGGTCGAGTGATTCTCCCGGAAGCAAAATGTCAGCTGCTTCAGAGGCAGGTGCGGTCCCTTCTATCGCAGCGACCGGTGGCGATCCACCATGCGATGAGGGTTTTGGGACTGATGGTATCGTCTTTCGAGGCGATTCCATTTTCCCAGTTCCACTCCCGCCCCCTGCAGTGGGCGATACTGTCAAGGTGGGACAGGTTAGCACGATCCCTCGAGCGGAAGATAAGGATTCCGCCAGGTGTTCAGCAGTCGCTCCAGTGGTGGTTGGACTCGCCACGTATCCAGCAGGGCAGGTCGTTCCTGCCCCTGCAGTGGCAGGTGCTGGCTACAGATGCCAGCATGACAGGCTGGGGGTGCACGCTGGGGGATCTGGTAGCACAGGGAACCTGGTCCACGCAGGAGTCCTGTCTCCAGATAAACGTCCTGGAGCTGCGAGCAATACTCCGGGCCTTGCAGCATTTCGTGCACCGGCTGGAGGGAACTCCAGTGCGAATCCAGTCAGACAATGCGACCGCGGTGGCTTACATAAACCATCAAGGCGGGACCCGCAGCAGGGGAGCCATGAAAGAAGTAGAGGGAATTCTGTCATGGGCCGAGAAACATCTTCCAGCGATATCGGCAGTCTTCATTCCCGGGGTCGAAAATTGGGCGGCCGACTTCCTCAGCAGGGAGGAGGTCGACCCAGGAGAATGGGGGCTACATCCCGAGGTATTTCAGGAAGTATGCCTAAGATGGGGTCAGCCAGATGTGGACCTGATGGCGTCTCGCTTCAATCAGAAGCTTCCAGCCTATCTGGCCAGGTCAAGGGACCCCAGAGCTCTAGCAGCAGATGCGCTAACGGCTCAATGGACGGGGTTTCATTACCCCTATGTCTTCCCACCAATTCCTCTCATTCCACGGTTGCTCAGGAGAATCAGGAAGGAAGGGCTACCTGTGATTCTCATAGCCCCAGATTGGCCGCGAAGAACGTGGTACGCGGAGCTCATGGACATGGTAGCAGACGCGCCCTGGCGATTACCCCTGCGAAAGGATCTTCTCTCTCAGGGTCTCCTCTACCACCAGAATTTAGCTACACTGCGTTTGACGGCGTGGCAGTTGAGACCGCGGTACTGAGAGCAAGGGGCTTCTCAGACCCAGTTATCCAGACTATGATTAAGGCTAGGAAGCCGTCGTCATTGAAGGTATATCACCGGGTGTGGAGAACATTCTTTCGCTGGTGCGAGCAGAAAGGGGCGCACCCGATGCATTTTTCGTTGGCCCGTCTCCTGTCGTTTCTCCAAGACGGGTTGGGCTTGGGCCTGAGCCTCAGCTCCCTTAAGGGACAGGTTTCGGCTTTGTCAGTTTTGTTTCAGCGACCTTTGGCTTCAAGGTCGGCGGTGCGCACCTTTTTACAGGGAGTTCCTCATACGGCACCCCCTTTCCGGTCTCCGGTGCCACCTTGGGACCTTAACCTGGTTCTGGATGCCTTGCAGGCCCATCCGTTTGAACCATTAGCGGAGGTACCGTGGCGCTTGCTATCCTGGAAGGTCGCTTTCCTTGTGGCAGTTACCTCCCTTCGTAGGGTTTCGGAGATTGCGGCACTATCGGCAAAGCCACCCTTTACGGTTTTTCACCAGGATAAAGGGGTTGTCCCGCGGCAGCAAGTGGGTCTATACACTTCTGTATGGCCATAATAATGCACTTTGTAATATACATTGTGCATTAATTATGAGCCATACAGAAGTTATAAAAAGTTTTTTACTTACCTGCTCCGTTGCTGGCGTCCTCGTCTCCATGGAGCCGACTAATTTTCGCCCTCCGATGGCCAAATTAGCCGCGCTTGCGCAGTCCGGGTCTTCTGCAGTCTTCTATGGAGCCGCTCGTGCAGAATGCAGGCTCCGTGTAGCTCCGCCCCGTCACGTGCCGATTCCAGCCAATCAGGAGGCTGGAATCGGCAATGGACCGCACAGAAGAGCTGCGGTCCACGGAGACAGAGGATCCCGGCGGCCATCTTCAGCGGTAAGTATTGAAGTCACCGGAGCGCGGGGATTAAGGTAAGCGCTCCGGTAAGCTTTCTTTACCTCCCTGCATCGGGGTTGTCTCGCGCCGACCGGGTGGGGGGTTGAAAAAAAAAAAAACCCGTTTCGGCGCGGGACAACCCCTTAAGGTGGTGTTGCGACCGGTGCAATCTTTTCTCCCAAAGGTGGTGTCTACCTTTCACATTAATGAGGACATTGTACTGCCATCATTTTGTCCAAAGGCGGTTCACCCTAGGGAACGGGCTCTGCACACCTTAGACCTAGTCCGCGCTCTAAGGACATATTTGGACCAGACAGCGTCCTTCCGGCGCTCGGATTCCCTGTTCGTGATACCGGATGGTCCGAGACGGGGCCTTGCGGCATCAAAGGTGACTATTGCTCGCTGGATCCGTTCAGCAGTGGTGGAAGCCTACCGGGCCAGGGCTGAGGCACCGCCATTCCAGGTGACGGCACATTCCGCCACAGCAGTGGGGGCGTCATGGGCGGTAAATCACGGTGCCTCAGTATCACAGGTGTGTAAGGCAGCTACCTGGGCATCCCTGCACACCTTTTCTAAGTTTTATCAGTTACATACGTTTGCGTCAGCCGACGCTTCGCTGGGTCGAAAGGTTTTACAGACGGCTGTAAACTGACCGCATGCGCTTATGATATATTTGTACCCACCCTTGGGGACGGCTGTGGGACGTCCCACGGTCTTTGCTGTGTACCCCAATGACACGAGCGACAAAAGAGGATTTTTTACTCACCGTAAAATCTCTTTCTCGTCTCGTCATTGGGGGACACAGCACCCGCCCCTCTTTCTTTATATGACACAGTGGTGGTCCTGGACGGACTCCGGATTCTGTAAGTCGCACATGGTGCTGCGTGTTTTTCATTACAGTTAAATTTTTTGTTGATGTGTCATATGACTAACTATTGTTGTCTCTCTGTTCCTGCATGGCTATTCCAACTGCTGGCATGACAAACTAATTAGCCTGCTGTCGGCAGGAGGGATATAGCCAGAGGGCGGGGCTAACTTTTTGTGCTTAGTGTCGCCTCCTAGTGGCAGAAGCTATATCCCACGGTCTTTGCTGTGTCCCCCAATGACGAGACGAGAAAGAGATTTTACGGTGAGTAAAAAATCCTACTTTCAATGCATTGTTACAAAGTTAGTGTAGAATGCGTGTGGGCTAAAAAGGGGAGGAGCTTACTGGCTTACATCAAACAATGTCAGAGTTCTCGTGCAGCCTGTTTATACAGGCAGATGCATCGTTTGCCCGTTTAAATGAGGAATCGTTCAATCGTTCACATTCGCTATACAGGTGACTGAGAACGACTGAATGATTGATATTTAAACTGAACGATTAATGAACGAGTCAATGATGATTTTTATGCCTGCATAAAATGAATGATGAATGAAAATAAATGATCGCCGTTTAGACATTGACTGCGTTTTTCACTCATTTGGATGATTGTTCCGTGTAAAAAGGGCCTTAAGTGGTAAAGGCCAGAAGAGTTAGCAGCATCACCTGACATTAATATTAGCCTCATGCCAAATTTCAAGTTAGAGACTTAGATTAGGTACGTTACATAGGGGTGCACTTACTTTTGCACTTGGCGTCACAAATTGATTATTTAATGCTAAGTGCAAAAGTAAGTGAGCCCCCCCACCCTCTATGTTTTGTAACTTACCAGTATAGTACAAGCGTTTAAATTTGGCACAAGCATTCTTTAGGTCCTTAAAAGGAACTTGATTATACAATTCTAAGGTCAAGGGTAAGTGATCCCCTATATCATATAACTTCCTGGTGTCGTATAAGTGTTAAATTTGACATGAATATTCTTTGGTCCTACATAGGAAAAGTAAAGGGGTCACAAATTGAATATTCAATGCTCTTTACTTTTCCTATGTGGGACTTAAAGAATGCTTCTGTCAAATTTCATGCTTGTACGGCACTAGGAAATTATATAACATCGGGGGTCACTTACCCTTGCAATTAGAATTGTATAATCTAGTTCCTTTTTAGGACCTAAAGAATGTTTGTCCTAAATTTAAACGCTTGTACGACACCGGGAAGTTACATAACATAATAACATAGGGGGTCACTTACTTTTGCAGTTAGCATTGAATAATCAAGTTTTGACCCCTTTACTTTTCCTATTTATGACCAATAGAATACTTGTGCCAAATTTCACGCTTGTGCGCCTTACGACAAGCTACATAACATATGGGGTGCACTTACTTTTGCATGCAGCATAGAATAATAAAGTTCTGACCCCTTTACTTTTCCTATTTTGGAAGAATACCCGTGTCAAATTTCACACTTTTATGACAGCGGGAAGCTACATAACGTAGGGAGTCACTTACTTTTGCATTTAGCATTAAATAATCAAGCTGTAACTCCTTTAGTTTTCCTATTTAGGACCTAAAGTATGATTGTGTCAAATTTAACGCTTGTTTGAAACCGGGAAGTTGCATAACATAGGGGGTACTTGCTTTTGCACTTAGCATTGAATAATCAAGTTGTGACCCCTTTACTTTTCTTATATAGGACCCAAAGAATGCTCCTGCCAAATGTCAAGTTTGTACAACATCTGGAAGTTAGAGAATTACATTAGGTACATTACATAGGGTTGCCAATACTTTTGCACTTCGCATTGAATAATTGAGTTGTGACCCTTTTACTTTTCTTTTTTAGGATTAAAGAATTTTCATGCCGAATTTCAAGTTTATACGACACCGGGAAGTTGGAGAAATAGTGGCGAGACAGTGAGTCAATGAATGAATGAGTGAGTTGCGTTCAATCAAGTCTCAGTGGATTTTATTAAGAAACTAAAGAACAAACAGCATTGATTGTAACTGGTTACATCACCTCCTATTGGACACTTGTGGTATAATGTCCGAAAGGTATCATATTCCACAACGGCCAAGAGGTGAAGACTCAGTCTAAGTTGAAGGTCTCTCTACCGGGAATGTGATCTTCTCATCTCCAATGTAGGTCCTCCTCCAGTGAATTGGCTGTTGGGCGATCTCCTTCTAGCTGTTGGGCGATCTCCTTCTAGCTGTTGGGTGATCTCTTTCTGGCTTTTGGGTGATCTCCTTCTGGTTGTTGGGCGACCTCCTTCTGGCTTTTGGGTGATCACCTTCTGGCTATTGGGCGATCTCCTACTGGCTGTTGGGCGATCTTCCTTTGAATTAGCTGCTCTGCAATGTTCCTATGGCTCCTTCTCTGCTGTTTGAACTGCTCTTCACTGTGTCATGGAATATATTGGTTAGTATTCCATTATGATGTCACAATTCCCTTGTGACATCATCATTTCAATGCATTGTTACAAAGTTAGTGTAGAATGCGTGTGGGCTAAAAAGGGGAGGAGCTTACTGGCTTACATCAAACAATGTCAGAGTTCTCGTGCAGCCTGTTTATACAGGCAGATGCATCGTTTGCCCGTTTAAATGAGGAATCGTTCAATCGTTCACATTCGCTATACAGGTGACTGAGAACGACTGAATGATTGATATTTAAACTGAACGATTAATGAACGAGTCAATGATGATTTTTATGCCTGCATAAAATGAATGATGAATGAAAATAAATGATCGCCGTTTAGACATTGCCTGCGTTTTTCACTCATTTGGATGATTGTTCCGTGTAAAAAGGGCTTTAAGTGGTAAAGGCCAGAAGAGTTAGCAGCATCACCTGACATTAATATTAGCCTCATGCCAAATTTCAAGTTAGAGACTTAGATTAGGTACGTTACATAGGGGTGCACTTACTTTTGCACTTGGCGTCACAAATTGATTATTTAATGCTAAGTGCAAAAGTAAGTGAGCCCCCCCACCCTCTATGTTTTGTAACTTACCAGTATAGTACAAGCGTTTAAATTTGGCACAAGCATTCTTTAGGTCCTTAAAAGGAACTTGATTATACAATTCTAAGGTCAAGGGTAAGTGATCCCCTATATCATATAACTTCCTGGTGTCGTATAAGTGTTAAATTTGACACGAACATTCTTTAGGTCCTACATAGGAAAAGTAAAGGGGTCACAAATTGAATATTCAATGCTCTTTACTTTTCCTATGTGGGACTTAAAGAATGCTTCTGTCAAATTTCATGCTTGTACGGCACTAGGAAATTATATAACATCAGGGGTCACTTACCCTTGCAATTAGAATTGTATAATCTAGTTCCTTTTTAGGACCTAAAGAATGTTTGTCCTAAATTTAAACGCTTGTACGACACCGGGAAGTTACATAACATAATAACATAGGGGGTCACTTACTTTTGCAGATAGCATTGAATAATCAAGTTTTGACCCCTTTACTTTTCCTATTTATGACCAATAGAATACTTGTGCCAAATTTCACGCTTGTGCGCCTTACGACAAGCTACATAACATATGGGGTGCAGTTACTTTTGCATGCAGCATTGAATAATAAAGTTCTGACCCCTTTACTTTTCCTATTTTGGAACCAAAGAATACCCGTGTCAAATTTCACACTTTTATGACAGCGGGAAGCTACATAACGTAGGGAGTCACTTACTTTTGCATTTAGCATTAAATAATCAAGCTGTAACTCCTTTAGTTTTCCTATTTAGGACCTAAAGTATGATTGTGTCAAATGTAACGCTTGTTTGAAACCGGGAAGTTGCATAACATAGGGGGTACTTGCTTTTGCACTTAGCATTGAATAATCAAGTTGTGACCCCTTTACTTTTCTTATATAGGACCCAAAGAATGCTCCTGCCAAATGTCAAGTTTGTACAACATCTGGAAGTTAGAGAATTACATTAGGTACATTACATAGGGTTGCCAATACTTTTGCACTTAGCATTGAATAATTGAGTTGTGACCCTTTTACTTTTCTTTTTTAGGATTAAAGAATTTTCATGCCGAATTTCAAGTTTATACGACACCGGGAAGTTGGAGAAATAGTGGCGAGACAGTGAGTGAATGAATGAATGAGTGAGTCGCGTTCAATCAAGTCTCAATGGATTTTATTAAGAAACTAAAGAACAAACAGCATTGATTGTAACTGGTTACATCACCTCCTATTGGACACTTGTGGTATAATGTCCGAAAGGTATCATATTCCACAACGGCCAAGAGGTGAAGACTCGGTCTAAGTTGAAGGTCTCTCTACCGGGAATGTGATCTTCTCATCTCCAATGTAGGTCCTCCTCCAGTGAATTGGCTGTTGGGCGATCTCCTTCTAGCTGTTGGGCGATCTCCTTCTAGCTGTTGGGTGATCTCTTTCTGGCTTTTGGGTGATCTCCTTCTGGTTGTTGGGCGACCTCCTTCTGGCTTTTGGGTGATCACCTTCTGGCTATTGGGCGATCTCCTTCTGGCTGTTGGGCGATCTTCCTTTGAATTAGCTGCTCTGCAATGTTCCTATGGCTCCTTCTCTGCTGTTTGAACTGCTCTTCACTGTGTCATGGAATATATTGGTTAGCATTCCATTATGATGTCACAATTCCCTTGTGACATCATCATTTCAATGCATTGTTACAAAGTTAGTGTAGAATGCGTGTGGGCTAAAAAGGGGAGGAGCTTACTGGCTTACATCACATAATGTCAGAGTTCTCGTGCAGCCTGTTTATACAGGCAGATGCATCGTTTGCCCGTTTAAATGAGGAATCGTTCAATCGTTCACATTCGCTATACAGGTGACTGAGAACGACTGAATGATTGATATTTAAACTGAACGATTAATGAACGAGTCAATGATGATTTTTATGCCTGCATAAAATGAATGATGAATGAAAATAAATGATCGCCGTTTAGACATTGACTGCGTTTTTCACTCATTTGGATGATTGTTCCGTGTAAAAAGGGCTTTAAGTGGTAAAGGCCAGAAGAGTTAGCAGCATCACCTGACATTAATATTAGCCTCATGCCAAATTTCAAGTTAGAGACTTAGATTAGGTACGTTACATAGGGGTGCACTTACTTTTGCACTTGGCGTCACAAATTGATTATTTAATGCTAAGTGCAAAAGTAAGTGAGCCCCCCCACCCTCTATGTTTTGTAACTTACCAGTATAAAACAAGCGTTTAAATTTGGCACAAGCATTCTTTAGGTCCTTAAAAGGAACTTGATTATACAATTCTAAGGTCAAGGGTAAGTGATCCCCTATATCATATAACTTCCTGGTGTCGTATAAGTGTTAAATTTGACACGAACATTCTTTAGGTCCTACATAGGAAAAGTAAAGGGGTCACAAATTGAATATTCAATGCTCTTTACTTTTCCTATGTGGGACTTAAAGAATGCTTCTGTCAAATTTCATGCTTGTACGGCACTAGGAAATTATATAACATCGGGGGTCACTTACCCTTGCAATTAGAATTGTATAATCTAGTTCCTTTTTAGGACCTAAAGAATGTTTGTCCAAAATTTAAACGCTTGTACGACACCGGGAAGTTACATAACATAATAACATAGGGGGTCACTTACTTTTGCAGATAGCATTGAATAATCAAGTTTTGACCCCTTTACTTTTCCTATTTATGACCAATAGAATACTTGTGCCAAATTTCACGCTTGTGCGCCTTACGACAAGCTACATAACATATGGGGTGCACTTACTTTTGCATGCAGCATAGAATAATAAAGTTCTGACCCCTTTACTTTTCCTATTTTGGAAGAATACCCGTGTCAAATTTCACACTTTTATGACAGCGGGAAGCTACATAACGTAGGGAGTCACTTACTTTTGCATTTAGCATTAAATAATCAAGCTGTAACTCCTTTAGTTTTCCTATTTAGGACCTAAAGTATGATTGTGTCAAATTTAACGCTTGTTTGAAACCGGGAAGTTGCATAACAAAGGGGGTACTTGCTTTTGCACTTAGCATTGAATAATCAAGTTGTGACCCCTTTACTTTTCTTATATAGGACCCAAAGAATGCTCCTGCCAAATGTCAAGTTTGTACAACATCTGGAAGTTAGAGAATTACATTAGGTACATTACATAGGGTTGCCAATACTTTTGCACTTAGCATTGAATAATTGAGTTGTGACCCTTTTACTTTTCTTTTTTAGGATTAAAGAATTTTCATGCCGAATTTCAAGTTTATACGACACCGGGAAGTTGGAGAAATAGTGGCGAGACAGTGAGTGAATGAATGAATGAGTGAGTCGCGTTCAATCAAGTCTCAATGGATTTTATTAAGAAACTAAAGAACAAACAGCATTGATTGTAACTGGTTACATCACCTCCTATTGGACACTTGTGGTATAATGTCCGAAAGGTATCATATTCCACAACGGCCAAGAGGTGAAGACTCAGTCTAAGTTGAAGGTCTCTCTACCGGGAATGTGATCTTCTCATCTCCAATGTAGGTCCTCCTCCAGTGAATTGGCTGTTGGGCGATCTCCTTCTAGCTGTTGGGCGATCTCCTTCTAGCTGTTGGGTGATCTCTTTCTGGCTTTTGGGTGATCTCCTTCTGGTTGTTGGGCGACCTCCTTCTGGCTTTTGGGTGATCACCTTCTGGCTATTGGGCGATCTCCTTCTGGCTGTTGGGCAATCTTCCTTTGAATTAGCTGCTCTGCAATGTTCCTATGGCTCCTTCTCTGCTGTTTGAACTGCTCTTCACTGTGTCATGGAATATATTGGTTAGCATTCCATTATGATGTCACAATTCCCTTGTGACATCATCATTTCAATGCATTGTTACAAAGTTAGTGTAGAATGCGTGTGGGCTAAAAAGGGGAGGAGCTTACTGGCTTACATCAAACAATGTCAGAGTTCTCGTGCAGCCTGTTTATACAGGCAGATGCATCATTGGCTCGTTTAAATGAGGAATCGTTCAGTCGTTCACATTCCCTATACAGGTGACTGAGAACGACTGAATGATTGATATTTAAACTGAACGATTAATGAACGAGACAATGATGATTTTTATGCCTGCATAAAATGAATGATGAATGAAAATAAATGATCGCCGTTTAGACATTGACTGCGTTTTTCATTTATTTGGATGATTGTTCCGTGTAAAAAGGGCCTTAAGTGGTAAAGGCCAGAAGAGTTAGCAGCATCACCTGACATTAATATTAGCCTCATGCCAAATTTCAAGTTAGAGACTTAGATTAGGTACGTTACATAGGGGTGCACTTACTTTTGCACTTGGCGTCACAAATTGATTATTTAATGCTAAGTGCAAAAGTAAGTGAGCCCCCCCACCCTCTATGTTTTGTAACTTACCAGTATAGTACAAGCGTTTAAATTTGGCACAAGCATTCTTTAGGTCCTTAAAAGGAACTTGATTATACAATTCTAAGGTCAAGGGTAAGTGATCCCCTATATCATATAACTTCCTGGTGTCGTATAAGTGTTAAATTTGACACGAACATTCTTTAGGTCCTACATAGGAAAAGTAAAGGGGTCACAAATTGAATATTCAATGCTCTTTACTTTTCCTATGTGGGACTTAAAGAATGCTTCTGTCAAATTTCATGCTTGTACGGCACCAGGAAATTATATAACATCGGGGGTCACTAACCCTTGCAATTAGAATTGTATAATCTAGTTCCTTTTTAGGACCTAAAGAATGTTTGTGCCAAATTTAAACGCTTGTACGACACCGGGAAGTTACATAACATAATAACATAGGGGGTCACTTACTTTTGCAGTTAGCATTGAATAATCAAGTTTTGACCCCTTTACTTTTCCTATTTATGACCAATAGAATACTTGTGCCAAATTTCACGCTTGTGCGCCTTACGACAAGCTACATAACATATGGGGTGCACTTACTTTTGCATGCAGCATTGAATAATAAAGTTCTGACCCCTTTACTTTTCCTATTTTGGAACCAAAGAATACCCATGTCAAATTTCACACTTTTATGACAGCGGGAAGCTACATAACGTAGGGAGTCACTTACTTTTGCATTTAGCATTAAATAATCAAGCTGTAACTCCTTTAGTTTTCCTATTTAGGACCTAAAGTATGATTGTGTCAAATGTAACGCTTGTTTGAAACCGGGAAGTTGCATAACATAGGGGGTACTTGCTTTTGCACTTAGCATTGAATAATCAAGTTGTGACCCCTTTACTTTTCTTATATAGGACCCAAAGAATGCTCCTGCCAAATGTCAAGTTTGTACAACATCGGTAAGTTAGAGAATTACATTAGGTACATTACATAGGGTTGCCAATACTTTTGCACTTCGCATTGAATAATTGAGTTGTGACCCTTTTACTTTTCTTTTTTAGGATTAAAGAATTTTCATGCCGAATTTCAAGTTTATACGACACCGGGAAGTTGGAGAAATAGTGGCGAGACAGTGAGTGAATGAATGAATGAGTGAGTCGCGTTCAATCAAGTCTCAATGGATTTTATTAAGAAACTAAAGAACAAACAGCATTGATTGTAACTGGTTACATCACCTCCTATTGGACACTTGTGGTATAATGTCCGAAAGGTATCATATTCCACAACGGCCAAGAGGTGAAGACTCAGTCTAAGTTGAAGGTCTCTCTACCGGGAATGTGATCTTCTCATCTCCAATGTAGGTCCTCCTCCAGTGAATTGGCTGTTGGGCGATCTCCTTCTAGCTGTTGGGCGATCTCCTTCTAGCTGTTGGGTGATCTCTTTCTGGCTTTTGGGTGATCTCCTTCTGGTTGTTGGGCGACCTCCTTCTGGCTTTTGGGTGATCACCTTCTGGCTAATGGGCGATCTCCTTCTGGCTGTTGGGCGATCTTCCTTTGAATTAGCTGCTCTGCAATGTTCCTATGGCTCCTTCTCTGCTGTTTGAACTGCTCTTCACTGTGTCATGGAATATATTGGTTAGCATTCCATTATGATGTCACAATTCCCTTGTGACATCATCATTTCAATGCATTGTTACAAAGTTAGTGTAGAATGCGTGTGGGCTAAAAAGGGGAGGAGCTTACTGGCTTACATCAAACAATGTCAGAGTTCTCGTGCAGCCTGTTTATACAGGCAGATGCATCGTTTGCCCGTTTAAATGAGGAATCGTTCAATCGTTCACATTCGCTATACAGGTGACTGAGAACGACTGAATGATTGATATTTAAACTGAACGATTAATGAACGAGTCAATGATGATTTTTATGCCTGCATAAAATGAATGATGAATGAAAATAAATGATCGCCGTTTAGACATTGACTGCGTTTTTCATTTATTTGGATGATTGTTCCGTGTAAAAAGGGCCTTAAGTGGTAAAGGCCAGAAGAGTTAGCAGCATCACCTGACATTAATATTAGCCTCATGCCAAATTTCAAGTTAGAGACTTAGATTAGGTACGTTACATAGGGGTGCACTTACTTTTGCACTTGGCGTCACAAATTGATTATTTAATGCTAAGTGCAAAAGTAAGTGAGCCCCCCCCACCCTCTATGTTTTGTAACTTACCAGTATAGTACAAGCGTTTAAATTTGGCACAAGCATTCTTTAGGTCCTTAAAAGGAACTTGATTATACAATTCTAAGGTCAAGGGTAAGTGATCCCCTATATCATATAACTTCCTGGTGTCGTATAAGTGTTAAATTTGACACGAACATTCTTTAGGTCCTACATAGGAAAAGTAAAGGGGTCACAAATTGAATATTCAATGCTCTTTACTTTTCCTATGTGGGACTTAAAGAATGCTTCTGTCAAATTTCATGCTTGTACGGCACTAGGAAATTATATAACATCGGGGGTCACTTACCCTTGCAATTAGAATTGTATAATCTAGTTCCTTTTTAGGACCTAAAGAATGTTTGTCCTAAATTTAAACGCTTGTACGACACCGGGAAGTTACATAACATAATAACATAGGGGGTCACTTACTTTTGCAGTTAGCATTGAATAATCAAGTTTTGACCCCTTTACTTTTCCTATTTATGACCAATAGAATACTTGTGCCAAATTTCACGCTTGTGCGCCTTACGACAAGCTACATAACATATGGGGTGCACTTACTTTTGCATGCAGCATTGAATAATAAAGTTCTGACCCCTTTACTTTTCCTATTTTGGAACCAAAGAATACCCGTGTCAAATTTCACACTTTTATGACAACAGGAAGCTACATAACGTAGGGAGTCACTTACTTTTGCATTTAGCATTAAATAATCAAGCTGTAACTCCTTTAGTTTTCCTATTTAGGACCTAAAGTATGATTGTGTCAAATTTAACGCTTGTTTGAAACCGGGAAGTTGCATAACATAGGGGGTACTTGCTTTTGCACTTAGCATTGAATAATCAAGTTGTGACCCCTTTACTTTTCTTATATAGGACCCAAAGAATGCTCCTGCCAAATGTCAAGTTTGTACAACATCTGGAAGTTAGAGAATTACATTAGGTACATTACATAGGGTTGCCAATACTTTTGCACTTAGCATTGAATAATTGAGTTGTGACCCTTTTACTTTTCTTTTTTAGGATTAAAGAATTTTCATGCCGAATTTCAAGTTTATACGACACCGGGAAGTTGGAGAAATAGTGGCGAGACAGTGAGTGAATGAATGAATGAGTGAGTCGCGTTCAATCAAGTCTCAATGGATTTTATTAAGAAACTAAAGAACAAACAGCATTGATTGTAACTGGTTACATCACCTCCTATTGGACACTTGTGGTATAATGTCCGAAAGGTATCATATTCCACAACGGCCAAGAGGTGAAGACTCAGTCTAAGTTGAAGGTCTCTCTACCGGGAATGTGATCTTCTCATCTCCAATGTAGGTCCTCCTCCAGTGAATTGGCTGTTGGGCGATCTCCTTCTAGCTGTTGGGCGATCTCCTTCTAGCTGTTGGGTGATCTCTTTCTGGCTTTTGGGTGATCTCCTTCTGGTTGTTGGGCGACCTCCTTCTGGCTTTTGGGTGATCACCTTCTGGCTATTGGGCGATCTCCTTCTGGCTGTTGGGCGATCTTCCTTTGAATTAGCTGCTCTGCAATGTTCCTATGGCTCCTTCTCTGCTGTTTGAACTGCTCTTCACTGTGTCATGGAATATATTGGTTAGCATTCCATTATGATGTCACAATTCCCTTGTGACATCATCATTTCTCGCTCGTGTCATTGGGGTACACAGCAAAGACCGTGGGATATAGCTTCTGCCACTAGGAGGCGACACTAAGCACAAAAAGTTAGCCCCGCCCTCTGGCTATATCCCTCCTGCTGACAGCAGGCTAATTAGTTTTTAGCTTAGTGTCTCGTAGGAGGACGGTCGTGCCCGTTAGGGCTGCTTTAAGGGCCAGGGTTAGATGGAGAGGCAGGACGCTCCCCATCAAACCCGAACGGAGAGGAGGGCGAACAACCTCGGGTTTGTCCAGGTTGCTTCTTGCCCGGCCCGCCTCAGAAGGAAAGGTGGCACATCCGGGTCGTATATATCCGCATGTGGCCCGCCAGCGTGAGCCCCCCTATGTTTGGTGCAGAGGTCCGCATCCCCTTCCCATGGGCAGGCGATGTTACAGGGGTAGGCTGCTGGAACTGGGGAGCCGCCTTATCTTCCAGCAAGAACGCAGGAGGTAAGTATGCGCTGGCGACCCCCCTCCCCTCCCCTCCCCTCCCCTCTCCTCTCCCCTCCCTGGCTCTCCCAGTATGTCGCTTTTGCATGCGTACCTTGTGGGCTGCAGCGAGGCGCAGGGATAGGCGCAGGCGGACAGGCTCCTTTTCGCGGGGGTTGTATCCGCTATGTATGGCTGCGGATATTCAGGGCACTGGTTTCAGGCACAAGCCGGCGGGGGGGCGTGGCCTCGTAGGCATGGCACCTCAGGCGGCGGCAGCAACAACTTCAGGATGCCCTGGTCTTCCGGCTCCCTGCATGGGCTCCCGGCAGGAGTTCCTGCGAGGCAGCCCCGGGCGAGGCAATGCCGGGAGCGGAGGGGGCGTGGCCACGCCCACATGACGTGTGGGGGCGTGGTTTCACGGTGATTCCTCCGTGGGGGCGTGGCCACGCCCATGTGACGCTGGGGGCGTGGCCTCGTGGCGTGGGTGCGGCAGAATGCTGCCTTCATTGACTCCATGTAGGGGGCGTGGCCTTATCGGCAATGCACGCCGCCCTGCCCCTCCCCCTTCCTCCCTCAGCACAGGTGAAGGGGGATGACATCAAAGAAGCAGCCTATTGGGGACAGCGCGCGCCAGGACTTAAAAACCTCCCTGCTGCTCCACTCCTTGCTGCCTTTTCTGCTCAGCTTATACGCTGCACAGCTCAAGCTTCAGGAAAGAAAGCCCTTCAGCACCTGCAGTCTCCCAACCCAGCGGCTCCCCGGACCTCTTCGGACCTCGGCAAGGACCTGGGTAAGCTCTGCCTGGCGGCTAGCTCCCCTCTTTCGCTGCGTATCCCTCCTGCTGGCGGTTGGCATAGCAGAGGATAGCTCGCAGTTTTCTTTGCCCGGTGAAACCCCAGCACCATGTCTGACCCCAGAGCCCTGGAAGCTGGACCAGGGACAGCAAGAGTAACGCACTTTGCTTGCTCACGCTGTAACCTAAAGTTCGCATGCGGACAGGCTGAGCCCTTTTGTAGAGATTGTTCCCCTGCGAAACAGGCGGCTGGGCAGGGCATCCCCCCCGCAGTTCAGCCCCCAGCTGTGGCCGAGCCGGAATGGGCCCGCTCCTTGTCAATGGCGGTGTCTGACCTCACTCGGGCATCTGGCGCAATTTTGGAAAGGTTAGCGCAGGACGCCTCCGGTTCATGTGAGGAGTGTGGCCGTAGACGTAAACGGGTCAGGCCTTCGGACTCACGGCGGCCCTCCCGATCACCATCCTCCTCGTCGCTTTTGCGCTCTTCTGGCACTAGGTCGCGGCGCTCGTCGGCAGAAGAGGATGTTTCGGACGAGGAATGGTCTGAATCTTCCTCAGACTCTGTTGTGGAGGAGGATCAGGTCCCAAAATTTTCTGCGATGGTGGAGAGCTTAGTGGTTGCGGTGCGTGACACTTTTCAGCTCACTGAACAGGAACCATAGGCATCTGGAATATCGTTTTCTTTCAGGCAGCCTAGACGCTCTCCAAAAACCTTTCCTCCTCATGAGGACTTTGACAAGGTCCTATCTAAGGAGTGGAAGGCACCGAATAAGCGTTTTTCCAAGATAGGTTACTTGGACGGGAAATATCCCTTCCCGCAGGACTTAGTGGAGAAGTGGTCGGTCCCACCGCTAGTGGATCCACCCATTTCGCGCCTGGCTAAGCACACGGTGCTACCCACGGCAGAGTCCTCCTCCCTCAGGGATCCCAAGGATCGAGGAGTCGAGGCCTTAGCAAAGACCGTTTTTGAGGCGGCAGGGTCAGCTCTTAGGCCTGTGTTTGCCTCGTCCTGGGTCAGTAAGGCTGTTACTGACTGGGCAAAGCGGTTACGAGAAGGAATCCTCGAAGGGGCAGCGTCCGAGGATCTGGTGGGCATTACACACCAGATTGAACAAGCGGGCATGTTTCTCTGTGAGGCCTCTATGGATACAGCCAGGCTGGCGGCCCGAGCCTCCGCGGCATCGGTGGCGACTCGCCGGACCCTATGGTTAAAATCGTGGGATGCGGACGCTTCCTCCAAGGGGTCGTTAATCAGTATGCCCTTTGTAGGATCTCGTCTGTTCGGCACCAAGCTAGACGAGCTAATCTCAGAGGCTACGGGGGGAAAGAGCTCGCTTTTGCCGCAGAACCGTCCAAAACGGTCATCTCCGCAGCACAGACGTTTTCGTTCCTATCGCCGGACGAGTCCTCGTAGGGTGGAGAGGAAGGGTCTACAGGAGCGGGAACAAAGGAAGGTTCCTTCCTTTAAACCAAAGTCCTCTTGGCG